>NC_047666.1:47491805-48091805 GCF_011762505.2 Arvicanthis niloticus | reverse complement strand
ATAAGTGGATATTAGCCAAAAAGTTTGGAATACCCATGATATAACTCACAGACCATGAAGAAACCCAAGATGAAAGATTACACCAAAATGTGGATGTTACAGTACTATTCAAAAGGGGGGAGAAAATAATCTTTGAGAAGTAGAGGAAGGGAGGATCAGGAAAGGAGAAAGGAGGGGGAAGGAAAAAGGAGGGCCAGTCCAATATGGGAGGAGATCGGGGGTGAAGTACAGAGAATCAGGAATTTGAAAGCAAGTGTGTAGCAGTGGAGGAGGGGGAACTGGGGGTAGCCACTAGAAAGTTCCAGATGTCAGGGACCCCAAAGGTTCCCAACAGGGAGGACATGAGCTGAAATACCCAACAGAAAGGAGAGAGAACCTGTTGAGATCATATCCAGTGGACAGGCACAGTTCCTGGTTGAAGGATGGCGCCACCCACCCACCTTAAAAATACTAATCCAGAATTTCTCCTGTCAGAAGGAAATGCAGGGACAATGAGTGGATCAAAGACTGAAGGAAAAACCATCCAGAGACTGCCTCACCCAGGGATCCATCCCATCTGCAGACAGCAAACCCAGACACTATTGCTGATGCCACAAGGTGCTTACTGACAGGAGCCTGGAATAGCTGGTATATCAGGTATAATATATAGCTGGTATAGCTATATAGATATATATAGCTATATATTAGCCTCCCCTAAGAGGCTCTGCCAGAGCCTTACAAATACAGAAGAGGATGTATGCAATCAAACATTGGACTGAGCACAGGCACCCCAATGTAGAATTTAGGGCAAGAATTGTAGTAGCTGAAGGGGTTTGCAACTCCATAGGAAGAATAACATCAACCAACCAGACCCGCTGAAGCTCCCAGGGACTAAACCACCAATCAAAGAATACACATAAGGGTACCCATTGCTCCAGGTGGACATTTACCAGAGGGTGGCCTTAGCGGACCACTGCATGGGGAGTCCCTTGGTCCTGTGGAGGCTTGATGACTCAGAGTAGAGAAATGCCTGGGTGCTAAGGCAAGAGTAGGTGGACAGGTTGTGGAGCACTCTCATAGAGGTAGGGGGAGTGGGAGGGGGGAGGGGATAGGGAACTAATATAAAAAACCAACAAATCACAAGTGTGCACTTTCTGTGTGTTCCTGTGTATTCTTATGGAAGCCACAGATCACTCTTGGGTGTCATTCTTCAGGATGCTATCAACCATGTTATTTGAGATAGAGTTTCACAATTACAAGGACATCAGTTGTGTCAGTTAACACATCAATGAAAGCCCAGAAAGGGCATCACATTTTATCAATGTCCCATTAGTGAATAAGTACAGAAACTTTTTGATTAGTTTGAACAAGTGTTAGCTCAAATTTGAATTCTCAACTTTTCTCCTGTATCTTTCCTCTGTCTTCTCTCTATGGTTACTGGCCTATCTGTCATTTATTGTATCTAATGTATGTTTCTGTTGCCTGAATGGCATGCCTGCATTTGTTCTGTGCCTATGACTTTCTATCAATGTGAACCTGTGCCTTCCTATAAAAAGGGATTTGCATTATCATTATTGAACAGCACAGAAAACATAGTGTAGAAAAGAAAGTAGGAATTTTTACAGAATTTTTCAACAGAGTTTTATAAAAAAGAAATTACTTTGCTGGCACAGAATAGCTTTCAAAGTTGCAAACAGATAGTACAGGTTGTATGTCAAAGGTTTTGTAGCTGGGTTGGTGTCTCCATCCCACCTCTGGAAATCTTGTTCCAGTGGAATTATCAACCTATATCCATATGTTGCTTTCAATATTTTAAGGCTGCTTTTAGCAAATGATTACAACATATACACACATACACAAAAACATACACACATGCACACATACACAATTACACAATTCTTGGTCAAGAATTTGAGTGTGGAAATTAAAGCTATACATTAGCTTATGCTGTAAGAGCTGATTATATAGGAAATCCAAGATAGTATGTTTGACTCCATTGTTGTCTTAAAAACAGATTAAACTTAAACATAGTAGCATAGTAGGCTAAATACATATTAACTGGTCTCAGTGTACATTATTCTTTTGGTTGCAAGGTCTGTTAAGTTTAGGTTCTTTGGAGTCAAGAGTTACTTGTATGATTATGCTCATTATATACCTGTTTCTACTTCGTTCCCATCCAATGCTAAGGTTATAAAAATTGCCAGCCCTAGTTTAAAGACAGAGAAAATAAAACAAAACAAAACAAAACAAAAAAACCAAAAAACAAACAAACAAACAAAAAAAAAACCCAAAGCATGATATCTGAGAGACAAATTTGGGTCCTTGTATTTATATAGCATCACTTTAGAAATGGAGATATCTCTGCCCAACACAATCAAATTTATAGGATTCAGCTAAAGTAGGACATAGAGTAAAATTCATAGCACTAGCTCCACACAATAGAAAGCAATAAACCCCTTCAAGCTGTAATCTGAGTTTCCATCCCCAACAGTTAAAGGAAAAAAAATAAGACAAATAAAAACCAAGGAAAACAGTGTGTGTAAGACCTGAAATCAATGAAACAGCAAAGTCCAGCAGACATCTGGGAAACATAGAGTTAATGTTTAAAAGCTATCAACAAAGCCATGCATACTCTACAAGATTGAAAAAGAACGCCCAGTGGGAGGATGCAAGTTTTTACAACACCCCCACCCAAAAAATACTAGAAATAGTATTTTCTGATATTCGATTCAAAGTCAAAAACTACTATATAGACTACTATACTGCATACAGACACAAAGTCATTGAAACATAAGCAGAATTCAGTAATATATAAAACAAGCCCATCTGATAGGCAGATGTTTATTTGTAGGCTAAAATATCTAAATATCAGTCACCTATGTGTCAAGAGAGAACACATGATGATATCAACTGATACAGAAAAAAAAAAAATTGACACAATTCAAAATATTCCAGAGTTTATCAAAACAAGACAAACAAAACCAGAAGAATGACTTCTAGACAATGAAGTTTCCACAGGGTAAATAAGCATCATGGTCAAAGATCTAGTCATCCACATTCAATTGTGTATACTTGTACAGAGACACATACATAATAAAAAATAAATTAAAATATTTAAAATTAGTAATCAGTAAAATAAAATGTTGTGCAGTTTTATGCCAAGCAGATTATACTGCTAAGAATCTTAACAGACTGGGACTGGGTATTCACCAGCATACAGAAACCTGACAACTCAAGCTTTTTAATCTAGTTGAAATATTCTAGAAAGTAGAGTGTTTATCTGTCAGTGAGGCTATTAATATCTGCAGGTTGAGACATTTCGTTGCTAGAAGTATTTGCCTTGAAGAACTTCCATTCAAATGGCCATAGGAACAGTAAGAGCTATAGATTATAGCTTCATATTTTTCAAGGGAGTTCTAGGGCAATAGCTCAGTTGATAAAGTATTCAACAACCATGACTACCTGACTCTGGGTACAACATTCACATAACAGCTAGGCATGATCACAAATGTCTTTAATCCCAGGACTGCTGAGGCAAAGACAGCCAGATGTCTGGGTCTCACTAATTAGCCAATCCTGCTCAATCAGTGCACGCATTCCAAATCTACTGAGACAATCTGTTTTAAAAAAAAAAAAAAAAAAAAAAAAAAAAAAAAAAAAAAAAAAAAAAAAAGGAAAGTAACTGAAGAACACACTGGATGACCCCTGGTGGCCAAATTGCACATGAGTGCATGTTCCCACACACATACACACACACACATTTGAACATATACATTACACACATTGTAAGTATGTGTGAAGTATGTGTGAGTGTATACATACATATGTTGAATGGAACACTCAATGAAAATTAATCTTTTGGGTATGGTATTTTCTCCTAATGAAACATGATATCTATACCAATTGAAATGAACAAGATTGAACTATTTTTGTTTGCCTATAATCATTTTAAAGAAAAATACTTAGAAGTAAAATCCTATTCACCTGAACTTTCAAGCCAAACCATATTTAAATATCTTTCTTTATGATGGACTGAGGTATGTTATAAAAGGAAAAGAGCATGTGTGGGAGCAAGAGTTATTTCTGGGGAGGACATAGGAATAAGCCAGCTTTCAGGTTTAGTGTGAGTTGTATATTTTCTTAGAGAAAAAAATGTAAAATAAAAGGGAGTAAAACATGGTCTCTGAGATAACTCAGCTCTGAAAACACTTGAGTATACAATTAAAGGGCACATGCATGATTTAAAGTCACAACATACCTGAGCAGGTTTTTATCAAATTTGGAGATTTCCCACAGAGAGCTATTTAAGCCCAGTATAGTACATCTAATAAAATTTAAAGATTGTGATGGGAATTGAAAGTTTATTTTAAACCAACAAATCCTATAGAAACTCAGTTTGTCCTTAACTTATTTTTCCAAATTCATCAGCCTCCTTCATAAATGTAAACAATCACAGTAAATGAGATTAGTACACTTTCCCCTTAATACCCCATCAACTGTCGCTCACTCTTGAAAAGTAAAATTCTGCTTGCATGGGTCTCCATACAAAGTATAACCACTACTCACTGCCTTGTTTCAACGATTTCCTATGATAATTGACTTGCACATAAATTTATCAATGTATTTAGCCATCTGTTGTAATTTAGATGCATTCAAAATGAGAGATTTTTATTATCATGATGAGAACATAAAAAATTGTCAACAAAATTTAAGTTTCACCTCAACATAGCCTTCATCACTACTGACATTGACTATTTAAGATGTACACTATTCTTTATCCATAACCCACTTCTCTATGCATAAAATAATTTAATGTTTAATAGCACACTTTATTCATTTTTGAATGACCAAAGACATAGCTATTGGTCAGAATTAAGGTAAACAAATATTCTGTAAGTCATTTTGTAAATAGTAGGGATACTACTTTTAGGGAAACATTTCTAGCTACAGATATTTAAAAAAACTAAAGTATACTAATAAAAGATTGTTAATGCCATAAACCAATCTTATCAAGATAAATAGCCATTTTTCAAGATAGGACATACCAACAACAGTATTCTATCCCAGGGCAACAATTCAGGGCAAAGTGTCTCAAAGGAGTTTCTGGAGGGAAATCGGTCATAATTTTGATTCTGTAATGCCAGTTTTTGAACATTATTGCTGTTGATTTAAGGTAGGACCTTAACACAAAACATAAGAAACTAGTTCAAAACATCCAAGACTATACTACACAATCTGTTATTAAGTGACCTAAGGTAAACTTTGCTTATTATAATTTTACTGTAATATTGAAATATTTACCACACCACAGGCCCCTATTTTCAAATGTGACATATGAAGAAAATGAACTATGCTCATCAGTTCACCTCTAGATGTGATAATATCTTCCCAAATAAATAGATATTTCTCCAGTGACCACTGACAGCCCAATGTTTTCTTCATTCTAAAAAGGACTGCATCTCCAATGTTTTACCTTCTTATTATGAATAACTTTTCTTCCCTCTTTTATCTCATGGTTCTGCTTACTAGCAATTCAATTGACAAAGGGTTAAATCCATTGTCTTGTTATGAAACATGAGATCTAAAAGCAACCAACCTATAGTCTGGGAAGTGCTGAATGAGGAAAGCTGGATGGAGAGTCTTTTTCATTGAGAATACTACTAGTTAACTACACTTCTAGGCTCCACATTTGTGTTTATTTGAAATGAAGACAGAAAAAAATCCCATTGTAGTAACTAACGGAAAAAGATGCATAGACTCAAGAAAGTATAAGATGTCATAGAATGCAGAAAAATTAAAACCGCAGATATGCAGAAATCAAATAAATATTAAATGAGGTGATAGTAATACATGCCTTTAATCCCAGCACTCAGGAGGCACAGGCAAGTGTACCTTTGAGTTGGAGTCTAACCTGTTCTACAGAGCTAGAGAAACTCAAAAAAGTAAACAGAGAATGCCTTTGATATAGAAAGTGTTAGAGACCCTTGCTGAAGAAAGATGACATCAGACCTGGTGTTGCTTTTATAGCCCAGAGACTGCTGATTCTGAGATGAGAAAACTCAGGTACAGACTCAAATACATAACAAAAAAGCGAAAGGTTCTTGTGCCCTGACCATGACTACACAAAGCTTCAGCTCTGCTCTACTTACATCCTGGCCTCTGTTATGAAACTAAAATAACTAAAATTAAATGTGTACCTCTTAAGTTCATGGTGGGAAGGAATTCAACCTATAGTAGAAAGCTAGTAAAAGAAAAGTCACCCCAGATTACAAGAGAGCATGTGTTGTCCTGCAGGGCTGCCCACACAAGTATTTTTTTCAAGATAGGACATACCAACAAGTATCTGCTTTCCAGATAACTATAATTTTAACTTAGAGGAATTGTTGACAGAGATTGCAACTTATATGGAAAGCAGTTCTTTGATATTAAATTATTTCCATTTCTCTGAGATTTTTTAAATTCTTATTAAATTTCAATCAAGCTAAAAATTCAAAACTGAATGTTTTGAATTTATACAATGGTGGCATTTTAATGGAGTTTCTGTGATATTATAGCAACATAGCTAGATGAATAGATAGTTTTTCATTTACAAACAGATAGTTTGAATTCCATTTACCTTATAGCTATTAAAGTTATATTTGGAGTGCAGGACTGATTTGGGGTATAATTTCTTACATTTCCTAAATCATATAATGAAAATTAGTCTGCTTTAGAACTATAATAAATTCATTATACAAAACAAACGTTGAGCTAGAGAAGATGGCTCAGCAGCTTAAAGCATTGACTGCTTAAGCAGAGGCCCTAGGTTGAGTTCCCAGTACCCACATAGCTTCTAATAACCATCTGTAGTCAATTTCCAGGACTCTATTTCTTCCATCTGACATCTTTCAGCACCAGGCATTCACAGTGTATACATATATCATACACCCAAAATATTCATATTCATAAGATAAAATTTAAATTATCTAAAATTAATCTAAATTTATTACCTAAATTATCTAAAATTTAAATCTAGAAATAATATAATCAGTGTATAAGCAAAAAGGTCAACATACCTTCATGTTTTCTTATGGTAATGGAAGAGCTTATGGAAGAAATGGAATTTAATTAGTTATCTAGTCTAATCAAACTTGTACTTCAGTAGTCTACTGGGGTTTGTAAAGTTGGCACCAGATGACAATCCTGTGTACAGTATTTGTCTCATACACCCACACTTGGTTTCTAAAGTAGTCCTTGTAAACCACAATCACACTGCACAAGAAATACAATCACCATGCCCACTGGAATGTATCTTGGGAATCATATTATATTCAGACACATAAGTTCAACATATCAAGTTGGATACATTAGATCAATAACATATTTATTAGTTAAATATGTTTCTGATAAAAAAGAAAAATAGTAACTTACATAAGAGCATATGGCAGTCAACTTCTAGGAGGATATCTGGGAAGCTATGTAGAGGATGTGACAAAGCATGTTAAGGTGACCAAGCACAACCATTGAGCCTTTCTTTGTTTCTAAGAATCACATTTTATGACAGGAATAGTAAGTCTGACTCCATGGCTTTGGCAGCAAAGTTGCTCTCTGCCACCAATCTTATGTATTTTTTCATGACATTTTCAAACTCCCAAGATGGCAATGATTCTGTTACTTGCCTCAGAAGATGAGTCTGTCATTTAATTCTCCAGGAAAGACATTTCTGAGTAGAGTCAGACACTTTCCATTATTTTGATCCCATTATTATTAGTTGCTCCCACTGGGCTTTTCTAAATACTGTAATTTCACTCTCATCTGTGTTTCTTTCTTTCAAATATTCACAAGCTATCATTATTCCCCCTTGTATTTGTCCCTAAGCTCTTTTAATCTCTCCTCCTATGTAAGCATCATTTTTCCTGTTCTGAAGACACAGAATATAAGGGTTGCCTTCATTTTTCATCATTGCACATGGAAAATATGGTCCATGTATAAATGCTCCTTAGGAGATAAATCATCTAGACAAAAGAAACTGGATGGATTTGACAATGCATTATTTCCTCTGATGATGGTGTTTGAATTTGGGTGCTGTTCTCATGAAATTACCCTTAATGGTTCATTTGACTCAGTCTATCTTACACAACTCTCACCATTGGCTGGTTTTGTTGATCGTCATCATAGTAGTGCTCTGATCTGAATGAGTTGCAGTGTAGTCAGAAGCATCCTTGTGAAAAACACCAAGAAAGGCATGAGAGGTATCAGTAATGAAAACTGAAAGTTTATTTGACAGTACCGAATTCAGTTTCAATTACCCAACTGTGTTCCAGACAACTCTGGCCAACAATTGTCCATAAAGCATACTGTTTACACCTGGGAGTCATCTATGATTTCTCTTTTCAATTGGAAAGCTCTGATACATGCAATGAATGCTGATAAACTAATGTTTTTCATGCTCTCTGAGTTAGAAGAGATCATTACTGCTCAACTCACCAATTCAAATTAGATTCTGGGGCTATCTGCATGTGTTATCAAGATGGTACATAACTCCCCTGTGGCAGAGAACTGGAGAGCATGCATTGGTAAATGAATATCTCTTCCACTTCCCTATTTTTCACAGTTGGATTGAAGGAGTGGCTCAGCTTTGGGCATCATGATTTCCCTGAGTTGGCACACAATCCACAATGTTGCAGAGGTCCTTAGGAAAGACTAAACTTCAAAGCGCAAACTAAATATGCTTAAGAAAAAAGCACAGCATTTCAAGGTAAAAAAGTAAAAAGAAAGAGAATCTTCCTAAGAAAACAATAAAAGCATGTTCCTCCATCATCAGCAGGTCTTCAACATCCCCTGTTGTTCTTTAGGACAAGGCAATTCTGTGCTGTATGTTCTTAGTATTATCAGATTTTTTGTGTGGTTCCTGATTTTGTTTTAGGTTATTCATTTATTTTGTTTGGATTATTTTTATTTCTATACAATTGTTTCCTCCAAGAATTTAACCCAATGTCTGTCTTGTTATCATTTCCCATTGTCAATCCTTATCTGGCTCATCAGTTAATTTTGTTTGCATAACTCTAAAATCTCCACTTTACCCATAGCTTCAGGAAAATGTGTCTGGTGACTTGCAGGAAATCACCTGAGATAATGAAGAAACCTTAATTATTGAATAATTCTAATGAAATTAAGCACCTTTCTATATCTTTTCCACGTTTGTTTAATGATTTCATATTTCTGATGTTGCATATTCAAAAACTCAATATGATTCTTTAATCTCTAAGTTTTCTTGATTTCTTTGCTTTCCTAATAAGCAAATCTGTTGCCCAAGAGTATTGATTGTCAAGGAAACATTCTGTAATATATTGTTAAAAAAATCTATTAATATTTTCAGTGGAGGGGGCTGGAGAGATGGTTCATCATTAAAGAGTTCTTACTGCTCATGCAAAGGACCTGGATTTATTTTGTAGCACACAGTCATCTGCCTGTAACCACAGTTACAGGGGATTTGATGCCCTCTTGTCTCTTGCAGTACTGTCATACATATGGTGCACATAAACTCATGCAGACCTACACACATAAATAAAATAATAAACTTTATAAAATACTTCTAGTATCAAATGTTGGATAACTATTAACCTAAAATATACTTACGGCACTATTTTAATATTTTTCACTTAATTTAAATATAATTATGTCATTTCTCCTCCTTCACCACAAACTCTGTTCATATTTCCTCCTTCTCAAATTTTTAACTTCTTTTATTTAGTATCATAATGTAGGTTATAGGCCAGAATTCATAGTATTTATGAAATCGATAGACAATGAATCCCCATTGAAGAGCAGCAAATGATTTTTGGAACATATGGCATAATGATAGATTTATCTATCTGAAATACTCATGTCATACAAAGCACTTTCAGTGACATTTCTTTATGTGATTTCCATTGCAAAATGTAAATTTCTGAGCTGTAATGTTAACAGGCCTGTTTGCTTTCATCTTTGAATATAAACAAATACGCCAGTGAATATTCACTTGTGTGGTTTCTTCCCCTGTTAATTCCACACTCTGTGTTCATATCATCTCAAAATGCGTAGGCAAATTGTTTGATAAAATTCTAAGTGATTTCATGGTTTTCCAAATGCTCTTGCAAATTAAAAACTAAATAAAACATTCTTAACAATAAAAAGTTTATATTTAACCACAGCAATAACAAATAGTATCCTAAAAGAAGACGTGTTTGCAGAAACTTATTTGAATCTGAACCAGAAAAAAAAATCACTTTACTCAGTTCAACATTGTACAAGATTTTCTGTTAGGTTTAAGCTAGAGGATAATCAGATGTAATTTCTCTGCCATCTTCAGATACTATCAGGTACCCCACTGAGAATATATGCCTGTGACAAACTCCTTGTGGCCTGTGGACTACAGAGAATGCTAAACCTCAGCATTCAGGCAGCTCACTATCTAAGGCAGAAGTCCTTACTTTCTTCTAGACTCCCTGATGCTATTTGAAGAGGAGCAGCCTGTGTGCATTTATGAAGCAATCTCCCTGTGTGTCCTGACTTGGAGAAGAATGGCAGTACTCTAGGAAGTTAGAAACCCAAGACATTAATCTGCTGAAATGCATTCCCAGTATCTAAGGTACCTAGAATATATATGAATAGACCCATTTCTGCCATGTGGGTTCTGAATATCTTCAGAGACATTCCAGTACCTGAGACAGCATGGCAGAATATAAGAGACTAAGGAGTTGTTAATCCCAACAATGCTAGGAGAAAGACCACCAAGCCAAATCATCATTGCCAAATTAATTAAAGTAAGTAATTAATTAAAGCAAACTCTGTTATTTCTGAACACAGGCTGCCTCCCCCTAAGGAGGATTCAAGAGGTGGACCTTGGATGTAGGGAAGATTAGGTGTTTATAGCTCAGGCAGAGAGGGCTTCCAAAATGGGATATTTGTCAGGGAAATTGGCTCCCTTACAGAAGTAGAACATAACAAGGTGGTTTTAACACGAGATGGTCATAAAAACCTATATAAACAAAGTTAATGTTGCAAGATCATCATCATATCCCACTATAACAACAGCATGGTTGCAAGATAGTCTTAGTAGTTTTTCTGAAGAAAAAGAACATGATTGCCATTTCCTGGAAAAGGCAGTGCAGAACTATTATTAGTTTACAGGTTGAGCATAGTCCAATCTTTCAGAAGTACAGTTTAAATCATAAACAGGAATGAATCTAGCTTATCTTTATTATAAAAGGCCTTTCAACCCCAAGATGGAGGCAGGCTGGTTCAACAGAGTTTCCAGCCCTAATATAGAATATCTATATCACACCTCTACTCTCAAGATTCCAAGAACATCATACAAGAGAGGGCTACAGGGTTGTAAAAGCTTTTGGTGAATGACTACAAACAAATGTTTCCAAAACAGAACTGGGCAGTTTCACATATGAATTCAGAGCTTAATAGCATGCTAAGTTTTGCAAAAGCTCCAGCCATACAAAATTCCAACATGGAGAACTGAGTTGGGCACTATGTCCCTCCATAAGCTGCGCATCTGCTGACATTTGATGGCTGCTGGTAGAAGAAACATCAGTTTTTGTTAATGATGTAGTCAACCTTGGTAATCAACCATAGTCTGTGGGGAGCTGACAGAAGGTGGCTATCATCCTTGCAGCCATCTTGAGCCATATACCCTGACAAGAGACTTGTTTACAACAACCTACAACAGCTGTGCACACATCTTGTTTTAGATACTCGGGATTTTCCCTTGGGTGTGTGAGACTTAAACGTGTAATTTAGAGATAAGACTTAAAGGCGTGACTTAGAAGTGAGATATATAAAAGGTGAGAGACAGACATAAGAAATTATTAGACACTCAAGACTTGGAAAGAGAAATAGGAATTGACTTGTACTTGGAAGAGTACTTGAGACTTGAGACTTGAGACTTGAGACTTGAGACTTGAGGCAGGTAACTTGGAACTGGGAAAGAGACTAGCAACTTAGAACTAGGGATAAGGACTTGAGACTTATTACAGCTGGAACAAGGATTAGGTTGGAAACTTGGTGCTAGGAACTAGGGACTGGGAACTAGGGACATGGAGAGAAGAAGAGAGACTGAAGAATAAACGTGATTGAATCACACTCTGTCTCCATTCTTCGCTTCTGTCCTCACTCTTTCTCTTGCTGAACCCTGACCAGTGGACTGGAGCAGCTTGGGGCTGTGTGAGCTCTAACAACTTAGCCCCCAAGGCTTTTGGCAGTGCGGGTTCCAACATTGATAGAGCGGTCCGCAACAATAGTCCAAGAACTTGATTTGAGGAGGCAATTGTACTCAATATTATGTGTGTAAGGAGGTAAAAATATAGAGTATGGGACTGGGAAGATTTTAGGAAGGAATTAATATCATCAAAGTAAATCACATGAAATTATTAAATAATTAATAAAATAATATATTTTAAAATAAAAAAGCAGGGCCTGGAAAGATGGTTTAGTGGTTACAAGCATTGGCTGCTCTTTTAGAGTACTGCAGTTCCATTTCCATTACACAAAAGGTAGCTTACAACTATTGATAACTCCAGTTCTAGAGGATATGTCACTCTTGGATAGGTATACATGTAGATATCAATTCACTTAAAAAATAAATCTTAAATTAAAAAAAAAGTCTGGGCAATGGTGGCATACACCTTTAATCACAGCTGTCAGGAGGTAGATGCAGAGGCACATGGATCTATAGGTTTAAGGCCAGCCTGGACTACAGAATGAGTTCGAATACAGCCAGTGCTTTATAAAGAAACCCTATGTCAGTGGGAGGGTATGGGGAATACAATTCTACACAATACTCTTTCCTAGAAAATGTAAGTTAAACTCTTAGAAAATTCTGAGCTAGTAAACTATCGCACTCTACCACCATGCATTCCTTACAGTCTTCAGGAGATCATAGCAATATTTCTAGTATGACTTCCTATGCCTTTCATAACATTTTCAGTATCAGACTCCAAGCAGCCACTACCAATCTATCAAGTTGCCATGCAAAAGAAAACATACTACCCTATGTGAGGATTTTTTTTTCAGTTAACACATTTTATTCCAACAATATGAAATAATGTTGAACACATAAAAGAATAGTTCACTAGTTATTGCCTTAGTCCTTTGAGCAAAGTCAATTGGGAAATTTAGCTCTCTGTATTTCTCTTCTCTCTCTCTCTCTCTCTCTCTCTCTCTCTCTCTCTCTCTCTCTCTCCTCTCTCTCTCTCTCTAAATAGATAGATATAGATATACATATCTATCTATTATCCATCTTCTATCTATCATCTATTTACCTATCTTCTATTCATCCATAATATTTTCTATCATCTATTGCCTAGCAGCACCATAAGCCAATCAAATACAAATCTCTAGAGAGCATTAGTATTTTTATAGTTTCCTTGGAGACAAGCGTATTCAACAAATGTTGGCAACTACTGTGTCTGAAAAGGAATGCATCTCTGACTTCCTTGCTACAAAGACACTAATTGTACACCAGACTCCCAATTCGCTGACATTATCAGATGACTGATTCTTACACCCAGTCAAGTTAAATTGCCAAATGATTTCCAGCCACAGTACATTTTACAAGTATATCCTGATTATATACTGAAATACATAAGCATTAATCACTATATGACAATCACAGTTTTGTTCTGTTCTTGATTCTGTATTTCATTTCATATTAGGCAACCTAGGGCAACAAAGAATCTTTGAAATTTTTAAGTAACAGTAAGAGATGTAAGACCATGTCATTTCTCTTCCAGCTTACTAGAAATGTTTACATTATTGGAAAAAAGCCACCAAAACAAATATACCACAGATAATAAAAATGCCCCCATTATAAAGAAATTTATCACATCAAAGTTAATGATTTTTCTGCCTGTAACAATGTCACTCTTTGGTTGTCAAGTTAACTCAATTTCAATTTAACTGAACCACTCTATCATCCCATCAAAGTCACAGACAGAGATGAATTAAGGTGATTCACAGGCTGCACATACTATGTGCCCTGGATAAGAATTGATCATCGGTTCTTACTTTCTCTTTCTCCTTGCCTCCTTCCCAGCTCCCTCTACCTTTCCTCTTTTCTTCTTTCTCCCACTCTCTTTTTCTTTTGAACTTTTTTTACTGTAACAAAGTATTATCCAATTGAATTTATTTCATTTTTATGATATATATTTTCTATATACTATAATAGGGAGAGGAGGAGTTTCAAGGTCATTTTGATGAGAATCTCTGGTATCCAACACTGGGATCAGTCTCTTACTCTCTGAGCCTTTTCATGGAAAACATTCCTGTTTTAGTGAGCGCTATCTTTAGGCTCTTTGAATCTTTGTGACATTAAAATGCTGTCAGAGTCAATAGAAAGGAGCAGTTCCTTACATTTTTTGTAAGAGTGAGTAAAATAAAGACTCAGGACTCTCAAGAATCTTAACTTGGCATTAATTGAGACAAGAATTCAGTAACCATTCCCTGACAATATAGCTATCAAGTCACCTTCCTGGGCTAGAAGGATATGAAATAGTAAATGTATGGTCCCCATAGTCATCAGCAATGATGGCACTTCTCTGACAACAGTCTTTCTGAGGACAAAATTGGAAAACTATTCACTCCACATGATACAAGCAAGACTGGGATGCAAGGCCACTTTTTAAACCTCTGGGGGAAAAAATTCACAAATGTTGTACTACTACTAGATAGTAAGAGTAATAGAATTACATCATAGTTACTTTTTCAACTGCTGTGATAAAATCTCTGACAAAATTGACTGAAAAAAAGCAGGACCTATTTTGTCTCACATTTCAAGGGTGCAGTTCCTCATTATAGGAAAGCCAAGGCAGGAAGAAACTGTAGCAGCTGGTCTTATTGCTTTTGACTTGAGGAAAAAAATAGTAATGAACACTGGTGTTTAGCTAACTTCCTTTGTCAAAAAGGCTGTAACTTTAAATTGAAGGAATGGTACTACCCAATTTAAGGGTTGAACTGTTCACCTTAATTGACTTAATCAAGATTATTCCAGCAGGAATGCTGAGAAACTGAGCAGTTCCACATTCCATCACAGGTATCTCCTAGGTGGTTCTATATCCTGTCAAGCTGACAATCCACAGCAAGCATAACAAGTTGCTCCTGAAAAACTAGTGCACTGTGAATTACCAAGGTGGTTCACAGAGCATTTGAAAAACAATAAATCTTAGTACCTAACAACAAGCAATGAAGGAAAACCACATCTTTGACCAGATAACTGTCAGAAAAAAAAAAAAAAATAAGACTCTGTGTCCTATGAATCAGTAGCATTTATTTCTAACAGTTTAGAAGGCTGGAAATTGAAGATCAAGGCATCATTGTGTCCCATGTCTGACTCATTTCATTTATTCTAGTGCCTTAAAGATAAGATAGGCCATCTAGTTTAATCACCATTCAAAGGTATCATATCAAAATACTATCATATAATAAGGACTAGATTTAACATACAAATTTGGTGAGATATAACTATTTAATCTCCAAGAAAACCAATGATTATTTTCTATATATTCTGAGTAATTATTTATTTACTCATTTATTTGAATTCACATACAATGTAATGCACTTCAAAATGGCATTTTTATACACCTATCCTATCTTACTTAGTTCCTATTTTTTAACAAACTCTTTTGAAGAGCATGAAAAAGACCACTTCCCAGCTCATAGCAATACTTCAAATTATTTTTTTAATTTAATTTACTTTTTTGAAATTAATGTTACATTTCACTCCTTGTACCCCTTCCAGGCACCCCCTCCCACAATTCTTCCCACACATTCCCCATCCCCTTCTCCTCTTGTCAGGTACAGGCCCTCCTGGGATTGGTGTGTGCCCACAGGACAGGTCCCAATTTGGGCCTGTTGTTGGTTGGCCATTCCCTCCATCTCTGCTCCCTCCCCTGTGCCTTCATTACTTGCAGGCAGGATAAATTTTGGGTTGAAAGTTTTGTGGGTGGGTTGGTGTCTCTATCTGCTCCACTGGAGTTCCTGTCTGGCTATAGGAAGTAGCCTATTCAGGTTCCACATTCTGAATGTAGTGAGACATAGCTAAGGTAATCCTCACTGATTCTTAGGCACAATGCTAATCCCTTATGCTAAGTCTCTGTCTCATCCTGGAGATGTTCCCTACCTCATCATTCCTATCAGTTGCAGAGTTCCATCCATTTTCATAACCATCTAACCATCTTTCCTGTACTGATCCTGAATCCCCCACTCCACTCCCACCCCTATCATTTCCAGTTCCCTCCCTCCATCTGCCCCTTATGACTATTTTACTCACCTTTCTAAGTGAGATTCAAACTTGTTTGCTTAGATCTTCCTTCTTGTTTAGTTTCTTTGGGTCTGTGGACTGTTTCACGGCAACAACAGCAACAGATAACCATCTGTTGTGCAGAATTATACCAGACTTTCAAAGAGCTAATTCCAATACTCCTCAACTATTCCACAAAATAGAAACAGAAGGAAAACTGCTGAACTCATTCTATGAGACCACAGTCACCCTGATACCTAAATCACAAAAAGATTCAGCAAAGAAAGAGAACTTCAGACTGACTTCTCTCATGGACATTGATACAAAAATACTCATAAAGTATTCTCAAGCTGAATCCAAGAACATATTAAAGGCATCCATCATCCACTACGATTAAGTAGGCTTTGTCCCAGGAGTATCAGGATGGTTCAGTATATGAAAACATAATCCACCATATAAACAAACTGAAAAAAAATCATATAATTTTTCTCATTGGATACTTAAAAAGCCTTTGATAAAAATCCAACATCCCTTCATGTTGAGAACTGCTATGTCCCACATTTAGGGGCCAAATTGTTGTGGACTGCTCTGTCAGTGTTGGAACCTGCACTGCCAAAAGCCTTGGGGGCTAAATTGTTAAAGCCTGCACTGCCCCAAGCTGTTCTGGTCCACAAGTCGGGGTTTAGCAAGAGAAAGAGTGAGGACAGATGGGAAGAATGGAGACCAGACAAAATGTGATTCAATCCCATTTATTCTTCAGTCTCTCTTCCTAGTCCAAGTCCCTAGTCTTGATTTCCTAGTCCCTAGTTCCTAGTTCTAAGTCTAAGTCTCAAGTACTTTCCAAGTTTCAAGTCCCTTTTCCAAATCTCAGTCTCCAGTACTAGTGTCTAATCCCAAGTGTCTAATTCCAAGTTCTTCCTCCAAGTGCCAAGTGCCTAATTCCTAATAATAATGTCTTCTGTCTGCCTCTTGCCTTTTATATGTCTCACTTCTAAGCCTCGCCTTTAAGTCAAGCCTTTAAGTCATGCCCTTGGGTCTTGTCTCTAAATCTGATCTCTAAGTCACGCCCTTAAGTCACACACATGTAAGTATCACACACCCAAGGGAAAATCCTGGGTATCTAAAACAAGATGTTATCAGAGTGTGCTCAGCTGTTGTAGACTATTGTAATCAAGTCTTTTGTCAGGGTATATGGCTCAAGATGCCTGCAAGAATGATAGCCGCCTTCTGTCGGATCCCCACACCTTCATGTTAAAAGTATTAGAGAAATCATGGATACAGGGTACATACGTAAACATAGTCAAAGAAATATGCAGCAAGCCAATAGCCAACATCAAACTACATGGACAGTAACTTAAAGCACTTCAACTATTTAATATAGTACTTGAATTCTAGCCAGAGTAGTTAGACAACTAAAGGAGATCAAGGGAATACAAATTTGAAAAGAAGAAATAAAAGTATCACTATTTGTAGATATGATAGAATACATAAGTGACTCCCAAAATTCTACCAGAGAAAATTGTTTGACTGATACTTCAACTTATTTTGCTGTCTCACCTGTCTGATATCTCATCCTGCCTCTGGTTTGCACTCAGCCCTGTTTCTTTCTCTGCATCCCTTACTTCTTGCTTTCATTTTATTGTCTCCTCTAGTTTTCACTATATTTGTGGACACTTATTGTTGTTGTTTGCTTGTTTGTTTCCCCCTTTACTAACTTCCTCTGGTTTTCTTTGGGCTTCCAATTGGGAAACTATTATTTTTCTATCCTCTATTTAATATTATCTTTTTAAATATATCTGGGTTCCTGATTTTGTTTCATGAAAATACTGGAAACCGGCAACAGCAAAGAAAGGAGTTCTTGTTATGTTCCATGTTGAATTCTAATTGATCAGAACAGGGATTCCTGAATCCAGTCTCCAGAGCACATAAAGAAAAACTGCTGAAATCTTTTAATTTGAAATCATTTTTCAGCCCTGCTGATTCCCAGTCTTCAGGGCATGCTGGGCAATGTACATATTGTAGTGACCAGAAAGTTTTTTTGAAAAATTAATTTGAGACTCCTTGTTTAAAATATAAGAGAATGGGAGATGACTGAGCACTGGAATTTCTAGAGAAAGTTGGGACTTTGAGTCAAGCCATGAAGAATGAGTGATATTTAGACCAGTGGGGCATGAAGACATGTTATAAAAGGCAGGCAAGAAACTGCACAGCCACAAAGAACTGTGATATAGAGATAAGCCCATGTCAAGGAAACAGTACATGGGTTGGTGCTGAGACAGAATGAAATAGAGAAACAGAGACTGAGTAAGAGAGAGCATCACGAATTCTTGATGGTTTTCTATGTCCAATGTCTTTCAGACATGGAATGCTGAACTTCAATTTTCCCACTTTAACTTGTAACAAATTATTTTGTTTATAGTCTCTTTTTCATTACTTGTTAACAGTCTCCTAATGCCTGCTCATAATTTCTCATAAATAATGAATGACTAAAATGTTAACTTATTAAAAATAAAAATACCATCATTATTTTCATTTTATAGACTCTAGAATATGTTTATGTGGAGGAGAGCCACTAGGTTGACACTAAGTTGGGCTCTGTAAATGTGAAGAAGGTTTAGGACAATGGTTTCCTTCACTGGAACCAGGTCTACCTCTGCGAGGATATTTTACCAATGTATTGTCTTCTAAGAGGCATGTTAAATCTCTATGATAAAATATTTTAAAAAATGATATTAGTGTCGTGTAGAACAGATCGCATCTTCACACTCTTGCAGTGTGACATTAAATAGACCTCATTTCTCTAATCCCTGCCTCCTCCTTTATTGACTACTATAATACTATTTACCATATGGCATATAACTATATCATAGACAGTGCTGAGATTAAGTGAGAAGTTATATATGAAGTGTAACAATGTCTGACAAATGATACCTACTCAACAAGCAGCAGTTATTACTTATAGCTTACTACCTAGATGTTAATTTATTAATGTAAATAACAGAATGTTTCGTATCATATGTAACATATAGTTGAATATGTTTTATATAGTAAAAAATAATACAATGCTTTTTGGAATTAGACCATTTGACTTCAAACCCTTCTAGATCTTTCTAATAAAGCCAGATTTTAAGAGAGTCAACCTCTCTTGCTTGATTTTCTCTACTTCTATATAGGGATAACAACAGTACCCTCTTTATAATGCTGATAAAAAAATCCAAGTAATTCACAGTGCATTAAAGTAATATATGTATAATTGTATATAAACAAAAGTTTATATCATATACACATTTGTACTAAATTTCTGATGGGGAAAGTATCCAAGTATTAACTTAAAACTCACAAAACGTAACTATGAAGCCAAATGTATACATGATAGAAATGTATCAATTCATTAATGTTGGAATCAGTAAGTTGGGTAATTGATCCTAAGAAAATAAGAGGATAATTTGCTAAAACTAAAGTATTGTAGGGCAGTAGGGTGCCTCAGAAGATAAAGATGTTCATTACCAAGAGTGACAGTTTGAATTCAATTCCCATGCTCTACATGGAAAAAAGATGAAACTGACCACCGCAAGTTGTCCTCTGACCTCTACACACACACAATGTGAAGCATGTACAGACATGTACACACGTGTGTGCAAACACATGCACACACTACATATAGTTATAGTCACATATGTATAACTATTGTTATTTATATATAATAAGTAATGTACATTATAAAAGTAAAGCACTACAAACTAGCCACCATAAATTGTGACCCACAGTAACTTTTTTTTTCCTTAAATGGCTTTCTGTTGAGGGTTCACCACAACAAAGAAAAACTAGCTATAATTCTTATTAATTGATGAATGAGACAGGCAGTATACTTACAAATTTTGTTGAAGTCTAGACTGTGACCGGAGAGAAACATCACCTTTCTTATGGGCTATTAGAGAATTTATTCTTCATCTGAAGCTTCAATTGTTTCAGATTATATAATTAATAAATACATAGAACAAATTACCTAGCCCATAGGATACACAAAATAAATACCAGTTAGCATCACTATTGCTTCAGCTCAATATAAAAATTACTTACTTGGGTGTGTTAGGGTTTCTATTGATGAAAAAAAAAAAAAAAAAAAAAAACCCATGACCAAAATACAAGGTGTGGTGGTTGGGTTTAAGGCTTATCTGATTTACATTTTCACTGTTCATCATTGAAGCAATTCAAGACAGGAACTCAAACAGGGCATGAAGCTGGAGGCAGGAGCTGATTCAGAGGCCATAGGGGTATGCTGCTTACTGGCTTGCCCCTAGTAGCTTGCTCAGACTGCTTTCTTCTAAAAACCTGGACCTCTAACAATTGACTAGATGGTCCCATATCAATCACAATTAAAATGCCCTACAGGCTTGGCCTAGAGCCTGATCTTATAGAGGCATTTTGTTTTTCAGGTTCCCTCCTCTCAGATGGCTTTAGGTCACATCAACTTGATACAAAACTATCCAGAACACTGGGTCAAAGAGAAAACATTTCTGATATTAAACTCTTAGAGACATGCAAAAATCTGACAAGTGGAAGATACTGTTATATAATGAATGATGGATGGATCAATGCTGAATTCACCGTATCAGCAAATGAAGCAGTCTATCTTCCTTTGTCTGTACATGACAGCTTTCTAGTGTAGACAGGGTTTGATAGAGAAAACCTCACTATGACCATTTTTGTTTTTATATCCTTGTTTTCACATAGGTTGCAACAGTTAGTGGAATGGTGGACTTGGCATCTTATGACTTGCAAAACATTATTCAAAAATTGAATCCAAAACAAATTACTGCACTGAGGCTTAATTATAAGAAATAGAGATACTGACTGAAATTGCTCTCTAAATGGTGTTTACTTCTGAGCCCATTGTTTGTTTATAACCTTCTTATCCTTCTTCCTATTATCAGCAGAAGCCAGATTCCCTCAAACAAACCATTTAGCTGTGAATCCACAGAAGCCAAGTCTGAAGAGCTTATGCTGCTCTAAGCAGCCCTGTGTGCTGTTATAAACGCTCCCCAGACAGTGGAGAATTGTCCTTTTTTTCCACACAATTTGTCTACCTCTGAAGGTTCTCTAAACCATATACTATCTGATGCAATGTTAAGGCTGAGTGGTTTGGATGAAACGAACACTGCTTTTGAGTTAGAGCACATTAGGACTTGATTTTCAGAAAAGATAATTCGCATTTTTGCCGTTTAGGATTTTCCTCACAGCATCTACACAAAGTGCCTCAATCTGTCTTCCGATCTGAACACTCTAATGGAATAGAAGTCTGGGTTTCTTTTTAGAGTGACCACCCATCTGATACTATTTTTCATTGCCACTAGGAGATCTCAAAGCTCCCAATATTGTGTCATGAAATTGATTTTGCGATCATTGATTTTTTTCATTGTTTCAGTAGGCAGTGAAAGTCTAGAGTATCAAAACTCACTTATTCTTGCTATGTTTGTTCTTAAAGTTGTATTTAGAATATACTAGAGATATTTATTACTTGTTATTCAAGCTTCACATTCCTCTTCCTGCCCACTCCCTAAACCATGCCATCTAGGAGCAATCTGCACTGTATTCCACAGGTGCAGTCAGGGCTTGCCCACCTTTGGGGTGGCCTTAGGACGATTCCCATGACTATCATTCTACTTATGTCTCTTGGTGATATTTGGAGACCTTCTTACCTTTTTAAAACTTTATTGTATCTTTCAGATTATAATATAATTGCATCATTTTCTCTTTCTTTTTCTCCTTTCAAACCCTCCCATATAACTCTCCTTACTCTGCAATATTCATGGCCTCTTTCTTTATTAAATGTCGTTGTATGTATATATGTATATATAAATAATAGATCATAGATTAGATAGATAGATAGATAGATACATAGATACATAGATAGATATATAGATAGATAGATAGGCAGGCAGACATAGCGATGGAGACATAGATATAGATGAAATAGATATAGGTATTATAGATACAGATGACATAAATATAAGTTTATATGGCTAAATATAACCAGTTCAGTCTGTATAATATTCCTTGTATTTTGTTTTCACAAATGATATCTGTTATTGGGTAACCACATGGTGTATACTTGACCGAGCAAGACTATCTCTCTCACTTACATTTTTTAGTTTCCCGTAGTTCTTTGTCAGGTTGGGGGCTCATGGGATTTCCTACACCATCCCTTGTCAACTTTGGTGTAGCTACTGTTTTTAAACCCTATTCAGCTTATGTTTAGATGGTCATTTTGGTGAGATTTTTATGGGAGTAGCTTCTGACACTCTTGAAAGACACAATCTTACAGCAAACTCCCTGACTTTTTGAGTTTTACAAATCTTTTATTCCTTTCTCCAGTAATGTTCCCTGAGCCTCAGATTGTTTTATAGATGCATCCCTTGGAAATGGGTTCCATAATTCTACACTTTGATTCATTGTGTGTGTGTGTGTGTGTGTGTGTGTGTGTGTGTGTGTGGTTTTTTCTGGTCTCTGTCTGTTGCAAAATAAGGTTTCTTTGATGAGGTGTAAGGACTACATTTCTCTGTGGGTGTAAGGACAAATATGTAGAATGTAGTTAGGCATTATGTTACTTTAATAAACTAATAGTTATATTTTTTTCAACTAGCCCTGGGTAGGTGGCTAGGTTTTTAGTACCAGATATGATTTCCCTCTTGATGAGTGAACCACATGTCCCTTTGAAGTAATCAATAGCTCCCTAATTGTGCTACTTAACTGTTAACATTTCATCAAACTCTGCTCTGCCTGGCATAGCATCCCCCTCTTTGATTACCCCAAATGATTACAATAATGTCAACCTTGAATACCCATGCAATGCTCTGAGACATTTAGCATGACTTGATCATGGACTCAGTTGTTACCTTCCCACACATACACACCATTCTTCTATTTCTTTTATTTTTCCCTGTTTTTTTTTTGCAAATTCCATGTTGCTGTGCATAAAAAGAGCTCAAAGAATTTTTTAAAACAGCTTGCTTATAAACCAGGGTTTTCTTTCAGCTTCAATGCAAATTACTTTGTGTCAAAATAGGGATAACTAGACTATTTAATTATAGCCAGAAAGTCAGCCACACTTCTGCTTTCAAAATCTTAAGAAACTAGTAACTCTTTTTAAAATGTTAGCTTGAGGCTCAAGACTAATACAAAACTAAAAACAGTGATTTTTTAAATGTTCTTTTTCTCCTTCCTATATAGTTTACCTCACTATTAAAGTCTAGTTAATCCAAGAAGAAGCTGCTTCTTTCTCTTCTTTTTGTTTTTTTTTTCCTTCTTTTTTTGTCAAATTAATGTCAAAGCATTAATTTAGAAGAATACTGTATATCGTTAGGTTGAAAGACATTAAATGACACTAAGGTGCTTTTCAAAAGAGGGAGAAATTGATTGACAAATCCTCTGGCTCTTCTGAAATCTTCCTTAGCTCCTAATCCACATATGAAATCATACTCCTTGATTTTTCCTACCCTATCCTGAAAGTTGAACAGTATGATTCTAATTGTCCTAAAAGCAAACTAAACACCATGGTAGATATTTGACTATGGAAGATCTGAATAGATAAAAGAAAAAAAAAGAGGGAGAAGGGGATAAAGGTGGAAGTGGAGTTGAAGAAAGAAGGAAGAAACGGAGAACATAGGAGGAAAGTAAAAAATGCTCATCTGACTGGAGTGTCTATAGATTCTTCTTACAGGCTTATTTTAGATTACATAAATAATTTGAAAATCACTACATATCAGAAACTACAGGAAAGCATGTCACTCCATCCTATTAGCAATGTATGAGAACATCAAGCCACGGGTCATAAGAATAGGAGACATCTTCCAGTAATACACTTGTCTAGACCAAGTAGCTACCACTTGCTGTACCCCTGCATGGAAATAAAAGGATAAAATTGCCATCAATTTTCTTTTCTCAAATAAAGTAGAAGAGAATCCTTGCAACATTTAAATATGAACTCATAAATGCAGAGGCAGGTTTAGATGCAAATAAACCATCCCAGGGCAGAGTGGTGCTGCAAAAGTTGTCATGATAAAAATGCCTGCTTTGATTTACACACACCATCTCTGCCCCAACAATAAGGACAGGCACAGAGTGATTTATCCTATTTAACCTCAACATCTCTACTCCAGAATATTCCAGGTTACCAGGGCAATGAGGATGGGGGAGAAGAGATAATGTTTCAAGTGGAAAACACTGATCTAAGACTGAATATGTCTCCCAAGGATGAAAACTATGGCAAATGAGAGGCTAGAATTAAAGTGGGTTGGGTGGGTGTATGGTTGAAGCAGTTACTGGGGAAGAAGGAGAAAGTGGAGAAGAAAGTTCATTTCTCACCAGAGAGGAGGTGGTCAGAAGAATGTGCAGAGCAGAATCACAAGAGAAAAGATCAGTGTGAGCAACAATGGAAAATATCAGAGGGAAGGGAAAACAAAACTATAAAGAATGAGTGATGGATAATCAGCTACATCTTAACATATTTAGGTCAGCTAGTGTCTGATTCCATCCTGTGTCATTTTCTATGAAATTTGCATTAAAATAGAATAGTCACACACAGGTCTTGGTAAACTTCACAATTAATTTTCCAAGTTCATTTTCAAGAATATCATTAGAAGTAAAAAAAAAATTAAAGGTAAAAAGTAGAGGTTTCTGTGTTTGGAACTAGGTGAGACTCTCCTTATGAGACTGAAGTGGGAAAGCAACAGATGTACGCCTTTTCTCCCTGATATAGAGGTCTAAAATCTTTTAGTTGTTTTCTTGATCTCAAATTAGGCAGAGTCCAGCATGGCTGGTTTTGATGGGTTGGTTTTGATGGATTAAAATTATGTAAGATTGAATGACCAAGTTTCCACTGAGAGAGCAGATGATGTTGGGTTGGTTCCTTTATGGGAAAAATGGAAGAATAATTTGAATAAGATAGCCATTTCACAAGTACTTATTTATAAATAAGGCATATAGTGTGACCATATGACCCCCATGGTCTAATACAGGCTATGTAAACAGTAAAGTAAATTATGTTAACCTGTTTTATTATTTTCTTTGTTCTAAGACAGATTCTTCTACATCCCAGGTTGGCTTCCAACTCAATATGTACTAGAGAGTGACCTTGGAATTCTGATCCTCCTGCTTCTTCTTCATAAGTTTTGGGGTTATTGGCATGATTTTATATAATGATATAGACTGAATACATGGCATTCTGCATACTACACAATTACTTTACCACTGAGTTATAGCCCCAGTCCCCAACAACTTATTTTAATTCAAAGCAAGTGTTCTTTGTCCCTTGATTGTTACATTTAGACACAGAGGTTTACATAGATGCTCTACATAGAAGCATTAGGAAAATAGGGAAGGATTGGGTGCATCAAAAATGAGGACAAAAGAGGCTGCACAAGGTAGTACTCACCTTTAAAACCAGCACTCAGGAGGCAGAAGTAGACAGATCTCTGCCAGTACAAGACTAAATCTAATCAACATAGTAAGTTCCAGGCCAGCCAGGACTACACAGTTCAAACCTGTCTAATGGAAAAGAAGGCAGGGGAAAAATAATAATTGAAAATGTATAATCCAAAGATGCATTAGAAGTAAGGAAAAAACTGAAAAAAAAATCCAGTTAAAGGGCCTTCATAACTGGACAACAGAGCAATTTTAAATATGAACAGCCTGCAAATCTGCCCAGAGCCAGTGCTTGTAAAATATCAATGTTTGTTTCAATATTAGCTTTTGCTAATGTGCCTGACAGATAGAATATCAAATGCACAGAAAAGGGCAATATGGTTGTTGTTATTGCTTATGCTGAATGTGAGGCACAGAGAAATGTCACTCTCTTACAGGACAGTTGTAAATATAATGTGTTCATTTACAACTGTGTCAATCCCAAGTTAGGATATTATGGCTACAATCTGTATAAAATATGACCGCAGCTGTAAGGTCAATCTTCTTTACTCTATGGAATCCACTTCTGACATTCAAGAAGTCTATTTTAGCTCCTTCTTTCAACTTCCTTATGGCACAGACACTCACATTCTGAATCAAGTGACTTTCAAACCACAACTACTGCCCTGAAGACCTGCCACAAGCAGCTGTGTCTTTATCTTCATCTTATTATATAGTACATTTGTATCTGTAGTTGAAGTGAGGAGTACCTATTTTAAAGATACTCTTATTTTTATTTGTTTTTAATGAAAGTAACATTGGCACCCATTCCTGAAAACAAACTCAAAGTACCTCTGTGGCAACATGTATTTATGTTCAACTTGAATTTACTCATCTAAGAACAAAGCCATAAGAGAGGTTGCAAGGCTCAAGCCTTTTATGGCTTGCTCAAGACCCCACAGACACTTTCTTTTTCCACAGATGGGCTGGAGGTCATTGGATTGTTATCTAGTTGCAAGAGGTTCAGGAGACACAATTGCATCTCTAAGATAATTGAAGTACAATAATAAAATTCAGTAATTTGTTGTGAGGAAGGATTCATCCAGTAGGCAACAAGAAATAGTGGTAGGAATATTGAAAAGATATTGAAACCATGTTGCAGGAAAAATTTAAAAAATATTATCGTGTATATTATTATTTCAGTAACCCCTCTTAAAAAGGAATGCTAACATACAACGGTGAAAGTCTCTCAACAATTTCAAATGCTTTATTTTCTTTTCTGGAATGCTTGTACAATGGAAATTACTTTTGATGACATGGCTTTATCAGGATCGACTTTCTGATTTGGGGTTGAAACTTATACTATATTCAAAAACTGGTTAAACAAGGCATATTCACACACACACAAATATGAAGGTGTTTAGAAATAATCTGCTACATTAACAGTTTAGTTAGATGCAGACAACACAATATTTGAGGAACTCCACACATAGTATGGAGCCATTAATCAATTATAAGGAACACTATGCCACAGGTATAAGGAAAAACAATCACTATTTTATGAGAGAATCAACTCCCCTTCATCATGTGCCTTGATCTGGGTTAATGTATATACAATATAATTTTTTAATTCAATAAAGAATGTAGAATGTTGTGTTTCGCCACTTAAGACCCAATGAATCAGATGCTAAGGTTAAAAGACAGGAAAATATAGGTTACACATTACTTTGACCTTGATAATCGAAGTCCAAATATTAAAAAGCTAGATATAAGTTAGCCTCCAAAGTCCTTCATTGTTGATGTTGATCTTCAAGGTTGGAATGTGTTGGAATAGCATTCTACAGATAACAGACATCTGATGCCCCATTTCGACATAAGAGGAGCTGTAATAGCTGACACAAAATATTCCCTTCCCCCAATGCTGAGCCTACTAACATTCCCTAGAGAATTCCTTACTTGCTACCTCCTATGTATCTCCCCCTACATATGGTCTCAGGGTGCTAGAAGTATAGAAGGGTTAGATGTCCAAGTGGAGCTATTTGGGGCTCACTTACACTATTATAAATAACTCCTCATCCACATTCTTGCAAGTCCTTACTGGACTTACCTACATACTGGATTACCTTCTGGTTAGCCAAGGTGGACTAGGATACAATTATTTATCTGGTCTTTGATAGTGTCCTGTCTGCAACAAAAAGAAAGTATTCAGATTCCCACATTCAAAGTGAGATTAGGCCTGACAATCTTCTACATAGCTAGATACCATCCCTGCCCTTACCCATTGTTATTTTGATGTCAAATGCCACAAATTAGATTCACCAAAACAGGGATCCTCAACTGAAAGGCTTCCATAAGTGCCTTAATTGATATGGGAAGACCTGTCACAAGTGTGGGCAGCACCTTCTGGTGAGAGGTTAAATGAAATAAGGCAATACAGAAGTATTGCTGTTCACCTTTTGCTAGCATGGTATTGCTTCTTGCTTTAGATTTATCCTGGAGCTGCCACTGCTGACTCCTTCACTGATACTAGGAGTTTTCCGAGGCTTCCATCAATGACCCAAGACCAAGAACCACAAAATTATCACTCCTTGGTGGGGATTGCTGGGGCACATAGCTTTCCTGGACAGGGCAATTACTGGGATGATAGCCTCTCAGTGTGTGACTGTGGGACTACTACAACCACTGAAGCATCAAGCCTAAAAGATTAAGAGACCGTTGGGTCTCAGGTATGAGATAGTGGCTCTTACTATTGTAATGTACTAATTTAATCAATCAAGTAAACACATACACATGCGCATGTGCGCACATGCACATGCGCACACATACATGCAGGCATGCACACACATTCTTTCCATAAGTTTTGTTACTCTAAAGAGCTCCATTACCCACCAATACTCTGTTCTCTCTACTATAATACTACAAAAGTGTTTAAACTCAAGTTCATGACCAGTTGAAATACAAAGTCCCATGGGACAAAAACTACTGTATATTTTTTGTGCTCCTAATTTCACTGCATAATTTTCCTTGTTGCCTTGTTTAACTAAAATCATGCCCAGCATCAAAAGAAAAAAGAACACTTTTTGCCAGTTTCCATTTGTTCAGGGAATTGTCAGGTGTGACTTTAAAAAACCAACGTTTCTGGGCTGTTCGGGAGTCATAGACTTTTGTGATATTTGAATGCATTTATGAACTCTGTACTTCATATTTATTTTAACTGTACATATTTTATCTGTACATATATATTTACAGATGAAATAATAAAATTTAAAGATTTATTTACCTCCTCAAGGAACAGAAAGATGTGTTTTAGGGCTAGTTCCCCTCCCTCTAGAATAGCTCAAATGAAGAGGAGAATCTTTTGATGAATGAAAGGTGTCTAATGTGATAACAAACAACGTTATATCAAAAATATGTTCACTTTCCACACACCTAACATTTTATCTTTTTGAATTAAGTTGTGTTTTGCTTCAAATCATTTCAGAAGTGAACTACATAAGGCTGGAGAGAAGGTTTAGCCATTAAAAGTGGTTGGTGTTCTTGAATGGGAGTTACTCAGGTTCAGTTGCCAGCTTCCATATAGAGGCTCACAACTATCTGTAGCTGCAAATCCAGGGGATCAGATACCATCATTTGAACTCTGGGATATATAGGTGGTACCCCTAAATACATGCAGCCAAAATATTGATATATATCAAATTAAATAAATAAATAAATAAATAAATAAGAAAGTGATCTGCAGATTGAAAGAAGAGAGGAACAAATTAGAATGATAGCTCCATCCTTCTCTGGGAAGCCTAAAGGAATTGAACTGTGACTCCAAACTACATGATGAGACCGAGATTTTCCAATTCTATAGAGTGAGTAATGAGTCCACACAAAGAATCTAAAGAAACTGAGTTCTATGGAAACACTGTGCTAGAAAGAACAAAGAAGAGGAGCTTGGAGAAAATCTGTTAGGTTTGTACCTGGGGAAAAATCAGGCCAGCGTTGTTGCAACAGTCCCTTTCTTTCTTATAGCCAACGTGAAAAGAATGGCAAACTCTCTATGGAGAACCTTATTGTGAATCTCTGAACCCCTAGCAGATTCCATAGGTACACTAATTGCAGAAGGAAAGGCAGAAACCATTCTATCTCCCCCAAAGATGCTTACAGACCCCAGGTTACCAGAACACCAACTGGCTACATACAATATCACACCCCCATCTCTAAATCAGGAATGCCTCAACTAAACATACTTCTCTACCTCATTTCCCACACATGATGGAAGATACACATTATCTAAATTTCTTTCTTTCCTTGCTGACAATGCAAGGCATTACTAGTCAACAACTACTTGGCAGAAACATCCCTTACTTTAGAAACCTATAAGGGACTTCTGTTCTGGTACAGGTGTCTAAATTCTTCTTTGAACACTTACTGTGCTGTCTATCTACATATGGTGTGGAGAACAGAACCTTTCTCTATCTTCCAACTATACTCCTATCTGTCTGTCTGTCCATGGTATTAATAACTGTCTCAATAAAACTCTTGCCAAAAACAACACTCCATCTCAATGTCTCTTGAACCTCAAAACAGAGATCTTCCATGATCCCATCAGATTCTTCCTATGACAATATCTTTTACAACAGAGATCTTTGTGAAGATTAATTTTGTCAATTTGATAGAGTCTTGAAACACCCAAGACTTGGATGTCAACCTTGGAGTTGCCATGCAAGTGTTTAGGAGGATTCTCACAAGTTGTCAGAACAGGTAAATCACATGCTACTCCCTATTGAGAGTGGGCCTTGTCCAACCAGTCAACATCTTGTCAGCATTAACCAAAAAAGTAAAGCCTTTGTAACAGGAGTTCCTCAAACCTCACTGTCTTGATGGAGGACACAGGCCACTTCTTTTCTTTAGACCTGAAATGAATTCTTAGCTCCTTCAATACTATGAGCCTGGCTGTCTTAAAATGAAATTTGAATCATCAGCTCTCATGGTATTGAACTTTCCAATCAATATGCTAATCTTGAGACCTACTAATTTCTATGTAAATCAATTTCTTATAAGAAAATCTCAAATGTAAGTCCATGTGGGAGAAACCCTGTTTATTTTCCTGTGTTTCTGAAAATGCTAATGCATTCTTCCATTGCATGATATAAAACCAAGAACCATCTAAATAAGAGGAATTGCTTTTACAATCTTGACTTGATATTGCAATTGAGCATCCTATCTAGAGGGCACAAAGGATCTAAACCAATTATCATCTTCCTCCAAATCCTTCTAAAATGCCAAAATCAGAGTTTCAAAAAAAAAAAAATATTCTGTCTCAAGTGCTTTTGGTCCTTGTGAGCCCTCTGATATAGACAGCAGAGTATTAGACACTGACTGAATCATGAAATAATCTAAAGTAAATATATGAGCTAGATACAAGTCACAAGGTATTATTACTGTAGAAAAAATTAAAACATGTCTTTTTTTGGTTAAATGAATTCTAATATCAAAATTCAAAAGATAAAACTGGCAGTTACCTGACAGTTTATCACTAGCCTGGGAAAGATTTCTCCTGAATAATTTCTGAGCAGTTTGCAAACTATAGTTTGGATTTAGAAGCATTTCTGAGATGACTCCTGTTGCCTGTATATAGCTGATAACTCAGTATCTTAAGAGGCAAGACCCAAAACCTTCTACTTCCAACCAGATGCTTCAGCTGTCTAATATGTATATTTGGAACTACAACAAAAAGCCTTTCTAATGCTCTTCCAAATGCTCAGAACCATCACTGATAAAGAGATAATTGTTCCCCTCTTCAGTCTCAGACTATTTTTATTAGCTTCAAGTAACTGTATTAAAACCAGATGGCTTATAATTTGTACCATTATTCCTCCTAGGCTTAACATGCTTAAGCAGTTAACAGGCAAGTAATAGAATTACTTGCAAAATTTTTCCAGCTCTTGCCTCTTTCCTTTTCACCATAAAAGTGTTCCAACTGGTTCTTTCAAATGATGTTTACTCATCTGAGAGATTAAGAGAAGCCAAACAAACCTCTTGAAGGTTTCCCCTCTCTTACAAAGGAGTAGCTCTCTAGAGAGTCTAGACCTTCAGATAAGTCACTAATACAGGTCTCAATATCAGGATCTTCAAATATCATGAAGAGGAGGCAACCACACCAAAAAGTTGTACACTGATAACTAAAGGAATGTAATACGTACCAAAGAAAGTGGCAAAATTTCTGATATATAATAAATATTCAATAAAGTCTAGTCATCACCATTATTATACTTAATATCTTATTTATTAACACATGGTCAAAAGAAATGGTCTGAGGCATTGTCAAGTTTTCTACAAAAGACAACTTGTTTAGAAAAGTAGATTTTGTGTGTTTTTGATAGATGTTCCTTATCTATTCTTTAAGATATTCCTGGGAACAGGAGGGGAACTATTAAGGGAAAGTGGGAAAACAGCAAGGGAGTGCTATAAGGTTTAGGGAATTGGGGAAAGGTGCATAAAAACAAGAAAAATAACATTCACAATAACTAGAAAATGGCAATACATGAGTAAAGTCTGCAAATTAAGGTCACAGTTTCCTACTGTCCAGACAGCTTTCTTGAGCTCAGTGCAAAATGGAGGACTCCCTTTACCACCTGGGCTTCTCTGTCTCTGACCTTGTCTGAGGAGCTCAAAACCCTCACACCTTTACCTTTAGAATGTCAGGAAGCCTTGCTGAGACTGACTTCCTCTTTCCCTTTCTTTCTCCCCCACCTTGAGCATAAGAACCTGCCAGGTAAGTACCTGGGATTCCTGGAATGCCTCTCCATACAAAGGAGGTATTCTCTGGTACACATACAAGCTAAGAGTATTTCAGAGAGCTGTTTCATTGAAGACCTTCAGAGAAGATCTTCATCTAAAAGAGCTGTAACACTAAGATCCTCAGAGCAGGTCTTCTCTCCCCGTCAGATGTGCCCAGCACTCACTCCCAGCCAGATCACAGTCCTGTAGAACTTCACCCATTCCAGACTCTGCTTCATCATTCCAGCCCCATGTGCAGCAGTGTTTGTGCACCCTTAAAAGGAGGAAGTGGAGGACTTGAAACTATAGTAGGACCCCAAAATATATACCACAGAAATAACTTAAATATCCTTCAACTGATGACTGTGTGATAAAAATTTAGCACATCTATATGATAGAATTCTATTAGGTTAAAAGAAATAAAACTGATACTATGAAACTTTCAGGTAAGTAGATGGAACTAAAAAATATTATACTGGATGAAGAAACCCAGACTCACAAAGACAAACACCACCTTCTCTCTTGTTTGTGGTTCCCAGCTCCAAAATGTAAAACTTAAAATATGAATATATAAACCAGATTAACTGTAGAAATTAAGAAAGTAAAAACAGACCATGGGAAGTGGGGGATGAGAAACTCTAGAGACAGAAAATTGGACATCTGTGCTATGAAGTGGGGAAAGGGGAAAGAATTGGGACTCTATCCAGGGGGTAGGGAAGGAAGAAATAACACTAACGAAAATTGAAAAAGACATACAGAATATTATTTTATCTTTACCTAAAATTTGACATGATATAGAAGAACATGTACACACACACATACATACACACACACACACAGACACACACACACTTTACTTAAGTTACCCCAATAGCAGAGATAATTCTTCCACAAAGTGGCATAGACCATCTAACAAAAACCTCAGTAACTGTCATGAGAAACTTGTTTCAATTTGTTTGGATCCTTTAGGAGACTCCCCAAAACAAGAGAGGCTATTGCTGTTGCTTTTGGTTATCTTCTAAGATTTGAAGGTAAGATCTTATTGATGAAGACTCCACACACTTCAGGTACAGGACTTGAAGAAATCAACCAAGAAGGGAGCTAGAAGCCTCCTCACTGAGACTAGCTCTCATAATCCTAGAAGGTGTTATACAAGATGACAAAGGAAAAAAAAATAATAATCAATGGTCATACCCAGCCATGATGCTTAGAAACCACAACAATGTCCAGCATGAAGATATTCTGAAAGGTGTCATGGCAACACTTATATCCTGGGGCTAAGCAACAGTCTTTAGTTGGATCTAAGGCCTGGCTGTTCAGTAGAAAGGAATGCATGTCTGACTCTACAATTCCAGCCAACCATATGTGACTAGCGAAGTCATGGATCTTAGCGGAGAACGTATTATTGGAACTTCCCTGAAGTCAGTGAGACTTCTAACTGCATTCTAAATATCTTCATACATCAGATAATTGTAACTCTCACTTTCTTACTTCTCATCAAAAACCCTTCTTTTGGCAGCAGATGAAGACCACCACCAAAAAAAAAAAAAAAAAAAAAAAAGGCTAGTCAATGCAAAGAACAGCTCAGCATGGGAGACCCAACTCCAAATAATACACCAAGGACACAACCCCTACACCTAAGTAAGGCTCACAGGGTGTTGTACGAGAGAAGGTCAAAAGGCTGTAAGAGCCAGAGCATCAGGATGCTTGCTGCAAGGTTTTGTCATTAATACATGACTGGGAAGCTCTATACATGAGATCTCAGCAATATGGCTACCTAAATAAGACCTGAAAAACGATGACACCAGCTGTCATACAGTATGGAAGGGGGAAAACACACAAGGCCACACTGTGAGATGTCGGACATCATCTATGGGAAATAAGCTATGGGAAATTAATGACTGCTGAGAGGATCCGACGCAAACGTGAGTCTTCTGATTGGTTATCCAACACCAAGAGATCATCCCTGAAAATACATACACATGAGCAACATTTAATGGATACAGACACACACACACACACATATTATTTATACTTATATTTATATATTTATATGGCACAATAATAATTAAAGAAAAAGAGGGGAACAACAAAATAGATGATAGAATATTGGTTCCAAAAAGGTGGAATTTTAGTGTATATGGCAGATACAATTTAAATATGCATTTTTGTCTCCTGATATGTTGATAAAATGCATCTCTACCAAAGAATAAATAAAATGCCAACATTTAATTTACCACTTCCTTTTCTTTCTTACAATACATTAAAGTTTAAAAAGGAATTTCTTAACTGGGTTTCTTTATAGACAATTAAAGAAAAATAATTTAAGAACTTTAAACTAGTAGTTTAAAATTTCCTAACTTGAATAAAAAACAAAATTACCCAATAAACTCTTTAAAACAGATTGCTTGTGGAATACAACCTGAGAATTTCTGATTCTTAGAAAACTCCAAAAACTCACATCTCTATCAAGTTCCCTCTGAAGCTGAGGATGCTCATCTGGTGACCCAAGATAAGAATGAGTGCATTAGAAGCAGCTTCATAGTCAGCAGTATTTGGAGGCATGAGCCATACTACCAGGTAGAACAGTCCACATAGGGCAGTGGGATCTTACTTTCAGTTGTCAACTTGACACCATCTACAACCATTTGGGAAGAGAATTTCAATGAGGCATTGTTAGTATCAGCTTGGTATGTATACATATCTCTAGGAAATTGTCCTGATTACAATAATTGACATGGGAAGACTGAACCCACTGTGGGCAGCAACATTCCCTAGATGAGATAAGAGTAGAGAAAGTAGTTGAATAGTAAATACTTGTGAATTTATTTTTCTTTGTTCTTGATGGTGGATAGGATATGATTAGCTGTTTTAGTTCCTGCTACCTTGACTTTTTTGATGTGATGAACTGTAGCCTGGAATTGTTAGGTAAAATAAAATGTTTTTCCTTCTAAGTTGCTTTCTGTCTGATATTTATCATAGCAACAGAAAGTTTAAAACTTTGAATGCTGTGTGAGAAACCTACAACTGAGCTGAAATGGGTTGATGAAAAATATTTCCAAATAGCAGACATTTCTAGACTGAATAGTTTCATAATTATTTTTTGCCTTAAAGACTAACAAATATTATCAATTCTCCTTGATAGATGAAGAATAATTTAGTGGATTTTATAATTGGAAGTTCAAGACATAAGTTAATCCAGAGCACCCACAACAGATACTAAGTGCCCATTCTTTTCCTTGCTTGGTTCTATTTATATCTCTCCCCGTTTGTAGGATAACTATCTGTACTGTCTACTGGCACAGCTCTTTCTTCCAGAGGTAGAGCATAAAGGCAAGGCACTTTCCTGATCATGATATAAGAAAGAGAGATACAATGTCTCTTGGTATCTTCCAGGAAAACCATAGGACAGGAAGCATTTCCACCATATACACAGGACAAGGATACCAGACTGACCAGCTTTTGGTGACCCAGTATCATGGTGATGAGGGAGTAACAGAATTCCGCAAATGACAGGCTCAGCAGAATCTTAAGTGATAGACAGCGTCTTGGTAGAAATAAAACTTAACAAAAATTGTGTCTTAACTGCATAGGTTGAACAACCAGCCTGGAAAGAAGAGAATAGCAGAGAAGGCAACTCAGATTGTGATGCATTTAAACCTACATGTTTGGATCCCTGTTGAGACATCATGACACAAAGGAAGAAATAGAAAACTGATTTCTCACTTGTTTGATAATGCCATGTTCCTGTTAACTTTACTTCTGAAACTCTACAACCTCCTGGAATTCTGTATTATCCTCTCACTATTTCCAGTTAGCTCATAAGCCTTCATCGAAGACCAGACACTTGTGCATTATTAAAGAAACCCATGGGAGAACAGGAAGAGAAATGAAACTGAACTTAGAGAGATCAAATGAGAACTCTGAACTGCTTACCTACAAACGAATAAAACAAAAGAGTATACATTCTGATATTAATGGTAGATTTCAAAGTTAAGTAAAATATAAATGTAATTCTAAAATTTGACAATAGAAATAATAAAAACAAATACCATTTGGGACAGAGAGAATTCAGAGTCTTGCTATATAAACCAGGCTGGGCATGAACTTATGATTCCCTACCTCAGCATCATGAGTGTTTGGTTTACTAGTGTTTATCACAATACAAATTGAAAAGTAGCATCACTACCAGTATTGGGTGACATTTGTAGGCTGTATTGCACAGGAATGATGGAGATGTCTGTTGTAACATTGTAAAATAAGAACTGCATTGTTGCCTAATTTACCTCTTTCTGACTAGCTATTTCTATACTGGTAAGCTTTTACTCTGCTTAAACAATGATTCTCTAGCTAAGTGATATAGAAACATTATATGAGAAGCTTTAGGACACTATTCTCTAGGATCATCCAAAATATGTGCTTAAATTGCATGGATTTAGAGCCCAGGCAACTGTATGTTAAGTCTCCCTAGGAGATTTTAATATGCAGCCAGCACAGAGAAACACAGACCTCAGCTCCCTGTAGCCTCAGTAGCTAAGTGCTTTTCTTTTGGCTCCTACAAATAGACTTGTCTCAGTTGACTTCAGATAACCGCCTTAAACTCCGGTACAATACATGTTGCTACCTTCCTGAAGTCAGCATTTCCCATTTTCTCCCTCAAGACCACAGCAGGCCACTTTTATAACAGACTTTTATAACAGTCTCGTATCTCACATATAAATTATCTTCCAAATGTGTCTTTCTCATAGGGATCTAAAGAAAGCACATAAAGCAAAATCAATTTAACTGTCTAGATAAATTGATGGCATACACAAGAGGGAACATTTTTCTCTAGAGTCTATAGTGATTAAAAGTTGATTCCTGTTCCTAAATGCTAGCTAGTAAAGGGATAGGAGAGAGAGAGAGAGACAGAGAGAGAGAGAGAGAGAGAGAGAGAGAGAGAGAGAGAGAGAGAGAGAGAGAGTCAGAGACTGGGAAGATAATATAATTCAAATATAAAAACTGCATTATATGTTCTAATCAGAGATGTATTCTTAATTTGCCAACTACTTCTTACAAAATGTAAAATCAATAGGGTACCGGGAGAAAGAATGTCTTTGTTGCTGCATTCCATTGGTTGAAATGTGTACTGTGCTCTGTACAAAGAGTTGTTGCTGGAGCAAGTGAGATTCAGAGAAGGTAGGCAGAAGTGGGAATACAAAGACAAGCACTGAGCCTTGTATACCAACTGAAAAGTTACTGAGATTAATGTGGTGGAAAGTTTCTAAATCTTGTCAGTGTTGACACTTGGCCCGGGTACCTATGTGCTGAGGAACAGGAAAAGATGTTTTAGTCACTGGAGATGTCAGCAGCATCTCTGATCTCTGCTCTCTAGATGCCAGTACAGCACATTTCCAAATTGTAACAACTAGTATCTCTCTACATAGATCTTGCCAACAACCACTGAAAAAAATAAAATAAAATAAAACTGGAGCTAGAGAAATGGCTTAATGGCTAAAGTGCTTGCTGTACATGTGTGAGGACCTGAGTTCAGATCCTCAGAATCCATATAAAAGCCAGGCTGATTGTATACATCTGTAATCCTTGTACCTCTACAGCAAGATGGAACATAATTTCAGGAGAATGCCTGGAAGCTTACAGGCCAGATAACTGTGAAAACACTGTGCTATTCAAAAGGAAACCCTGTCCTAAACAGGTGTTTAAGGTAAGCAATAACACTCGAAATTGTTCTCTCATCTCTGTGCTGTGGCCCAGGCATGCCTGAACTCACACACATGATTTGTGCATACATACATCATAGTGTGTGTGTGTATGTGTGTGTGTGTGTGTATATTTTAAAAAAAAGAAGTCACCCTGATCATTAACCCCTGTGACACAGTGACCACATAAGGACTTAGCCAACTTAGGAAGTTTTCTTCAAAATAATTATAAATATATTAATAATAATGGAAATTAATTTTAATTATTCCATCACTGTGTAGCAAACAACACAAAGACCTTTGTAGGTCCATTTAATTCTCACAACTCTAAGAGCAGTTCATGCACAATTCTCTCTACTAATAGTTAAAAAGGCTGGGACTTGATTTCACATCCACTCTCTGGATCCACATCATTTCTACTGCTATTATTGTAAAAAATCAGAAACGGAGTAGACAAGATATATATATATATATATATATATATATATATATATATATATATATATATATGCAAGGAAGACCAAAGTAAGGTGTTTCAATGCATTTAATGATGAGGCATGAATGTTCTCATATCTTATAGAAATTCTGATCTAAAAAAAACTAATGTAGGCCTGGGGTACTATGAAAAATGCTTGCCATACTATTGGTGTGGCTGGAGTTCAGAGTTCTAGCATCTATCTAAATGCTGAGCAAGTTGATGGCCTGCCTCTAATACCATTGTTCAGGAAGCAGAGAGAATCTGTAGAGCAAGTGGATTAGCTTGCACGCGTGCCAATGGAAAGCTCTGAATTCAAGTGAGAGACCCTACTTTACAATATATCATGGAGAGCAATTGAGGAAGACAAGCTTTGGCCTATATGTGCATCCTTACATGTGTGTGAGTACACACACATTGTGCTCACACATAACACATAACATAGGCTCACACAAACACACACAGACACACAGACACACAGACACAATTAAAAAATAAAATATTTAAAAACAAGTGTTAACAAAACAAAGCCAACTGGTGATTGATCACACATTTATTTTGAAAATTACTGGCAGTTTCATATGGGTCAGGTGATGCTAAAAGACAAAAATAAACTACAAGAGGAGAATATGACAGGGCATTGCACATGTTTTCCCTTAAGGTAGAGTAGGGGGAAACCTGCCATTGACAGGACATCATCTGTGGGAATTAAGCAATATGAAAATCTGAGCTGAGAATATTCCAAGTAGAGAAGCAGCAAGAATGACCATCCTGAACCTACAGCAAGATGTTAGAATCACAGCAGACAAGGCATATGAGGCTGATAGAGACAGATCGTGTGAATGTGGACGTTTGGAAGGAAGGCAGAACTAAAATGCACATGATTTAGAAGTTGAAATGATAAGTGGTTTTCTAAGGATAACAGGAAGTCAATGGAAGTTTTAAGTTCATAAATCTTATGAACACTTAAAGAAGCTTTTGGCCACTGAGAGCGTTGCATTGAGGCTGAGAGTCAGAAAAGAATGACAGATTAGGGAATAATTTTATTAGCCAAGTCAAGAGATAATGGCTCACACGAGGATGATAAGAGTATTTGAAGAGCACCTCCTGCTTGGGACATGCTTTGGAAATAAAATCAAGTAAACGGTATTGTGAATGAAAGGATTTTAAAAGGATGAACCAAAGAACTCAAAACTCCTTGGAATTTTGGCTTATGTACAGGTAGTGCCATTGTGTATTGTTCAAATGAGAAAATTTAGGAAAACTGTAAAGAGGGTAAGAGTTGCACAGTAATTTATGACTATCCATGGTCTCTATTATAATTTAATCCATAGCTGATAGTAACAATCTCAAGTGGACAGCTGTGTCCCAGATTGGAAATATGGCAAGGCTTGAGACAGCACTTGGGGGAAAAATGTAGTGATTACCTTGTAACCATGAGACCCGATCAACTCAGGAAAAATAGTGATAAATTCTAAAAAAAAAAAAAAAAAAAAAAAAAAAAAAAAAAAAAAAAAAAAAAAAAAAAAAAAAAAAAAAAATCTAGATTATCCTAGTGTTAGCAGTTACAACAGAAACAGAAAATAAGACAAGGTAAAAGAATTTGCTGATATTAGACAAAAGAAAGCAAGGTGAGTGAAGTGTGGCAACAATGACTTGTCATCTACTAATGTAAGCATTCTGAGCTTGAACCAGTCTGGGCTACACAGCAGGACATTTTCCCAAAGGAAAACAGAAAATGTAGTGTTCTAAAAGCTAAAGGGTAATAAATAGCATCCCTATTGGAAACCATTTGTAGTCCTCCCAACTATCCTCTTCAATTGCTTTTCTGATTAGAAAAGTTTGTTTGACAGTGGATCAAATATATGAGCATCAAAGAGAAAGTGAAGTAAAACATCCTCAAAGGAGAAGCAGCTTGGCTGCCTGGGATGTCAAGAATTAATGAGTGTATGAATGATAAATGAGTGGCTTATCTTGGAGATGATCAACACTGAGTGGTGAATACAGAAGGGTACATACAGAAGGCTCTTTGATTGAGAGTATTGAACATCTGGGAAAGATATGGCTGACATAGACTCCTCTATATGTACTGAGCAATGAACTCTGGGAGTTGGTTGGTCCACACTTTGTAACTATTATACTCCCTACTTCTTTACTGTCAGCTAACTCAGTTTCCAGTTTTATACGAACTTCTTAATTGTGAATGCATGGTTTCTATCTGGAAATCTAGACAGCCCACCAGATAAACAGATACACTGACACACAGAAAAGTACAGAAATATATTGTTGGTAATGATAGCAACCATAGTGTTTTCAAGTCTGTACTTCATCTGGCTCTGTGTTGGAAAATTCATGAACCAGGAGTTCTTCCTGGCAAGCAGTAAAGAAATAACTAACTGTATTATCCTAATAAGTTAATCAATTTGTACAGAATATAATTCACTTTAAAAATGACTGTTTCTTTTCCATTATATCTTTCTTTGAGATTTAATTATCCAAACAATTCTCCTGATACTTCACTTTACTCAGTAAACTTTACCAATTACTATCCATAAGTCATAATAATTATATATATATATGTGTATATATATATATATATATACACACAAACATGCAGGTGAGAATTTCTTTCTTTTGTCAAGAACTTTAATAAGCTTTAGATTTTACAAAACACTCTCGTGTTTAGTTGTCTTTTTTTCTTTTCTCCCTTGACCGAGGTCAGGGATTATTTATGAGTTTAACTAAGATCAGTAAATGATAAAAAAAAATACTGAAATGGGGAATTGTTAAATAGATTTTAAAATTCTAATTAATATGCCATTTTACAAATTCTTAAATGAAAAAAAGTTCAGAAACAGGACTTGTGATTCTATTTTCTGCTTAGAAAATTTAAAAAGTAGATTCAATAAAAAAAAAATCAACCACTTTCAAAGGCGAACTCCAAATGAATAATGAATAAAACTTTTATTTTCTCGTTTCTTATCAAGCATATGATAATCAGCTTGAAAATCAATTGTTACATAATGAAAAGACAGTTAGTTAAGCCCAAGTTTCTTAGCTTAGTTTTCTTTAAAATGGAGGTGTTTTACAAAAGTGCCTTTCAAAGTAAATCTACATTTTATTTATTTATTTTTAATTGCTTTGGGTTTTTTTTGTTTGTTTGTTTGGGCTTTTGGTTTTTTTTTTTTTTTTTCATTCCAATTTGTCCCCTTCCTGGTCTTCCCTTCAAGAGTTCTTCAGACATCTCCCCCTCAGTGCTTCTGAGAGGGTGTCCATGCACCCCCCTCACCCACACACCTTCCCCCACCTCACCACCACCACCCTCCCTCCTGCATCCCCCTTCCCTGGAGCATCAAGACTACAGGATTAGGCACATTCTCTCTCAGGGAGAACAGACAAGGCTGCATATGTGTCAGGGACCATGAACTAGCCCCCTGATGCTCTTTGGTTGATGGCTTAGTTTCTGGGAACTCCCCGGGGTCGGACTTAGTTGATACTGTTTGTCTTCCTATGGGGTTGCCTTGCCCTTCAGCTCCTTCAATCCTTTTCCTAACTCTTCCATAGGGTTCCCTGACCTCAGTCCAACTAAGTATCTGCACCTGCTTCAGTCAGGTTCTGGTAGAGCCTCTCAAAGAACAGCTACGCTAGGTTCCTGTCTGCAATTACAACATAGCATCGGTAATAGTGCCAGAGTTTGGTTCCTACCCAAGGGATGGATTCCAAGTTGGGCTGGTCACTGGCTCGCCTTTTCTTCAATCTCTGCTCCATTTTTGTTCCTGCATTTCTTTTAGACAAGAACAATTGTGAGTCAAATTTTTTAAAGGTAGGTTGGTGACCTCATCCCTCCACTGGGGGGCCCTGTCTATCTTCTAGAGGTGATCTTTTCAGGTTCCATCTCCCCACTGTTGGGCAGTTTGGCTAATGTCATCCCCATTGAGTCCTGGGTGTCTCTCCCATTCTAAGTCTCTGGGACTTTCTAGAAGTCCCACCCTCCCCCTACCTCTCACAGGGGCTTATTTGCATTCATCCTTCTGGCTCTCTGGGCTTCTCTCCTGACGACCCCCATACCTGGTCCTTTCCCCCTTTTATCCCTTCTCACTCCCTTCTCCCCATGGCTTACCCTACCTCTGCCTCTCTGATTATTTTCTTCCCCCTTATAAGTGGCATTGTAGCATCCTCACTTGGACCTTTATTCTTGTTAAACTTCTTCCGGTCTGTGTGTTATTACCTTGTACAAAGCTCAAGTCCAGGCGGATCAAGGACCTCAACATAAAACCAAATACACTGAATCTAATAGAAGAAAAAGTGGGAAATACCCTTGAACACATTGACATAGGGTATAATTTCCTAAACATAACACCAGTGGCTCAGGCTCTAAGATCAACAATTGACAAATAAGACCTCATGAAACTGAAAAGCTTCTGTAAGGCAAAGGACACAGTCAATAAGATAAAACAGCAACCTACACATTCATAAATCTACATTTTTGGGGACATTTTATAATCTGTTATTTCCAGGAATGATTTTAATCACTGGACTTTATATTAAGGATCTGGCATCTTGGCTGCCATAGCTTGTGGTAATTGTGGAGGGTACATGAACATCCATGGATTTTAATTGTTCGTGAAGATGGTTTCAACTCTAGATTCTTCAGTTTACAGAACATGCACCACCCATCTTCTAATCCTTGTAATTCCTGATTTATTACACACAGCTCTACATGAAATGAAATTACAGGCCCTATGACATCCATTTTTTTCCTTCTGTCCTTCTTGCTTTTTTTTCTTTCTAGTTATTTCATTCTGAAGGGGGAAAAAAGACAGTTTTATCTTTCCCAATTGCAAAGTGTGCATCTGCATAATATCCTCAGAACTGAAAAGTGTTGGGAACACAAGAGACTGGGTTGCCTGTAGCACTGTCTGTATGTGTGTCTGCCACCCAGGGCTGATGATCCTGAGGTTACTATGAGCATTTTACATCTTCTGTTGTACAGAGTTTCCATCTCCATGTTCAAGGGCCGACAGACTCAGAAAGAAGGAGGTTAGCTGTTGCTGCTGAAGGTTTCATTTGCTCACAGGGCTGTAGGTATGTGTGAGGAAACAGGGAATGGTCCCTAGGAAAGAGAGGTTTTATCCATACAGCATTGATGTGGCCAGGCCTTGGATTCCCAGAGAAATCACAAATGGATTTTATTCTGAACTTCCCCCATAATGAAAGCTACATCAAGAGATATATGTTTTTACTTTAATAAAATGTGTTTGTCTAAGATGCTTCACTAAGTAAACCAATCAATGCAACTAAGCAAGTTGTTTTAAAAGGCCAACACTTTCTGACATTGAACACACAGGCTCTTCTTTCCATACCTCCCTTGTGGTCTCTTTGTAATAGTGTGTGGCTGTTTCACATTTGCCATTTTTTTTTTAATTTAACATGTGTTCTAGGTATCAATGTGGTCTTTCTATTCAACATTTAAAAACTGTCTTGGCTATTTTAAATCTTGACATTTACAGAAAAGAGTTCAATGAATATATTCAGTGAATATACATGGGTTTTGAAATAATATTTTAAGTCTCTAAGAATATAATAGTTGGGACAAAGAGATTAAAAAACTGTTAGGGTTGTGATTCTAGAATAAGATGCTGTTTTCCAAAATATCTGATCACTTACTCTTCCACCAACACAGGGGTTTACACAAAGGCCAAGAGCATTGAGAGCGAAGGAAAAAATAAGCTTTTAAAACAGTGACATTTTGGAGCCTATCTACACATGTGAAAGTCTGTATTTGAAGCAAAGAGAAAGCAGTAACAACTCTAGCTTCATGCTAGCAGAGATGATAATCTATGATGCTTTCTTCTATTACACAGAGGGTATGAATCAATTAAGAAGCATGGTAGAGTACCTGCAGAAGATGTACCTAAAAAGAGATGTATGCTTTGTCCTAAGGAGTAGCTTCCACTCTACTTTCCTGAAAAGACCTAATTTCAAAATATCAACCAGGAATTGAAATTCAATATGTACAAAGTATAGCAGATGGAAGGGAGGAAAGGAAGGAGGGAGAGGTCAGTCAGTTTGCAATCTCTACATGCAGACTTTATAAGGTACTGTTTGCAATGATCTTTCCTTTATGGGAACAAGACAAATCACAATGAAAAGATGCACCATAAAGCTGATTACTGGGATTAGTACTGATGAGGAAGAAATGAAAGTGCTAAGCGACCCACTCCATCCAAAAGAAATGTCACTTGTAATGTTGTGCAGTATGCATGCCTAAAAAGCAGAATTAGATGCTGGGCTTCAGCAGATGTAATTATATAGCGTGATAAAGTGTAGCACAAAAGAAACCGAATGACGCTCTCCAAATTACAAAGCTGTAAAGCATTTAGCAGTCAAGTCGTAAAAGGAGGAGGACTCAAAGTATTTGACTCCTTTAATTTGAAAAGTCTATCTCCTGCCCTGTAACAATATGCCTTAGGGTGAGTAATGCCTTCAGGAGCTAGTGAATGGCCGAAGTCCCTCTCTCCTCAAGCTCCAAGTGCTTTCACTTCCTCAGTAAGATCAGCTATGCAAGAAAGCAAGAAGCACAAGTCACTGTGTATTTTCCTAGATTTTACTTTGTGAACACATACAGTATTTGTGACAACAAGGGATAATCCTAAATCAGGGTAAGATACTGACAAAGGTAAGGAAATACCACCTTCTTGAAGTGGTTCTTTCTCATTTCCCCATCCCCTATAGAGCTGATCTCTGTATGCCAGTCGATGACAGGGTTATCTGAACCACAAGAACACCTGACATTGTCTACAAAGCTATCAACTGCCAAAAGTGCAGTTACAGTGAGATAAAGGGATTTGGAGAAACAAGGGGTGGGGTGAGGGGCACAAAGGCCATAAGGAAGGTATTTGGTGTCAATAGAAAGGCATTTGTTCTCTAAATATATTTCCAAGCTAAAGAAAAAAATGAAAAGGACGAAAAAAATAGCTATGCAAATTGCTTACAGTAAGATAATAGAAAATTCAGGACTGGTAGAAAGACAATGAATGCACAAATGAAGTCTCTGTTCCCTGTTTAAGCTGTATGTTTGGCAGAGCCCTGCATGCCACCATTTTGGCAGTTCTTAGTATTCTTATCTCAGTGACTTCATATGGATGCCATGGAGAAAGCACAGGTTTCAAATGATATACTGGGACAAAAATCCAGGTAATAAAAGCCTATTTATCTTGAATCTAAAATAGATTTTGAGATTCCTTGATCCTTACTACTGTGTTCAAGACAAGGTAATGAGACTTCATTGGGCTGCCTAGAAGTACAAAATGTTCTGCTGCACAATTCTCCATACTGATCTTTACTTATATCTGACTATTATCCTCCTCTTTTACCACCATCTCCTTAATCATTGCCTTGTCTTCCACTCACTATGCCTAGGCAATTACAAATTGCATCTTGCCTCCTAATCTGGTTTGAGATTCAAGCCAACCTGTGCTGCAGTGGGGTGAAGCAATCTGTCCCATCCCAGGCCCAGGATTCAGAAACAATCTGTACAATGGAGGTAAATTATCTCTAAGACACCTGAAATCTTGTGAGAAGTGGTCTCATTAGGACTTACATTAATTATATGCTTGCTATAGACCAGACATTGCAATTAAAGTTTGGTTGGCATGTGTTATCTCCATTATGATAGCAAATTAGGGCATTAAAGACTTTTTTATGTTACCAATGTCACAATGAAAATACTAAAGATAAGATATAGGGAAACATTTATCCAGGCTGCATCTTCTTGATGACAGAATGAAGAGAAAAATCACACGTCTGACACAAACCCTAGATTTTTAGCTGTTACTTACATAAATGACAAAAAAGAATGAAATAAGTTGATAGCATTTACTGAAAAGTAATTTTTCTGTTTTAAACAAACAGTGAGGCACTTAATAGAGAAAATATGATATTTTTCAACTACAAAAATCACAGTGAGAGGTCAACCAAGTTATCACTATTCATTAAAAATTGTGAGGTCTTTTGATGTTGTCTTATTTGATGAGACGAGTCTTTATATTACACGAGAGTTATTGATTAGATTTTTCTATCTGGCAGATATCACATGAGTCTAGCTTTTGAAGAATTAAACAAACCAGGGGAAATTACATAGCCAAACACTATAGCCAACTCAATTTACAACATAGTGGTAGTTTTGTGGAAAATACCTGAACAATGAGTACACATTATACAAATATATAAAATACATATATAGCCATAAAACCATTTTTAATAAAATAAACACAGACAAAGGGAAGTAGTGATTAATTAGAATTGTTTATCTGATAAACATTATTGAGAACCTGTTGTGTACTAGGTACTCTGCTGAACCTGCTGAGGGAGACAAAGATCTATAAAGACATATGGATCATTATGCCAATAAACATTAATTGTGAGATTCATTCTGCTGAGGATAAGCATCTTGTCTCATCTAGAATTTGTTACCCACTTCCTGTTTCTCATTTGCAAAATAATTAATGACCTTGTTAGCAAATTGTAAACAATGGCTATTAAATACGTAAATACACTCATTTATCTACTCTTTTTCCTTTGCCAAAAAAATAAACCTTCTTTATTAATACATTTCTATACACAAAAGACTATGTTGATGAACTGCAGGTAACATGACAAAAGCTCTGAGTGTGTAAAGGCAGAAACAAAAGACACTGGAAAAATTAATAATATTCTTTCTGATCTAACTGCCTGCAGCCTTTAGAGCAGCATTTACTAAAGAATTAAAAGGACATTCATTTTCAAGACTTTGGTAGTAAAATAGCAGCTTCACTAGACCTTTAGAAATTACATCTTCAATTATATTACTTAGGACTTTGTTTTTATGTTTTCTATAGGCACTGTCTCTACTCATTCAAATACTAACTATAAAAACCACAAAGAAACATGCAGTTTAAGTTATGGTTAAAGAACATTAAAAGCATATTGCTGAAAATGGAGAGAGGATAGCTTTATATTCCCATTGCCTTCTCTAAATAACTGCCTAACATTCTGCTGTACTGTGACCAGTAGGTAGTGACAATAAATGCCTTGTATTTGTAGGGCACTTGGGTTTTTATTAGCAGTAGTTATGCAGATGAGGATGCCCAGCCAAAACAACTAAAACTTGAGTATATTATTTTTCTTTATTGAGTTCTACCACATACACAGTAAACCATGTACAACACACTAATCCTATGTGCATGTCCTGCTAGATAAATTTAACATCCCTGTAACCTCACAAGTTAAAGCCTAGGACATTTCTAGAACCTTAAAAATTTCCTTTTATTCCCTTAATCATTAAAAAACAAGCTCCTTCTCACCTTCACAACTCAGAGCAAAAAGATAACACAGCTTCTTCTGCCTGTTTCTGATTATCATGAAAGTTAAATGAGCAATTATCTATATTTTCTGTCCATTTTCATCATTAGCAATATATTATTTAACTGGGATGCTGTACCTGATCTTGTATTCTATTAATTGTATGAACACAACACAGTTCACGTACACATTTCTCTGTTGTTTGACATTAGAATTGTGTCTAGTTTTGTGAATAAAACTAGCTTAACTTAAACTTAAGAGGCTGTAGAAATGGCCAAATGGGTCACAGCTATTGTCATTAAAGATTACAGACTTGATTTGGATTTAACCATTGATGTAAAACTAGGTATAGCTGCATGTATACCTAACCCACAACACTATGTTTGGAAAGTCTAATAGGAAATTCACTTCTACTGGATATCCAGGAGCTAAACTGTGTGTTAGGGTGAAACCATGTCTCAAAAGGAAAACGAGGAACATCTTTCTCAAGCCTCCCCTGTATGCACAAGTGAACATAACATATATAACTCTCTCTTTCTCCCAACACACACACACACACATGCACACACACACACACAAATACACATAATCTTCATTATCAACAACTAAATAATAGACAAATAAATAATAGTCAAAAGGCAAAACTAAGTGAAATCATAGCATGCAAGTGGTTTAATCTTGTCAGTGTTTGCCTCCTCTTGTGAACCTAAAATTTAAATGTCACAGATTCTCAATTTCTACAGGAAAGAGCAAGCCTACCATAAATAGGCAGAGAAAAAGGAATCTAATAAGAAGACCTTGCATTAAAGCAGAGACCTCATTTTAGCATTAAATCAGAAATAACTCCAGATCTGCAGAGGATGCAAAGAAATCTACTCATTTTTAAAGGTAGTACCAAATGTAGAAGAAAAGGAAATGAACCATGAAAATCTATATCCTCAAATTGGGCTCTGCAGATTTGAACTTCTGGTTAATCCTAAGAAACTTAACTTTAAACTTTTGTTTAAAGTTTGATGTTGTTATCTTTATTGGAAGAAACTATGAAAATTTCTCCAGTAGAATTCATTTTCAGTTAAAGACTCAGAGCACAACATTAAAAAAACAATCATAAAATACATAGGAAGTAAAGATACATCAAGAACTAACAGAATTAGGGCAATTCATACAACATGTGATAAAAGGAACAAAACAGAATATTATACAGAAAATGACTATTCTAAATAAGGTCAAATGATGAATAATCTTAGTATCAGTTACTTTAAATACTTGGAAGGTGAGACATCACTCAGAAGTTGAAGCTTCAGAAGTACAATAATGAAGCACAGAATAAAAGTAGGATTAAATATATAGGTTCCATTCAACCTCCATTCAAAGCAAAGAAAGAGTAGATAGAAGTAAAGATGCAATTAGATTATAATGTAGAACTTTCCATGAGATGTGAAAGCCATGTTTTACTGCAAATCCAGTAAAAAAAAATACTAAAAGACTCAGAATCTATATCTGTATATATTGCACCAAATATTTAGAACAAGAAATCTATCTTATCAGTTAACTGATGGAGCTGAAAGTCTGGCTCACGAATTAAAAACATTTGTGGCTCTTTCATAGGCTACAAGGATGGCTCTTCCCACTCATATTGGGAAGCTTGCATACACCTGCAATTTCTACTCCAGGGGAGATAATATCTTTATCTAGCATCCACGTGCACCTCCATACACATGTACATGGACATAGAGAGAGATTCATACACATATACAAAAATAAAAAAATATATATCTAATATATAATTGAAAAAATCAATTATGCATCAGGGCCTTCTTTCAAACATAAAAAGGGCTAAGAGTTATCTCAAAAAGAAGTGGAAGAAACAGTCGTATCTTGCATGTATTCTGAGTGATTCATCTAGCTTAGAGTTATATAATCATTTAAATATATCATATGAAGCATAAGTGAAATCAGGATCTTTTAAAATTAATAGAAGCAGAGAGTTTCTTCCAGAAAAATATTACCAGGGGAGTTAGAATACTGTAGAAAAGACAAAGGGAAAGACATTCAGTAGAAGGTATAAGATAGAAGAATAGCTGATTGCTAATGAGTTTTATAAATATTCAAGTAAGTCTCAAAACATATTAACTATGTATACTGGCTCTCACAATAACAAGCAGAGGTAGTTAGTAACAGAAACTGGAGAGAAAATGAAGTATTTTAAGAGCATTATATTTAGGAGAAAAAGAAATACCAACATTAACTGGCTTGAACATTGACTAGTTTTAAATTTTGTAACTAAACAGATAATTTAAGGCTATAGGAACATAGAGAGGTGGCCCAGCAGTTAAGGCCTCTTGCTAGTCTTCCAGAAGACCTGAGTTTGATACCTAGCACCCCTATCAGGCAGCACAAACCACCTGAAATCCCAGTTTCAGGAGACTCAGTACCCTATTATGTCCTCCTTGGGAGTCCACATGCAAAATAAACATAGAAACAGGCAGACATGGCAACACAGATACATTGATAAAAGTAAATACAAAAAAGGGGAGATAACATGGAAACTAAAATAATACAAGGTTTAAAATAAATAGGAAATCTGAGTAAGAAAAGTAAATATAAAATGCAAAAAGGCAAGGAATCAAAAAAGAGAAAATAGAAAAGATGGGAGAGACAAAAATGATAAAATTACAGATGCAAACCCCCCAAAATAGTAATTTTTCATTTAATTGACTGCTTTAATTAAAAGATAGAAATTGTCAATACCAGCTCATAAAAATTTTAGCAATATGTTGCTATTGGCAGATCTAAAATAATAAATCAAAGATGAAAGAGAAAACATTTATTATAATGTTGAATTTTTAAAAACTTAAAGAGAAATATCTAAACAACATTAATATATAGTGATACATAATTATATATAGTTATAAAATTATAATCAAGATTAAGAAAGTAACTATGATAAAGAAATAAAATCCAAATATAGAGAAAAACATAATTACACACACACACAAAACCAAAGAGTTTCACTAGGTTGCACAGGTCATACACCTACAGAATATAACTTGAAATTTTCAATAAATTATATATGGCCATAATTTTAAAATATTTTCTCTATCTAGCAACAATCTTACTAAAAGACAAAAATATTTGCAGTTCATATAAGTGATGAGTTATGGGCCTCAGTTACTCAGAATTTATTTTTAGAGTCTGAAAACTCAATAGTAAATCCCAAACAATCTAATTAAAACATAAAAATATAACACGAGCAGATATTTCACTGCAAGGGTACACAAATGGCAGAAAGGCACATAAAAAGATGTTCAGCATCACTATATATTAGAAAATGTGTAGAAACCCATTCTGAAACATTATGCACTATTTTCTTTCAGAACAAAATTGTACAAAACAGCTTAAATTAAAATGTATAAATTTGATAACACCAGCTGTTAGCAAGAATACCAGGAAAGTGGGCCTTGCATTCAGTGCTCACTGCTGGTAGACTAAAAAATAGTTCAGCTCCATAGAAGACAGCACAGTAATTTGTTTAATAACTGAAGCATGTCCATAACAGGTGACTCAGTAATTGTTTTGGGGTTATTTATCCAGAAAAGTAAAACACATGTTGATTTAAAACCTGCATGAAAATACCTGAAACAGCCATTGTAAAAGCCCAGACTTGAAGCATTCACCCCCATAAGCAGAAGATTAAGCTAATTGTGGTATAACCATACCTTATGTGACGACATACTTCTATAAGCCATCAAACTGTTAACAGACTCATCTTACATGTGTATGTGCATCATACAGGGAATAAAAAGCTTGCCTCCATAAATATGTGTGTCAAACTATACAAGTATCTCAAAGGGATAAAATTACAGAGATAGAATACAGCTTAGTGATCGCCTGGAGTGAAGGATAGTGACAGTAAGTGGATGAATGTGGATATAAAATACTAACAGGACAGAGATCTCAGTGATGACTAAATGACTTTGGACCTCAACTGCAGTGAGATAAAAACTGCAGGAACTGAAAGCTCTGAGTAGAGGACAATGGTCTGTGTATACACTCCACCATTGGAAACTCCCTGGCTTGTATCATGCACTATAATATATGGATATTTGACCTCTGGGTGAAGTTGATAATTCCTTTTTTTGGTGTTTAACTATTTTCTACAGGTCATTCATTTCTTTGGCTAGGTTTATTCAAAGGTATATCTCTCCTCAGGGGAAAAAAAAGGCAGACATTATCAGAATAAATAGCAGGAAATTCTGGCAAGGATTCTGGCCAGACAGAGCCCCCATACAATGCTGGTAAGAAACAAAACCACCTAGCTACTATAAAAAACCAGTATAATGAGTCCTCAAGAAACTAAGAACAAAGGTACCATATGATCCAGTTATATGACTACTGGGTCTTTATGTAATGGCTTCATAGTGAATGTATTATGGGACTATTTGCTCATAGATGTTACTGCATGACTATTTACAAGGGCTAAGTTATAATCAACCAAATTGTCCATCAACAACAGAAATTAGTGCTCTATAAAGCAATTATACCATACTCTCAACAGACACAAAAGTGTCTATACAAAGACTAATTAAAATGGCTAATCTTTACAGACACATGGAACAGGGAAATAAAGAGAAAAAGAAGAAATAATTAAATCACAGTATAACTTAAAACTATAGAAACTTCAGGCAGTATAGAATACTAAGAAAACTACCATGATTTCTCTGTGCCAATAAACGCTGATAAGAAACCTGGAATAATATAGCAAACACAAGTAGTCCTAACTATAAGAATAATTCCTTTACAAACACTTTAGATTTGTTATATTTTATGTGTATATGTGTTAGGTTTGTGTCTTCATTACATTTCTATTGTCATAATAAAACATACCATGACCAAGACAACTTACAAAATAAAGCACTGGTTTTGAGCTTACAGTTTGATAGAGTCCATGACCAACATGACAGAAAGCATTACAGGAGGCATGCAGGCAGACAGGCAGGCATGGCATGGCATTGGAGCAGTAACTGAGACCCCTTGACACAGTGCCATTTTCCAGCACTCACATAGCATCTCAGAACTATCTTTATCTTCAGTTATGGATATCTGACACCCTCTTCTGGCTTGCATGTGTACTAAATGATAAACATGGTACACACAGGTACATGGAGACCCTATAACACACAATAAATAAATAAATCTTTAATGAATTGTTAACTAAAGGTATAGATACATAGTTATGAGTCTCCTATTCCTTTCTGGCTAGCTCCAACAGAAAAGTGACAGAGAAGACTTCAATTCTTGCAGCTTTGAATACCTGCAAAATTTTTATATCAATCACTAGGATAGAATGGCATAATGCATTGCCTGGATAGCTTCTTGACATTAGTTTCTCTGGCTGGATTTTAGGAGTATTGCCCTAGGCTCAACTGTTATAGACACTATCAGTCGAAATGACATCACTCAAAGGGCTCAAAAAGCAAAGGGTAATGACCCTGTTATTCAAATATTTATGTACCAATCTTCATCAACATTCATATACTAGTTGTAGAACTAGATAATTCAACTGATAGCCAGCAATAGTTGGAAGACATACACAGTTTCTCATACCAACAGCTGTACTGGTGACTTGTCTGTTAGCTGCCTGACTGAAGTATAGTAGAAAATAACATGCTTTAGAAACTTTGCACTAGCCGGGCAGTGGTGGCACATGCCTTTAATCCCAGTACTTGGGAGGCAAAGGCAGGCAGATTTCTGAGTTCAAGGCCAGCCTGGGCTACAGAGTGAGTTTCAGGACAGCCAGGGCTATACAGAGAAACCCTGTCTCAAAAAAAAACAAAACAAAACAAAAAAAAAAAAACAAAACAAAAACTAAAACAAACAAACAAAAAACTAAAACAAAAATTTATAAAACAAATAAAAAACAACTTGGTACTGAGGTGGTAAAGACATTTGAAGAAACCATCTATAAGGTAATGAAATAATCTAGATTTAATTGAAATTTCACTCCAAACTCTAGCATTTCTTTATACAAAATCAATTCTTTTAAAAATCCAATTTGTTCCTTTAAATTTGTGCAACAACTGGAGGAAAAAATTAGTGAAGAATTATCTGAGGAAATTTAAGACTCACATTAAAAAAACTTGAAACAATACACTGTTTGAGACTACTGTGTCATGTTTATTAGCCAATCATTAGTTTGCAGTTCTTTTGGAATCTTTACATTTCCTTAGATACCAGGATATTCTAGTCAATATTTGAACAAGGGCCAGGACTCCTTCAGCATCATAGCAAGCAAGAGATAGAGACTATGAACAAGGGGTCAACTTATGACAAGAAAAATCCATAGGGCCCATAAAATTATGCTTTGTTTCTTAGGTATGTATTTTTCCGGACAGCTAGTTGATTTCATACCACTATCTTTTATTTATAATTTATTTGCCCACCTTACAACCCTAAGGAACTTCACATTTCAACAGCTGAGCCTCCTTACATAAACAAAGCAAAAGTCATGCTAGGCTTATTTGAAGTTAAGGTTCCATCATTCTCTCCCCTCAGAGTCTGTGCTCTTTCAGCCATACAAACATTTTCTATTTCTTATACATGTATGACCCATCAATATTGGAAGAGGTTTTTCATTCTACTCACATTGATAAAAATATACTTGAAAATAAGAAACTAAATAAATGTTGGCTATTCCAGCAAATGCATTTTCTAGATACTAAATTGATGAATATATCAATGTAAATACTGTAATGTATATAGTGAGATCTAGAAATTTTCTAAAATTCAGTAATTCACTGTTACTTTATTCTCTTCTGCAGATTTATTCATATACAACAAGTGACTTTTTTTTTTTTTTTTACCAAATTCCACAGAAAAGTTTAAATTCTGCACTTTCATTTCCCAATCTGTAAAATGGGAATGATAATACCAGCAGGATCTTCTGGTCTTTTTTAAATGAGTTAGAGTATAAGCCAGTCCATCTGAAGCATTTAGAATGGAGTCTGATTCTGATGACTGTTTTAGCTCAGGTGCTCCAAGAAGTATTACCCACAGAACTTTGTAAACTAACTCATCAGAATAGTGACATTTCATTTGGCACATAAAAGCTCAGAATAGTGAGAGTGGGTGTGGGGAGCCGACAGAAGGCAGCTATCATCCTTGCAGCCATCTTGAGGCATATACCCTGACAAGAGACTTAATTACAACAGCTTACAACAGCTGAGCACTCTCTGATAATGTCTTGTTTTAGATACCCAGGATCTTTCCTTAGGTGTGTGAGACTTAAAGGTGTGATTTAGAGCTGATACTTAAGGGCATGACTTAAGGTGTGATTTAGAGATAAGACCTAAGAGTGTGACTTAAGGGCATGACTTAGAGGAGTGGCTTAGAAGTGAGACATATAAAAGTTGAGAGGCAGACAGAAGAAATTAGTTATTAGGTATTAGGCACTTGGTACTTGGAGAAAGAACTTGGAACTGGGAAGAGACTAGCAACTAGAACTAGGAATTAGGACTCGAGACTTGGTACTAGGCACTAGGGACTTAGAAAGAGAGAAGAGAGACTGAAGAATAAATGGGATTGAATCACATATTGTCTGGTCTCCATTCTTCAAGTCCATCCTCACTCTCTCTGTTGCTGAATCCTGACCCGTGGACTGGAGCAGCTTGGGGCAGTGTGAGCTCTAACAACTTAGCCCCCAAGGCTTTTGACAGAGTGGTCTGCAACATTTTGGCCCCAAAACGTGGGGTGGAGTGGTTCTCAACATTTTTGGCGCTCAATGTGGGACAGCTCGGGCCGCGACAAGTGGGCTACACACACACACACACACACACACACACACACACACACACACAAATTATCAAGACAAAGAAAAAAGAAAGTGATGTGAACTGATGTTTCCATTTTAGCACCATTTTACAGCAAACTACCAAGAGACCTATCAGATACTCTGGTTGTCACATAGGACTTTTCCAGCACAACTCTAAAGGAAAATCAAATCTTGGAGTAGTCCACAGGAGACATGTAAGAAGAAGGAGAGAAAAGTAATCTGCCAGATTTCTTTCCCCTCCTAGTTTCACAGGGTAAATTTTCAGGGCTCACATCCTTATAGAGTGCCATCTCTGGCTCCTCTGAGAGCCTGCAGGAAAGCTGATCCCACCCATTGCAGCTGCTGTATTCTAATCATTTTCTGTTACATTCTACTTGCTATCAATCAAGCTGTAGCCTGGAAACCAAAACTAGCACCAAGGTTGCCATTGAATCAAATCTCCTTTTCACAATTCTCAGGGTAGTTGATCAAAGCAGGGCTGTGGAATGTGACAAGCGATTTTGAGTCCTAGAACTGTGACATTCTAGCTATGGAAGGTATTTAAGCTGCCTGAGTCTTGGTATAAAATAGAAATGTTAATATCTACCTCACAGAGCTGTTATAAAGGATGAATGAGCAGTAAAGTAATTAGAGCTGTGATTGGCACATAAATGTTCAATAAATGTTTACTATGACCATAATCATCACTGCATACAAATGAGAAGACTGGGAAAGGCCATTCAGAGCACTAACTGTGAATCTGTCAGGAATGTACTGAAGGAACAAATGACTGCAGACCGTGGCAGAGGAGAAGTAAAGCTGAGTAGTGACCATGATGTATTGCATCAATATAGGAAATTTGAACTAATAACTCAAAACCCAAATTGCATATTTCTCTTATTGCTTGAATTATCCAGGAAATTACCAAGCTCCTCAGACCCTCAAGATGTTAGCATTGTTTAGTGTAGCATATTTCTTTTTTTTTCAACTACTTTTTTATTGGATATTTTATTTATACTTCAGATGCCATCCCCTTTCCCCATTCCCACCCCTTAGAAAAAAACTCTATCCCATGCCCCCTTTTCCTTTTTGCACTTATACATGTTTTTAAAAATGTTAATCAAAGGCTTTATGAGTTTGGTATTGCTCAATCAGAGGTGTAACCCACTACCCAACCTAGATATATCAACTATCTTTGACTGGTGGACATACGTGAACATCTGCCTCCCTGTTTCCCCCCTCTTTCTCTCTCTCATCACCTAGCTTCTCCTCTTCTTCTTCTCATCCTCTCCTTACTCCTTCTCTTCCTCTCAGTACTCCTCCCACCTTAGTTCCTCCTACATATCACCCTTCCTGTTAAAATGAAACTTTTCTCTCAAAATACAATTAGAGCATAATTATGCCAATTTGTACCAGTGAGGTACAAGATAGTCCTAATACCCAGTCCATCATTTTGTTGACTAACCAGAACCTCTGTCATCTATCCTAATTAAAACACTTAGTTCTGAACCTGGCTTTTTCCTTGGCTTTAGGATGAATGTCAGCTGATGACCATCCACTCAAATCTTTTCTCTCAAGGTAAATAGCCAGGATTGGCTATGAGGCTATAAGTTTTCAACCCTGTCAGAAATCCAGAATGACTGAGTTAACTATAATTGTGGGAAGCACAAAGCATAGCTTCTAAACCTTAGCCAATTTATAGAGACCTCTGAACACCTGGACACTCTGTCTACTACAAAATGTTGGAGCATCTGTTCTTCCGCCTTCTGGCCCAGGGTCATCTGACAGACCTTAGTGCTGCAGAATTATTAAGGGCTGATTACTCTGTCTAGGCAGATATAATCAGTCAACTATTCTGCAAGTGTGTCCTTTTCTGGACAGTAATTTGTCTGTAGATGGAAAGAGGCAATTCTTGTCTAGTGGCTGTCTCACCACAACTGGAGTAACTCCAAAGATGCTCAATTTCTTCTTAGAATTCAATATAGGAATCTGTCAGGAGCAGACAGGTCTCTAATCAAAATGAACATTAATACAGAAATGTTTGTCACGTCAATTCTGTAGATTTCTGATGTTTTGAAAACCAAATATCCATGTAAGGTAATCTGGACTGTTGTCTGTTAACTCCACTCAGCTATTTCTAAATAAAACATAGAAAACACCCTAACAATAAACTCAGAGCCATGAATATTCTATAGTCCCTTAACTCACAGGCTAACCATCTCAAATCAGTTAAAAAAGTTAAAGAAGGACTGGGTCTAAGCCTTGAATTCGTAAATGTGTTATACTGATACAATGCCTATGAGAATAAGAATATTCATCTCACATTTATATGAATAAAGAAGCTTGTACCAATGAAAACCTTAAAATTTGTAATCAAGTAAATTGGTGCCATTTAAGAATTTATATCTTCATTATGATATTAATTATACAGATTTCTACTAATCAGTTATGGCTATGCAATAAATCCTAGCTAATCCTCTCTATTCCCACAAAACCACTACTTTTTCCATATTTCTAATAACATTCCATTGAATGACAGCAGCCTTACAGAATTACTTATGGACACCCATATATGGGTTTTTAAATTTTTTTAAATACTCATCTTCCTGTAGATTGTGACATTCAGTCCCTTCTCATTTGCTCAAGGCTTCGATTCAGCTCTCTTATGTGACAGTGAAATAAGCATATTGTACAAGGGATTTATTTTACATCAAGGTGAAATAAAAGACCTATTTTTTTTAACAATATGTGACTTAATTTGGGCAGAAAATATAAATTAAGTTTTCTCAAACATTTTTATATTTATAGATGTTTTACTACTTTTTAGTCTTTTGCCTTTGAAGACCTTCAAAAATTGAATCCAATGAAACCATACTTTAAACAATATGAGGAAGAAAATTTCTGCAATGATTTTCTTTATATTATAATTAATTACTGTACCAAGAGTCTGAGCTCAAATATCAGATACTAACTTGTATTATAAAAGAATGTTAAATATAAACAAACTGAAATTTAGAATAAAGCCTAGAGCATAGTTATCAGTTCTGGTAGGTTCACACATCATTGATCACGGTCTTAATATGTACAGACTCTTGCTTCATGCACCCACCTTGTGATTTCCATTTAGGAGATCTGGGGTGAGGGATAATCATTTTGAAGCCAGTTACTACTAGACTACAATTTGAGCAGGTGAAAAAACATAAAGAAGCTATTTATAGAAGAGAAATCAAAACCCAGAAGGAAAACCAGTATTCACCAGTTTTTAATATCTCTTTAATCATTTATATTGATGGAAATTCATAGTTAAATATAAGAAGAAATCCAACAACTCTTATTAAAAAGCTTTTACTAAAGAAAAAGTGAAAAACTATATAATTATACATTGACTACAATTAATAAAAATTTACATGTATATTCATGTATATATGAAAATTATATATAATATACACATATTATAATTATATATTATACAATATATAATTTACATAAGTTATATATACATTATAGAAAATGTAAAATCTTAAGTAAAGAAACAACCAAATTCTTTTCTAAACCTTTTGTTCCCTGTGAACACGTTACTTTTAAGCTAAAAACAGAACTGAATTTCAAGTAATTGACAGTTTATTCTTTGAGACCATCTGAGTTAATTGCTGACTGAAGTAAAATGAACATAATCTGGTTAACTATATACAATAATCTAGACTATGTCATGTCTACAAATTCCAGAATGCAGTTCAAAAGTATCCAACATAGAAATCTAGGAACATATAACCAATATTCAATAAAAAGACAGCCAATCACCCCTTCAAAATATGTAACTTTTGATTGAATTCCACCTATCATGACTATGTTAAGTATCATCATAACAGCAGAAAAATCTAAAGATAACACAAAACACAGTAGAAACTCTAAAAATAAATTATAAAAATAGTTTAAAGGAAGATGTGATTCTCCAGAATACATTTTGCTACCTACTGTTTCACTTTTTACTTCAGTTTAGAAACTTGAAAGTGTTTTCCATTGAAGAAGGAACAATCTCACAATGGAAATAAACAGGCTGTAAGCATCCCTGAGGATTGCACTTCATACCTGTCTATGGTAAAACACAGTGAGGTGAGATTTAGCATAGTAATTTATCAGTTTTCTCTGTGATTCTAGTTAAAAACTGAAAATATTAATACTACTACTATCTGACCTTGTAAGCAGAATCCTGTAAAGATAGTTGTTGAATTAATGCTATTTATGGTGATATCTAATTGTAGTATGGAAATGATTTCCTCTTTTATTTTTAAATATTATCTTTCTGTGTGTGATGGTATGTGTGCACACTCATTGCTGTTCATGCTGGTGCACACACAACACAGTATTCACATGGAACTACAAGAAAATGCTTATATGCCAGCACTATCTTCTATTTTCTACTTGGTTTGAGGATCTCTTGTGGTTTTCCATTGTATGTTTGGTCATCAAGGTTCCCATAAGTCAGTATATAACTCCTATCTTGCCAAAGGAATGTTGTGATAACAGACTCAAACTACTCTGTCCAGATTTATATAGGTTCAGCGAATCCAAAGTCAAAAGAGCCAAACACTGGCATGTCAAGTGTTTTACCCAATGAGCAATCTTTTCAGCCCAGAAATCTAGCCTTTTAAAAAGAAAGGTATCATGTAGGTAGTATAGACTTAATGGATGTTGGGGCTCCCTAAAAGAACAGGAGCCAGGAGCAGATAAGGTGAACTTAAAGAAAGGTTGTTAAAGGTTGTCTCTAATCCCAAAACTCAACTCACAATCCTATGTAGAATTTTACACTGCTAATTATCTTCTGGCATGTGTGTCTCTCCTGTCAATTTAACAGTCTTTCTCTGATGTTGCTATTAATGGGTCTTGTTAACACTAAAATAATAGTGAAATGATTAACTTCTAGGTGCTGACTTTAATATCATTAAGCTTGTTGAATCATTTGGAATGAATGTGATTGTCATGTGTGCTTATGAAGACTGAAAGCAGCTTTCTAGCTCTGTCATGTCACAGAAGCCGATGTCTAGAGAAATGTGGGGGCTGCCCTCCTGAGAAACATATGCTACATGCTTGAAACTTACTTCGAGCTTTTGTAATTACAATATGGAGGGAGGGGGAGAAAGAACTTCAGCTGCTTATCAACCACTCTTCCCCAGCCTTCCTCCTTGACAGGAATTGACAGACATCTGCAGAATGTAAATTCTAATCATTTCTTGCTACTAAACTTAAGGCCTAGTTTCAAGACAAAGCAAATTCAGGGAATATTTAGAATAAAGCCCTGCATGGAAACATGTTTCTTGTTGTGGTGGTGTTTTGGTGGTTTTTTTTGTTGCTGTTCTGTTTTTTTTTTCCATCACTCTTACTGTTCTGTAAGCAACAAAGACTGGGAGAAATAAGGGGACAAGAAACAGACAACACACACATATCAAACACACACACTTACACACACACCACATATACACATATTATACACATACACCAAACACACATACACATACCAAATACCAAAATAATATACCACATATACACATGCCAAACACTAACTACATACACACACTACATACATACACTACATACACACAACACTCACACAAAATAGGCACACATACACACATTGAACAAAAAACACTCACATAAACACATACCACATTTGTACAGACCACACATACACCAAACACACATTCACATACAAAACACCAGATATACCACATATACACATATCAAACACTAAACATATACACACACTACTTTTCCTGGCCACAGATTCCCCTGCAACTCTGGAGGCCTATTGCTGCCTGAGACAACCAGGTGAGATCCTCAAGCCCCAAACTCTGTCCACTGGGTACCCCAGGATGCCAATTAGCCTTGAAGTCTTCTCTGCCCCCTCTAAGCTCTATTTTCTGGTTCATACCTCTATCCACAACCCCAGAGGCCTGCAGAGGCTATCAGGTGAGATTGTTTATCCTCTAGGTGAACCCACCAACAGTGAGATCCTCTCTGCTCTATCTGCACTCCATTTTCCTGGGCCACAGGACACCTGAACAACCTTTTGCCTGAAGTTATCAGGAACTACCAGCACTACTTACAGTTACAAAGGCCTGTTTCAATCAGGAACTATTCAGGCCTGCCAACATTAGGGACAACAACATAAGATCAAAAGCAACAAAAGCCAGGGCTATAGGGTACTACCAGAATCCAGCTACCTTAATAGAGCAAGCCCTGGAAGTCCTAATACAAAGGCAATCTACAGATTCAATGCAATTCCCATCAAAATCCCAACACAAGCCTTGAAAGACATGGAAAGAGCAATTCTTAAATTCATCTGGAAAGGCAAAAAAGCAGAATAGCAAAAACAATACTTAACAATAAAAGAATGGCTGGGGGAATCAGCATCCCTGACCTCGAGATTTACTACAGAGCAGTAGTGATAAAAACTGCATGGGATTGGTACAGAGACAGACACGTTGATCAATGGAATAGAATTGAAGACCAAGAAATCCAATCACACATGTACAGGTAGTTGATCTTTGACAAAGAAGCCACCTATACGAAATGGAAAAAAGAAAGTATCTTCAGCAAATGGTGCTGGTCTAACTGGATGTCCATATGTAGAAAAAAAAAAAAAGAAAATAGACCCATATCTGTCACCTTGCACAAAGCTCAAGTCCAAGTGGAAAAAATGTTTTAAACAGAACTCCAATGGTGCATGCTCTAAGATCAAGAATTGACAAATGGGACCTCATGAACTGTAATGCTTCTGTAAGGCAAAAAGACATAGCCAATAAGACAACTCTGCAACATACAGATTGGGAAAACATCTTCACTAACTCCACGTCAGATAGAGGGCTAATATCCAAAATATATAAAGAACTCAAGAAGATAACCATCAAAAAACCAAACAACACAATCAAAAAATGAGGTATACAAGTAAATCAAGACTTCACAACACAGGAATCTCAAATAGCTGAGAAACACCTAAAGAAATGTTCAAAGTTCTTCGTGATCAGAGAAATGCAAATCAAAATGTCCCTGAGATTCCACCTTACACCAATCAGGATGGCTAAGATTGAAACCTCAGGCTACAGTACATGTTGGTGAGGATGTGGAAAAAGAAGAACATTCCTCCACTGCTGGTGGGATTGCAAACTGGTACAAGCACTCTGAAAATCAATCTGGAGATTCCTCAGAAAATTGGAAATAGATATATCTGAAGACACAACCATACCACTCTTGGGAATATACCCAAAAGATTCCCCACTATGTCAATGAGGACATCCTGAGTTTTGCAAATGGATAGAACTAGAAAATATTATTCTGAGTGAGGTAACTCATACCCAAAAGGACATGCATGGTATGTACTCACTAATAAATGGATGTTAGCCAATAAAAAAGTACAGAATACTCAAGGTACAGTCCACAGAACTCAAAAAGGTCTATAAAGTAAAGGACCCAAGTGAAGATGTCTCAGTCTCACTTGAGAGAGAGAGAAGAAAGCAATCACAAGTAGGGAGGGAGGGAAGGAGGAACGAGGGAGGGAAGGTAGACAGTGGAAGGTGTAAGAGAGGAACCTGATCTAGTACTGGGTGAGGGAAAAGGACTGAAGCCCTGAGAGACAGCAGAAAGAATTTAAACAGTCAACCTCAGGAGGTAGAAGGCTGGAGGGACCCTCCAGAATGCACCAAAGACCTGGGATGTGAGAGACTCTCAAGATTCAAAGAAAGGGACCTTAGATGCAATGCCTGAAAGTAGGGAGAGTAAAGTTATAGAGCTCATCTCCAACAGAAAAACAGAGCATCAAGTGAGGGTGGGGGTTGCCATCTCACTATCTAAATTGCACCCCATAATTATTCCTGTCTGAAAGAATTCCAGGGATGGAAATGGAGAGAAACCTGAGGCAAAGAAGGTCCAGTGACAGGTCCAAAGAGGGATCTAGCTCAAGTGGAGGTCACAAGGCCTGACACTATTCCTGAGGCTATAGAGCTCTAACAAAATGGGACCTATCATGACTGCCCTCCAAAAGACCCAACAAGCACCTGAAAGAGTCAGATGCAGATATTTGCACCCAACCAATGAACAGAAGCTGCTGACCCCTGTGGTTAAATTAGGAAAAATCTGGAAGAAGCTGAGGAGGAGGATGACCCTGTAGGAGGAGCAGCAGTCTCAATTAACCTGGACCTCTGACATTTCTCAAGCACTGGATCACCAACCAGGCAGCATACACCAGCTGATATGAAGCCCCGAACACATATACAGAATCAAACCAGAATTCTCAACAGAGACTTTAAAAGACAGAAGGACCTGGACAGATGTTTTATAGTTTCTAAGAGATTTCAGATGCCAGCCCAGACTATGCTCATCTAAGGAAAAATCCACCAAAATGGCATCTAAATTCTGAACATCTATGCCACAAATGCAAGGACACCATGTTGATAAAAGAAACATTACTAAATGTTAAATCACACATTGAACCCCACACATTAATAATAGGAGACTTCAATTCATTACTCTTACCAATAAACAGGGCAGACACTAAACAAAGAAATAATAGAACTAGCTGATGTTATGAATCAAATGGACCTAACAGATATCTAAAGAACATTTTACCCAAACACAAATGAATATACCTTTTTTTCAACACCTCACAGAACCTTCTTCAAGCTAACCACATAACATAAACAAAATGAAATGAATAAAACCACATGATCATCCTATTAGATGCTGAACAAGACTTTGACAAAATCCAACAACTTTTCATTTTAAAAGACTTGGTGAGATCAGGGATACAAGCCACATAACTAACCAAAATAAAGATAATATACAGCAAGCCAATAGCCAGTAACAAAATCAGGGAAATTTAAAGCAATTTCATTAAAACTAGGGACAAGACAAGGCTGTTCACTCTCTCCTTATCTCTTCAATACTTAGAGTCCCAGACAGAGTAGTAAGACAACTAAAGGACATCTAGGGAAAATAAATTTAAATGGAAGGAGTCTAAGTATCACTATTCTCAGATGATATAATAATAATATATATAAGTGATCCTAAAAATTCTACCAGAGAACTCCTTCAGCTAATAAACACCTTCAGCAAAATGTTAACTCAAAGAAATCAGTAACCCTCCTTCAAACAAATGCATAACAGGATGAGGATTAATTTAGTAAGATAGCACCCTTCACAATAGCCTCAACCTATATAAAATATCTTAAAGTAATTCTAACCAAGCAAGTGAAAGACCTGGATGACAGAAACTTCAAGACTCTGAAAAAAGAAATTGAAGAAGAGATCAGAAGATAAAAAGATCGCCCATGCTCATGGATTGGTAGGATTAACATACTAAAAATGGCCATTATACTAAAAACAATCTACAGACTCAGTGCAATCCCCATCAAAATTCCAACACAATTCACTATTGATCTTTAAAAAAAAAAAAAAAAGCAATTCTCAACTTCTTATGGAAAAAAAATAATCTGGGATAGCTATAACAGTCCTGTACAATAAAACAACTTCTGGAGGTATCACTGTACCTGACTTCAAGCAGTAACACAGAGCAATAGTAATAAAAACTGCATAGGATTGGTGTAGAAACAGAAGGGAATAGAATTAAAGACCCAGAAACAAACCCACACACCTAAGAACACTTGATTTTGAGAAAACCAAAACCTAACAATGGAAAAGGGTGAGCATCTTCAGTAAATGGTGCTGATCTAACTGGATGACTACATGTAGAAAAATGTGAATAGATCCATATCTATCACCCTGTACAAAACTCAAGTGGATCAAAGACCTCAGCAGAAAACCAGACAAGAGAAATCTAATGGTAAATAAAGTAGAGAATAGCCATGAACACATTGGTACAGAAGACCACTTCCTGAGCAGAGCACCCTTAGCTTGGGCACTAAGATCCATAATTAACAAAAAGGACCTAATGAAATTGAAAAAAAAAAAACCCTTTGGTAAGTCAAAGGATACCATCAATAGGACAAAACAGCAGCCCACAGAATGGGAAAAGATCTTCACCCATCTGACAAAGGACTAATATCAAAAATATATTTAAAAAAAAACTGAAGAATTTAGACACCAACAACCCAAATAACCCAATTTTTAAAAATGGGATACAGAGTTAAAGAGAGAATTCTCAACATATGAATCTCTAATGACTGAGAAATACTTTTTAAAAATATTCAATATTCTTAGTCATCAGGAAAATGCAAATCAGAATGACTGAGTTTCCACCTTAAAGCCATCAGAAAGGCTAAGATCAAAAACTGAAGTGACAGCATATGCTGGCGAAGATGTGGAAAAGGGGAATATTCCTCCATTGCTGGTGGCAGTGCAAACTTTGCAACCACTCTGTAAATCAGTTTAAATGTTTCTCAGAGAATTGGAAATATTTGTACTTCAAGACCACTATACTGCAATAGTACTCCTGGGCATATAGCCAAAAGATGTTCAACCATACTACAAAGATACTTACTTTACTATGTTCATAGCTGTAGGTAGTGTGGCTGGGAACGCTGAGGGTTCCTCCAGGCAGCTGTGGTTACAGCAGCTCATTAAAGGCCTTCTCTATGGTTCCTCATGGGCACAGTCCCAATGACATGAGAAAGTCCATGGATTTTTTTAGGCTTTAATGTCATGGAGGATGGTGGTTGGATCTGGATGTGCACCTCCATGAAACCCAGGGCAGACCTGAGTTAAATACGAAGAGAGACAAGAGGGAGGGGCTGGGGAAGAATGCTTAATTGGCTCCACCCTCTGGCCCTCAGGCATCTCATTAGTATGTAAATTTCTCTAGGGCCTGAGGCCTGTTCCTTGTGACTGATGGTCATAGATCTTTCTGTGGGAGGGGCTGTGGAGGGCTGAAGCTAAATGAAAAGAACCAGGGCCCAGAAGCAGAGCTGAAATCCTGCCTTCCAATAAGGATCCAGGGTTCTAGGCTTATGCTTGACCAAGCGCCCAGCTGCTTCTCACAACCCACTGCCTGCCCCACACATAGCAGCTTTATTTGTAATAGCCAGAAACTGGAAGCAACTTGGATGTCTGTCAATTTAAGAATGGATTAAAAAAATGTGGCTCATCTACACAATGTAATACTACTCAGCTATTAAATCATGGACATTATTAATTTTGCAAGCAAATGGAAGAGACTAGAAAATATAATTTTGAGTGAGGTAAAAGCACACACATGGTATGTGGTCACTTATAAATGGATATTAGCCCTAAAGTACAGGATAGCCATGTTACAATCCACAGACCCAAAGAAACAAAATACCAAGAAGATCCCAAGTGATGATGCTTGAATATTACTCAGAAGGTGAAATAAAATAGACATGGGAGGTGGTAGAGGGAGGGAACTGGGTAAAGCAGATGTGGAAGCAAGTGGGAAGTTAGACCAAGTGTAGGTAGGGCATAGGAAAGAGAAAGAAAAAAGACAGAAAGCAGTAGGGGGCATCCATAGGATGTGACAGGGATCTGGAATGAGGGAGAGGTCACAGGGAATCTTTGGGGGTGATGCTAGCTGAGACCCCTAGCACTAGGGGATAAACATCCTAAGATGGCCCCCTACTATAGCCGAACAGGACTCCCAGTGGAGTGATAAGGACACCAATCCACCCAGTAAACCTTTGACCAAAAATGTGTACTACCTACAAGGAATGAAGATGGAACAGAGATGGAGGGAATGGCCAACCAATGACTGGCCCAAATTGAGACCCATCTCATGAGCAAGAACTAATCTCTGTCACTATTAATGATACTTTGCTAACCTTGCAGACAGAAGCCTAACATAACTGTCCTCCAAAAGCTCTACCCATCAGCCAATACTAAGAGATGCAGAAACCCACAGCCAAACATTAGGCAAAGCTCAGGAGTCTTCCTGGAAAGTTGGGGCAAGGATTGGGGAACCTAAATGACATAGGGACACCACAAAAAGACCAACAGAGTTAATTAACATGAATCCTAAGTGGCTCTCAGAGTCTGAACCATGAACCAAGAGCAAACACAGGCTGGACCTAGGCCTCCCACACATGTAGCAAATATGCAACTTGGTCTTCATGGGGTTCCTCAAACAACTGAAGTTGGGGCTGTCTTTGAATCTGTTGCCTGCCAGTGGATGCCATTCCCCTAACTGAGACACCTTTTCTGGTCTCCAGGAAAGAGGATGCACCTGGTCCTGCAGTTATCTGATGTGCTAGGGTGGGGTAAAACCTCCAGAGTGGGGGCTCCCCTTCTAAGAGGTGTAGGAGAAGGAGGATGGGGAAGGGGCTGCATGAGGAGGGAACCAGGGCAGGGGGCTAAAATAGGGATATAAAGTGAATAAGTAAATTAATGAAAGAAAGTTTGAAAGGTCATACATGAACTATGCTCAAGGCCAAGACGACTATCACAAACCCGTGTGATCTTTGTCTTTATCCTTGTGCCTCTCTCATCTGTAAACCTGAATGATAGACCTCACCAACCCTGTACAATTTCATTCACAAAATGAAATCCTCTTAAGAGAAATATATGTTAGGTTGTAGAATTTTATTTACTTTTCTAACTGTAATCTGTAAACTTGGTCATAGTTACATTGTTTATATGATGTAGTTTCAAAAATCATAAAATTACATAGAATGCCATTTTTGAGACAGTTAAGTGTGTCTTTCTTAAGGCCCATACTCTGATTGTTATATACCATCTTTGCCTTAGTAAAGGTTGTGTATTGCCTGATCTCAACTTTTCTTGAAATTCTTTCTGCAACTGAAGCCAACACCTCAACTAAATCTGAGTGGCAGTTCTTAAGGGGAAAAACCATGGACTGCATGGGGCAATAGCTGGTGTGCCTCCTGATGTTACTAGAAAATAAAACTTCTGAAGACTGAATGATCTGGAGTTAGTCACAGAATAAGTATTAGTTATACCTATATACAAGTAAGTATGTAAATAGCCAGGCATATAAGAGTGAGGCATATTTCTAACATAAAGGACCCATGGCTAGCAAGAAAAAGGAATTAAGTTTTTTAAAACTCTTGAGCTAACTATCTTCTATGATATATGCAAAATTTTTAATTGATCCTCCTAAGCACTTACATAAGATAGTTATTAACTTTTTCATTTAAAATTGGGGCAACTGAGAATCAGAAGAAAAATGTCTAAGTTTAAAAACTAAATAATTGCTGAAGCCCAGGAAAGAGCTAATCGCCTAGATTTGGAAAATGACAGCCAGGTCTTAGTATACACTTAATAAAGTATTCCATGATAGCTGTGCAGAATAGTTAGAAAATATTAGGGGTTTTTTTTTGTTTTGTTTTTTTTAAATCCTGCAGAGCTCAGTAACTAAGTTACACACAGAGACATGAAAACAAGTGTGGTTACATCAGGAGCCTTAATTGGAATTTCTTTACAAAATCCTGAAAATTAGGGGAATATATTATTCTTCACACTTCAGCAAGCTACAGAAATGCACGATTGATAGGCACTCTTGGGCTGAGTCACTTTCCTTATAATCCATGTTTGCCTAAATATTCAAATAGAAATCAGTTACTAAAACAAAGTTTTGACATGTACAATTATTTGATTAAAACAACCGCTATCTTTTATATTACCAATCCTCGTGTGCTATACACTATATAAATTTGGCAAGGTTTATGAGGCAATATTATCTTGGTTGGCAGACAATAGTTTGGGTTATCACACACGAGGAGAACACAGGCTAAGAACTTTTGTTAATATACTTATTTATCTTCACAGCAAATCTTGTCCAAGAAATCTTTTAAGTGTGTACGTGTGTGTGTGTGCATATTCATACATGCACATGCCCACATTCTCATGTGGATATGGAGGGCAGATGTCAAAATGAGGGGTCTTCCACTATATTGCTCCAAATTTATTTGTTTGTTTGTTTGTTTGTTTATTAAGAGAAGCTCCATCATAGTACCTAGAAATCACATTTCAGCTAGATTGGCTGGCCAGTAAGTCCCTGTCTCTTTCAACATTTCCACTCAACACTAAGATTATAGACATATCTCTCAGTGCTGCCTAGCTTAGGTTCTTATACTTACACAATCAGCATTTTACCCATGGAGCATGTCTCCAATTCTCGAGGAAGACTTTAAAGTAAACAACAACATATTTCTCTGTTTGCTTCAAGAAGGTTATTGCAGTTCTATTATCATAGTAGATAATTTACTCAATGAACAAACAGCTCTTTCATATTAACAGACAAGAGTTTATTATGACTACATCAAGACTTGCCTTGTGTTCTACAAGCCCAAATCATTACAACTTTAACTGAACAGAATTGTTTTCTGCAAAGATTTTAAAAATTATCTGAGATTTTAATACATAGAAACATTTTGCTAAAACCAAGCCCAATTCTTTTCCCTCTCATCCCTCCCCTATCCTCACCACCAATTTTTCCTCCAGATTTCATCTACTCTAAGTTTAAAACCATAATTTCTCAGTGCTGCCTGTGTGTGCATGGATGTGGGTCAGTCTCCTGGAACATGAATACCCTCTCAGAGGTCACATCTCTCTCCCCTAGCAGCCATCAATTGCCAGTTGCTCCTCAGATTTGGCTGAGAATTCATGGCACCTTCTACTATCCATCCTGTGAATTTCATTGTCTTGACCTTTTGCATGTCATGTACAGTTAGTCATGGCCTCTAGCTCTTAATTTGCTCAATGCCCCTATTATGTCCAGAAAATATTATTTCCCTGAAGATGCACATTACTCTTGGATCTTACTATCTTACTGTGCACTCTTTTGCAATGATGCCTGAGCTTTAGAAGTGGGAATATAACATACACATCCTATTGAGAACACTCCACAGTCCTTCATTCTCTGTGAATTGATCAGTTGTTAGTCTTTGTATTAATCACTATCTACTGCAAGAAGCAGCTTCTATGATGAAAGCTGACAAGTGTCATAATATCTGTGTATAAATATAAGAACTCAGAGGCCAGTTGATTATTATGTACATTTATAGTAGCAGTAGTAGTAGCAGCAGTAGTAGTAGGTTCTTCCCTAGGGAGTATGACCTATCCAAGCATAGGTTTGGTCCAGTTAAAAATACCAAGCTTAAGTTCCATCTTGTGGCGTGAGCTTCAAATTCAACTATGAAATGATTGGTTACTTCCATAACACTTATGCCACTATTGCACCACCAGTACCCATTGGTGTATCTTGCTAGGGTGGTTAATACATCACACAAAGTTCACAGCTGGGTAAGATTGTTGGCTACTATTTTCCCTCTGTAGCACACAGAGAATATTCTATTATTATGAAACCTAGCCAGTACGGGCAAAACTTCCACTTCAGTGCCAGTTTGATTTATGATTTATGTGTGTGGTATCTTTTTTTAAAAAAAAGAGTAAGCTTTCTGAATATACCTGATTGAAACATCTTGAGTTTCTTTTTACTAAGGCATTTAATTATTTAATTTATCACAGTTGAGAGACATGATTAGTAATATATGTATGGGTATATATGTACATATGTATATATCACCAAAGAAGATATTCCCCTTTGACCTTCATCACACAAATGCCCTAAGTACTTGAAAGAGAAAAGTTCTCAAAAGTTCCTAAGTTCCATTATTCAGATTATAAGTAGAAATTAATAGAACAGTAACTACTATAGCTAAGTTGAGACTGTGTTTCTTTGTCATATCTTTATTACCTGACATGTCTCTCTGTAGCTGGGGTGTACAGTATGAGATCTTATTTACAGATTTGTTTCCAAATATGGTTCTTCAATTGAGAGGTAAATAGCTGTATGTATTTTATTTCTTGATCCTTGTATTTTCTTACATTTTTTTAAAAAAAACATTATGTCTCAGCATTTATCCAAAATATGCATAGCTGCAAATTAATAACAAATTCTGCTTATGTACCTTAAAGCAACATTAATTACAATTTGATCTAAGGTGAAGGGCTATAGAAGCCAAGGTCATTTTTGAGTGGAATGCTGTTATAATCTCTGTAAATGCTCTCAGCTATTGTATAATTTTCATCCATGTTCTCTAGAGACATATTTTGTAAAAAAAAAAAAAAAAAAAAATGATTAATTCAAGTTGAAGAGGGATCTGTTTCTTAGGTCTGCTTTGAAGGATGTGCAAAACAACACCAAACTGATTGCACAGGGCAATGCAAGCACTGAGTTTCCCAGATACCCAGGAAAGAGAGCAGCATAATTAGGAAGCCAAAACCAGCAGGGGAAAGGAAAAGGTTAGTGGAAGAATGAAAGGAAGAGCGAGTAAAAGAGAGGGACAAGTGTGTTCAGAGAAGCAGCCAGAGCACAAATGTAATACAAACTACAGAATAATAAAGGTGGGCTTAATCTAACCTCTGGATTTTTAGAACAAGGAAACAAAGAAGTCTTACCAAACCAGTGAGCCACATGCCTTTCTCTTTGTTATTTGGGTGATAATGGAGGATGCTCTTCACAGAGATGAATGTGAGTGTGCAAATATGGAGAGCAGGGAGTTAAGTCAAAACCACCCAACAGGATGACCTGTCCCCACTAGCTTTGTTCCAGACTGTGGGATGTACTCAGAGTCTCCCAGGAATCTCAGACTTCAGCAGCAGCCCCCAATGGGCCTGCCAAAAGTCTTCACTCTGGGCTCTAGAGTTTCTTCTTGACTAATGCACAGCCAGAGAACCTGTTGGAGTCTGCAAGTTCAGAAATATGACAGAGTCCTAGCCAGCAGACAAAGAGATACGTACCATAGCTCAGCACTTTTTTCCTCTACCACAATGCTTTCTGACTGAAGGAAAAAAAATCTCAAAGTTGAAACCTGTCATGGGTGACAGAATGCAGTCAATGAAAAGCAGGCTAATGTGTTAAATATTTAATATCTGCTGATTGCTTTGGATCTCTCAATCACAGTATGCAGGTGATTTTTTTCTATTTTAAAAGCCTTTCTCTCTAGTATTTTATTCACAGTTTTAATATTAGTATATCAAATATTCATAATGAAAATAGAGAGGCCATTGGCAGATATAATATAGACACAAATCATTTCTGAGGTGTGCAGAGTGAAACCATGTGTCCTTTCCATTTCTCATACTCAGGTATATGTTTTCCAATACAAAGGTTACTTTATGCCCTTCTATATCCATGTGTGTATCTGACCTTGTACACCAGGGAGATTCTTGCAGCTTTGAAGCCATTTATTTTAATGCCTGTAAAACATCTCATGATACCATTTACCCTAAATTACCTAAAACTTTTACTGGTATTGGAACATGTAGGTTATTTTCAAATTGCTGCGATTATGAGTTACATTGAAATAATTCTCCCTCATACATAAATTTATGAACTCATCTCAGAATGATTGCATACAATAAATTTCTAAAGTAGGACTAATGTTTCAGAGACTATGGTTGCTTTAAGTCCCTTAAATTAGAAGAGTAGGCTGTCAAATGCAAACACTAATGTGAAATATAAACTGTGGACAATTCAATTATACCCTGAGGTCCTCTTATCAATGAGAATGCATAACTACAGGATCCTTAAGTATATTTAGAAATTGAGAAACAAAGACCTTTAAAACTACATCAGAAGATTGCTATGTATAGAAACTGTTGCAGGCTATTTTGGCAGATTTGTTCATTTGTTTGCAAAAAAAACATTGAAAGTTTAACTCTCCTCTAAGTGTGTCCCAGTCATGTCTGAGTATCTTGGTCTGAAGGACCAGACTCTAGTATAGAACAACCCCCCGCCAACAAAGATTCAGGTTAAGAGAATGCTTACTTGGTGTGAACAGGTTCTCATATATCATTTTTGAGATTTCACCTGTTTTTAAATACCAAACCAATACTCAGCAAAGGATATGGATTTCAACAAGTGATCCTTATGAAGCCAGAAGGCCCGTACTGAGAAAACTTAGTTTGTTGAGGAACCTGTTTGCCATGTGCCCATGTAAAAAGCTGGGAACAGTAGCTCGTTTTTATAACCCCAGTGCTGGGGAGATATTCTTAGACCATTGGACCTTGTTGGCCAACTAGTTGAGCTCAATTGATGATCACTGTGTTTAGGGAGAAGCTCTGTCTAAAAACAAACAAATGGAACAAACAGAAAACTTTGATAGCAATTGAGAAAGATACTAGACCTTTATTTTTTACATCTATATGTATATGCAATTCTCTTAACTCTCTCTCTCTCTCTCTCTCTCTCTCTCTCTCTCTCTCTCTCTGTCTGTCTGTCTTTCTCTTTCTGTAAGACTAAAGCTCAGAGCAGCATACTGAACATCTCTACCTGGTTTCATGCTTTCATGCTTTCTCCTGATGGTTGCACAGCTCCAACCTTGCAACGTCATTCTTAACTGCTTACAATGCTTTGTGATTGGACTCCAGTAGAACCTGTCTTACAAGAAGTAGCACAAACATATAATGGTGTGCAGCTATGGGACAATGCATGAACATTAAAGATCAAAATCCATGGAAAAGGGCTTCCCCTTCCTCTTCCTGGGCAGAAGGTTCTGCGAGTCTTCAGAAGGCCCTGGCAGAGACACGTCTCCTAGGAGGAACATCTGTAGCCTCATCAAAAACAAACAAACCAACAAACAACAAACAAAACCAAAAGAAAAAGAAAATTTTAAAAAGAAAACTAAAACAAATAGCACCAAACATAAGCCATGCTGCCTATTTCTGCCTTCCTTAGGACATTTCTAAACACTCAGATACCAGAGGCTGGAGTAGTCACACAGCTGATCTGCTTCCCTGAGGAAACTGCGTCCAGAGGCATCCTAGAGAGGTCACGGACCACAGAGCTGCAAGCATCCTAGAGAGGTCAAAAACCGAAGAGCTGCAGAGCAGGGAACACCATATCCTGAAGCAACCCAGAGGAGCAACTACACTCAGAGCAGCAAAGACCTAGCTGGTCTACTACTGTGGAGACACCATATCCTGAGATATCCTAGAGGAGCCATTGTACCCAGAACAGCTGGAGCTCAGGATCATACAGCCATCCGGACCCCAAGGAGTTCTGACACAACCAAGATAACTGGAAAGGCAGACTCCAGTCAGAACCAGTGAGTGCGAGTAGCACTACAGCTAACCAAATGGCGAAAGGCAAGCGTAAGAATGTAAACAACAGAAACCAAAGTTACTTGGCATCACCAGAACCCAGTTCCCCCACAATAGCAAGTCCTGAACACCACCTCACACTGGAAAAGCAGGACTCAGAATTAAAAATCACTTCTCATGATGATGATAGAGGACTTTAAAAAGGACATAAACAACACTCTCAAAGAATTTGAGGAGAACGCAGGTAGACAGGCAGAAGCCCTTAAAGAATTGCAAGAAAACACAACCAAACAGGTAAAGGAATTACACAAAATCATCCAGGATCTAAAAATGGAAGTAGACACAATAAAGAAATCACAAAGGGAGACTACCCTGGAGGTAGAAAACCTAGGAAAAAGATCAGTGTTGAGTAGCCATTGGTTGAGCTCCTGTCTTAAGATGGTGAGGCCTCCCTTCTTTTAGGGGCAAGGGTCTCAGTATGCTCTCTTACCTGTCACTGACTATCCGGCTTAGTGAGTAAGTTAGGGGTTAATCTTCGTCAGTCTTGATGACAGAGGTTTCAGAGTCCCCTACTTCCAGCCTGTAATAGTGGACCTGTGTGGGTGTCATTTGAATAGCATCTCATACAAAAGCCATCAGTTTGTTGAACCACATGGACCCAAAAGACAAGAGACTTAACAATGCCTGAATAGTTAGTATGACAGCAATACTCTTTTTTAAGGGCAACATATAACTCCCTCTATCAGAGGAGTAAAAAGTGTAAGCCTCTTCTATTCTGTTTATAAATGTCTTATATCAGAATCTAAATCTATAGAAATACAAAACTGATCATAGCTTTGATCTAAAGAAAACTAAGGAAATCCCTGTTCCTGCTCAAACTCAACCCCCAAAAACAACTATAGTAACTGTGGTAGTGTGTTTTCTCCTGGGTCTAAACAATCTAAATTCCCACTAAATCTAAAACAATCTAGTTCCCCACTAAATCATAAGTCAGGGAATCAAGAGTCCAATAGAGCCACCCTGGAGATATGAGTGGTGATGTCTCCTTCAGCACTGATAACTTCCCAAGTCAGGTTTACTCGTTGATCTGTTCCAGTTTGAAGGCAATTGTGAAACATCTTCATGTTTCCTGTGAAGAAAAAAATATGCTTCTCAGGGGGTTTCTCCTCCCTGGATTTGTTATTGTTGTCTATTTGTTTAATCAGTCTCTCTGGCAGCCAACGTGCAACATCTGCAGTTTGGGAATATATGCAAACAGAACCTCTTCCCTAGATAAGCACTGGATCTGGCTCATTCCAGGTTCCAGTTAATGGGTCTTTCCAGAGGACTGTTGCAAAATTCTTTTTTGGTATCAGGATGCCAGAATCTATCTGCAGCAGATTTTCCTTCAGAATCCAAATTTTAAAAATTTAAAATAAAGAGTGCATGATGAAGGATATTTCTGGGGGATCCCTTGGTAGGTATCCCTTTTAATTTTTTCAAATTGACATTTAATGGTTTAGTGTGCCCTTTCTACCATACCTTGGCCCTGTGGATTATATGGAATACCTGTTTTATGTAGTATTCCCAATCTTTCACAAAATTGGTGGAAACTGGAGCTTGTATAACCTGGGCCATCGTCAGTTTTTATCTGTTTAGGCACACCCAATACAGCTATTGTAGCAAGAATATGAGCGATCACATGCTTGCTTGCTTCTCCAGTTTGTAATGTTGCATAAATGAAACCACTATATGTGTCTACACATACATGTATATATTTTTGCTTGCCAAATTCATTATAATGAGTAACATCCATTTGCCAGATACTGTTTGGTATCAGTCCCTTTGGATTTACATGCAAATGAGGAACTGGTAAAAGTTTAACACATGATTGACATTGCTTAACAATTTGTCTAGCTTGTTCTCTGGTAATTTTAAACATAACTTTTAAAGTTTTAGAATTAAGGTGATGTAACTCATGAGCCTTTATGGCCTGATCCAAATTAGATTTCGAATCTGATAAAACCACTTCAGTGGGTAAGGCCTGAAGTCCCATTTCTGGGGTTAATACTGTGTGGGTAGCAGAACTGAGGTCTAGTCCTGCGCTTCCTGGTGTTGTTCGACTGAGTTCAGAAAGGGATTGGTGTTTGCTGGTAGGACATTGACTGCTCCATAAGTCTGTTTTGACTTGTGTCAGTTCGGGGCCTGGAGCTGGCCCCTGTTCCCGTTTCCCTGATTATGGGAAAGGATGTTACCTTGTGTGTCTTGTTTAGACCTACAATCACTAGCCCAATGCCTTCCACGTTTGCAAATTGGGCAGAGCCCAGGCTGTTTTCTGGGCTGTCTCTGGCTTAACTTATTTTCTACTTTGCAATCTCTTGCAAAGTGTCCAGGCTTACCACATTTAAAACATGCCTTTCTGTCTTTACTTGCCAAAAAATCTCTTATTGATTGTCCTTGCATGGCAGCCGCCATAGCTAAGCCCTGTTGGTAAGAGGGACCTATGTCAGAACAAAGTCTGATATACCCTGTAAGGTCTGTCTTCTTTCTGTAAGGTCTAATAGCCACTTGGCAGGTAGGATTAGCATTTTCATATGCAAGTTGTTTCACATAATCTACACCTGCCTCTGCATTACCAAAAATCCTCCCTACTGTTGTCATTAATCGATGAACAAAGTCAGAAAATCGTTCATCAGGCCCTTGCCTGACTGTTGTTAAAGATGCACCAGGGTCTCCCTTTACTGGAAGTTTACGCCAAGCCTTCATGGCTGCATTTTGAATTTGAGCATATAAACCTGGGTCATATTGCACCTGGTTATCACTAGAAGCAAATTGCCCTTCTCCTACTAAGGCATCAAAGGACCAACCATTGCCTGCCTGAATGTTTCTCCTAGCTGTCTCTTTACAATTCTCATGATACTCTGATTTCCAAATTAAATAGTCTCCACCACTAAGAACTGCTCTCGCTAACATATTCCAATCACTAGGAGTTAGCCACTCCTCTGTGGCAGACTCTAAAATTGCAAGAGTAAAGGGAGCAGTGGCACCGTATTGTGATACTGCATTTTTTAATTCTTAATAATTTGAAAATTAAAACCTGTGTGATGTCTCCAAGCAACTCCTTGATTGTCTCTAGTCTCGGATACAGGGAAAGCCTCAGCCTTTCCCTCCTCTGGCTGATCTGTGGCTAATCTTAAGCTAGGTGATAGGGACTACCTTTGGATTCCTGGTTGAGGAATGCAAGGAGCCAGGGGATTTTCAAAGTTTACCTCTTGAGACATCTTTCCTGTCTTTAATTTTTGTAGCTGATTAATTAAGTCCTGATACTCTTTTTCTAACTCTATTTGTTGTTTAAGAACAGATATTTTTTCCTGTAACTTCCATCTGGGATCTATAACCACCATCTCCATTGGGGGAGCACTTGAATGTGGAGACACATAGGGCATTTTAGCATCATAAAGTTTGACTTCCTCTTTCTCTTTGTCAGCACAATCTGGCTCTGACAAATTGTCATCCTTTGGTTGTATTTTGGATTTTAACTTATGCTTCCTTTTATTTTGAACAAAAAAGACAGCATTCAAGAACAAAAGCAGAAAATTAGTACATGTGAGCAGCAAACAACAAAACCAAAACAGAGAGTTGAATGCAGGCTGACTAATTTCTTGTCCCATTTTCCTTACCTTTCTCGACGTGGCAGATTCCTGTGATGATCACCTTTGTTTCACTTCTGAATTTTCAGCAGATCCTTCTTCCAATAAAGTCCTTCACTGGGTCTCTTGTTCTTGCTGCCCCACTTTGGGCACCAAAAAAAATGTTGGGGACCACACTAGCCCCACGTTAGGCGCCAAAATAATGTTGGGGTCCACACTCCTAGTCCCTAGCTCCTAGTCCCTCCAAGTTCCAAGTTACTTCTTCCAAGTTCTCTTCCAAGTGCCTGCTACCTGTCTTCTCTCTGCTGTGTCTGGTTCTCTCTTCTCTGTCTCCCTAATGTCTGCTGTGTCTGATTCTCAGTTCTGTTCTGTCTCTGCCTTTTATATGTCTCACTTCTAAGCCATGCCTCTAAGTCACACCTATAATCATGCCCTTAGGTCATGTCTCTAACTCTGATCTCTAGGTCACTCTTAAGTCACACACCTTTAATCTCACACACCTTTAATCTCACACACCCAAGGTATCTAAACCAGGATTATCGGAGTGTGCTCAGCTGTTGTAGGCTATTGTAATCCAAGTCTCATGTCAGGGTATATGGCTCAAGATGGCTGCAAAGCTGATAGCCGCTTTCTGCTAAAAGTCAGCCCCCAACAGATCAGGAGTCATAGACACAAGCATCACCAACAGAATACAAGAGATAGAAGAGAGAATCTCATGTGCAGATACCATGGAAAACATAGACACAATGGTCAAAGAAAATTTAAAATGCAAAAAGCTCCTAACACAAAACATCCAGGAAACCCAGGACACAATGAGAAGACCAAACCTAAAGATAATAGGTATAGATGAGGGTGAAGACTCCTAACTTAAAGGGCCAGTAAATATCATCAACAAAATTATAGAGGAAAACTTCCCTAACCTAAAGAAAGAGATGTCCTTAAATATACATGAAGCCTACAGAACCCCAAATAGACTAGACCAAAAAAGAAACACCTCCCGTTACATAATAATCAAAACATCAAATATAAAAAACAAAGAGAAGATACTAAAAGCAGTAAGGGAAAAAGGCAAAGTAACATATAAGGCAGACCTATAAGAATTACACCAGATTTCTCACCGGAAACTATAAAAGCCAGAAGATCCTGGAGTGATATCATACAGACCCTAAGAGATCACAAATGCCAGCCCAGACTACTATACCCAGCAAAACTCTCAATCAATATTGATGGAGAAACCAAAATATTTCATAACAAATCCAAATTTACACAATATCTTGCCACAAATCCAGCACTTCAAAGGATAATTGGTGGAAAACTCCAACACAAGGAGGGAAACTACAACCTAGAAAAAGCAAGAAAGTAATCTTCCAACAACCCTAAAAGAAGGTAGCTATACAAACATAACTCCACTGCCAATAACAAAATAACAGGAAACAACATTCATTTTTTTAAAATATCTCTTAATATCAATGGACTCAAATCTCCAAACTCCAGCTGTAGGGAGACATCCACTAGGCAAGAATTGCCTCTTTCCATCTACAGACAAATTACTGTCCAGAAAAGGAAACACTTGTAGAATAGTCGACTGATTATATCTGCCTAGACAGAATAATCAGCCCTTAATAATTCTGCATCACTAAGGTCTGTCAGATGATTCTGGGCCAGAAGGCTGAAGATTTGATGTTCCAAGGTTCGGTAGTATAGGGACTGTCCAGGTGTTCAGCAGTCTCTATAAATTAGCTAAGTTTTAGAAGCTATGCTTTGTGCTTCCCATAATTTCAGTTAACTCAATCATTCTGGATTTCTGATGGGGTTGAAAACTTATAGTCTCATAGTCAATCCTGGCTATTTACTTTGAGAGAAAAGATCTGAGTGGATGGTTAATGGGGTGATAAAAATGAGTCTGATTTTTTTCTTTTATATTTATTTATTTATTTTTATTGGATATTTTATTTACATTTCAGATGCCATCTCCTTTCTCTATCCCCCCTTTCTAGAAAACCCATATCCCATGCCCCCTTTTCCGTTTTGCTTTTATACAATTTTTTTAAAATGTTAATCAAAGGCTTTATAAGTTTGGTATTGCTCAATTAGAAGTGTAACCCAATACCCAACCTTTCTACATCACTGAAATATAAACCAGCCTACATCTTAAAAAAAAAAGAAAAAGTAATGATTAATATTCAGTGCCACATAATAAAGTTTGAGCCCAGAAATAAAAATAAGAATACTGATAACTATCACCTCTGTCACCCTGACTGCTTCCTGATTCTTTTATGCCTGTTTTAATGAGTTGAGCTTAATGGAAATGAAACAAAGTATGTTTTATCTTAAGATATTGATAAAAATCTCTCTTCATGGCAAAATTTTAGTCAAAATCCCATAAGATGTTTTCAACTGCCTTAACTATAGTCTCCACATTGCCTAGTTTCTGCCTTCCCAGTGCTAGAATGAAAGGCATGCACCACCATGCCTGACTTTTTATGTGAGTTCCATGATCCAATTCATGTCTTCATTCTTGCCTAGCAAGCAATTACTGATTGACCTGTCTCCCCTTTCTAAAGGATTTTGTGAGCAAAGCACCTGAGAACAATATAGTCAAGTGCAACAGAAGTTCAACATCCCCTAATAGTGATTAAAAGATGTTTTAAGACTGACAGAATAGTTTAGACAAGTTACATTAGCCATGCAACCCTGATGACTTGAGTTCTATTCCCAGAATCTGGGAAGGAAGGAGAATGAACTCTAAAATGTTGTACTCTGACATTCACACGCACTCTGCAGAATATGCCACCTGCACTCAGATACAAATAACACTCACACACACACACACACACACACACGCACGCATGCATACACACTCACACACAGAGAAACAGAGAGAAAGAGAAACAGAGAGACAGTTAAACAGAGAGAAAGACAGAGACAGAAGGACCAAAGGACACAGACACAGTCATGTGTATGCATGAACACACACATATACACACATGAACATAGCATAAATATTTTTAAAATAATAATCAAAGATTATTGAAAGTAACAAACTGAAATTCATCATTGCTATTCTGTCAAATTTTGTTAGAATAGGCCAATATGGCTATGGATATGATGGCCTTGTAATTATAGAAAATCTCAAACACCAAAATAGGAAGCAAGGCAGTTGCAAAGGAAGATGCTCATTTGGAGAACTCTAATCATCAAATCAAATTAGGATCATTTGATTTCATTAAACTATCCCAGGACATAAAAATGTTATTGTTTCTCAAACAGAAGATAATGAAGCTAATTTGAATATGAGTTCATACTAAAATGAATTTATGATACACAGTAAATAAACAGAGTAGCAGTCATGTTTCCAGAGGCTGCTTTCATCATCTTAATAAAACGTATCATTAACATTTCTAGAACTTTTTATTGGTGCCACATCATTTTCCCTCATCGAACACAAAACTCACATGTTGCCCTTTCTAAAACCACCACCTTGCAGAAGCTCTAAAGGACTCTCAGATTTCACATGCAAAACCCACGTAGAACCCTGGAGGTCACTCTGTATGAATAATAATCTCGTTGGGATCTAATTTCATGCAGTCTTACACTAAACTATCCCAAGTTGAGTCTATTGAAATGGCTGATAGTAAGGTGCTTGCTGGGTGAGCGTGAAGACCTGACCTTAAATCCCTAGAACTCATGTAAGGCCAGTGCAGTATTCTCTATTTATACTTCAATCACTCTTATTGCAAGACAGGAGGCAGAAACAGGAGAATCCCCAAAAGTTTTCAGGCCAGATAGTCTGACTTATGAAGCAGCCCAGAGAGAGTCTCAAACAAGCTGTAAAAAGATTAGCACCCAAATTTGTCCTCTGACTGTGACATGGGTGCTATGGAATGTATGAGCTTCAGATTCACACACACACACACACACACACACACATTAGACACCATGTACACATATTTTTAAAAATTAAAAACTTAAAAAGAATCACAAACTGATGTACAAAAGACCAGGGACAAAAGCTTTTGTTTGTTGATATTGTGAAACTCCCAAGAAGATTTCTTTCAAATTTTGTTATGATGCAGCCAGATGGAGGGATAAGTAGAATTGGAAAAAAAATTAAAAATCCAATCTTATCTGTTTTAGTATTTTTTTTTTAGAATTGTGCAGTTCTTCTAATAGTAGTATTGGGACTGTTCTATAATTTAATTAACATGGGTCTATTGAAACATTCAAATCACTGGGCAGTGGTGGCGCACACCTTTAATCCCAGCACTTGGGAGGCAGAGGCAGGTGGATTTCTGAGTTCGAGGCCAGCCTGGTCTACAGAGTGAGTTCCAGGACCAGGACAGCCAAGGCTATACAGAGAAACCCTGTCTCGAAAAACAAAAAAAAAAAAAAACAACAAAAAAAAAAACCTATTCAAATCATTGTAAATCAATTTTAAAATTAAATACCTATCTATATAACTTTTGGCTTTTTAATTTTTATATTGATTTCAACTTTTTAATTAATATATAATTATATCACTTCTTCTTATAACCTCTTTTCAAAATCACTGTTTTTAATATAAATATTAACTTGTTGAGTTTGTTTAGTTTTGTTGTCATGTTAATGATTTCAGTCACTTTGTATTAGGTAACTAGTTAGGTGTCTCATCAATGGAAGAAACTAATTTTCTCAGCAGTATCCAATATTATCAAGTTTATCTAGGGATGACCTCATGAGATTTCCCCTTCAGTCTTAGTATATCTATTGGTTATTGTTCAGTTATTATTCAGTTCTCAGTTAGGGAAACATATGAAGTAAAAATTTCTGGTTTCTTTGGAGACTCGGTTGTGTCATGTGATGTTTTTTTCTGAAAACTGTCTTATGAGGGAATATTTTTGCTGAAGCAGACACATGGGAGGATGGTTTGCTGCAAGCAAGCTTGTGTTCTTCTGGAAGCAGCCTAGGAAAAAGGCATGTGATGTTTTGCTAGAATGGACATTTGAGAGAATATGTGATATTTGGAAGGAGTATAAATATAACCCAACAGGCAGTGGATGCTGTGGTATTGGCATGTCTTACCACTCTTGACTGGTCATTCTTGGGCTTTGCTAATACTGATCTTTCACTGACAACACTGTATGGCATTGGTTCACCATTCCATTCTTTGCTGGTCATTGTTTGTTATGACTTTATTGAGAGAAATGCAGCAAAGAACTTCTGGTGGTGTTCTGGAAGCTTCTTGCAGCATCTACAAACATGGGCCAATTGGCAGAGCCTCATGATTTCTTCTGGATTGAGGCTTTGCGGGTGATTCATGTGAACTTACCTGCTGATATCCTGACAACTCAGATTGGATTTGATTCAAAGAATTATTTCTGAACAGTTCCACATCCTCCTTTGTTCTATTAACCTTTTCTTTTCACTACCTCTGGTGCATATTGGGCTAGAAAGGGAGGATAATGCATTTAGGAACACTTAATAAAGGTAGGTTTTAAAAAATACAAACCTACAGCCACACTATTGAGGTATCATATCTTGAAGAAAGAGGACATGTGGTTGATCATTCACTGGGGTAAACTAAAATTTATATAAGAGAGTCTCTGGTGGCCAAGGCATGTGGGACTATTCAGTACTAGTTTAATGAATTTCCAATCTTCTTGTGCTGACTACATTTGGTTTGCAGGAAGGTCAGAAATTTTCATAATTTTCTAGTTGACCCAACACTGAAATTACTCACCACACTTTCCTATGTATGCATTACTTAGAATAGAAAAAAAAAACTTGCAGCATCTAAAATGTCCTATCTAGGAAGCTAGTTAAACTGAAATAGAGACCACTGGGAATTATCACACAAATACTAAAAATGATGTGTTCAAAAAATGTTTTAAAATTAGAATGAATGACCATTGATTAATGGAAAGATTAGAAGGAAAAACATCATGTACTAAAAGCCAAGACTGCTAAACCATGATATAAAGATTCAAGAATTGTTGGATGCCATACTGACATCCCATTGAGTATTTATTGGTGGCAAATATATCAGAAACCAATTCTCAATATTAACAAAAAAGAAGATATTAAAGAAAACTTCATATATCATCAAATCCAAGGAAAGATAGAAACTACGCAGGAGGAATTATGGACAAGTCCGTCAAGGAGTATCTTAAGCTACCCTACCTCTACCTTCCCTCTCTTCTTTCCTTTCTTCCCCTTTTTTTTCTTTTAGATTTTATGACTATTTTTGCTATATAGCTCAAGGTATACCCACTAACTTAATTGTCCCTAACTCCAGATTTCTATGGAGGTATCTCAGTACATTTATGTGCTCCAGTATTCATTCTTAGCCAGAAAAGTTAAGGTGACTTGACTGAGCCCTATTGAGAAATTGTACAAGGAAGCATTAAGAATGTAAGTTAATGGTAGAATATATACCTAATATATGAGAGACCTGGGTTAAATCTCTAGTATAAAACAATAAAGAAGCAATAGAAGTAACAAAAGATTTTTTAAAATAAAACATATTATTTATTAATGACAAATAATGGTATGTTGGTCAGATTAAAAGACAATGCCTTAATTTCTTTAATTACCATGGACTGAATACTTCATACTCACCAAACCCTTGCATGATACAGTTGCTTGCATTTTACTAGTATAGTAACTTCAGTTTACTTAGATGAAAATGGTTGCTGAGACTTGCCCCATGTCTTAAAAAGACAGTGTGGAATGTCTAGAATTGGATATGTAGTTTGAGCCTGACTACATAGGATTCTTTATGGAGGGATCAACTCCATAAATTTGACAATCAAAAAGTATCACTAATGGTGGAAGACCCCATCCTGGTGCTGTTTCACTTCATTACTACAAGACTAGAACAACTTTGGACTAAGGACTGGGTTCTAGTACCTATTTCCTTTCAACATTTCTGAAGTGCCAAACTCATGAAAAATAAAATGGGTCACTCTTTAAATTAACCACTAGAAATGATCAAATTAGGGCATTTTAGAAACATATGCTCTGTTCTGGAATAATTTTTAAAACGTATTTCAAGCACAATTAAATCTGATATTGATACAAAAACATAGTTTTATGCTAGAGCACAGTTCAACTCATCATAGAGAATAAACACATTAAGTCAGTTAGAAATGTGGGGTCCTTTCCTCTCCCAAATGCCAAGATCCTCTAGAATCTTGAAATTCTACTATAACAAATGAAGTCTGCTTCACATTTTTTCACTCTAACATCTCATGCTGCATATCCTGAACATCTTATTCTTTATTTTATGGACCAATATTTAAATATTAATAATTATTTTGCTAGTAATGCTAGTGATGTTTGGTGTAAATAACTGTGCTAAAATAAGTTTTCTGCTCTGTAAGTACTGAAATTGACGGATTGCACCATATAGGGGTAGTCAGGTAAGAAGCCCAGAGGAATGAGAAGAATGAATGAAAATATGCAGCTTCTGGGTTGGCAGAGAGGTAGGGGAAACCTCTAGAAAGTCCCAGAGAATTGTAATGTTAGAGGTTCTAAGGACTCAATGGAGATTGTTGGGGTCCACACTAGCCCCACGTTGGGGTGGCCAAAAAATGTCGTGGCCCAAGCAAAATGTTGAGGCCCAGGCCGACCCACGTTTGGGCGGCCACTGTATCCCGGCCCAAGCTGCAGCTCCGGTCTGTGGGTCGGGGTTCAGCAAGAGCAAGAGTGAGGACGGACTCGAAGAATGCAGACCAGACAGAGTGTAATTCAATCCTGTTTATTCTTCAGTCTAAGTCCTAAGTCTTGAGTTCCTAGTGCCTAGTCCCTAGCTCCTAGTCCCTCCAAGTTCCAAGTTACTTCTTCCAAGTTCTCTTCAAGTGCCTGCTACCTGTCTTCTCTCTGCTGTGTCTGGTTCTCTCTAGAGCCAAGTGTCTTCTACCTAATGTCTGATTCTGATCTGTTCTGTCTCTGCCTTTTATATGTCTCACTTCTAAGCCACGCCTCTAAGTCACACCTATAATCATGCCCTTAGGTCTTGTCTCTAACTCTGATCTCTACACTTCTAAGTTATACTCTTAAGTTACACACCTTTAATCTCACACACCTTTAATCTCACACACCTTTAATCTCAAGGTATCTAAACCAAGATTATCAGAGTGTGCTCAGTTGTTGTAGGCTATTGTAATCCAAGTCACATGTCAGGGTATATGGCTCAAGATGGCTGCAAAGCTGATAGCCGCTTTCTGCTAAAAGTCGGCCCCCAACAGGAGATGACATTAGCTGAAATGGGGAGATGGAACCTGAAGAGACCACCTCCAGTAGATAGACAGGGCCTCCGGTGGAGGGATGGGGTAACCAATCTACCTTAAAATTTTTGAGCAAGAATTGTTTCTGACTAAAAGAAAGGCAGGGACAAATGCGGAGTAGACATTGAAGAAAAGGCCATCCTGTCACTGGCCCAACTTGGGACTTATCCCATGGCTGACCAAACCCTAACACTATTACTGATGCCATATTGTGATTGCAGACAGGAGCCTAGCATGGCTGATCTCTGAGAGGTTCTACAAGCAGCTTACTGAGACATATGTAGATACTTACAGCCAACCATTGGACTGAGATCTGGGACCCCTATGGAAGAGTTGGGGGAAGGACTGAAGGAACTGAACAGGCTGTCAACACCACAGGAAGGTCAACAATATCAAGTATCCTGGACCCTTGGAATTTCCCAGAGACTAAGCCATCAGCCAAAGAGCATACATCAGCTGGTTCATGGCCTCTAGAACATATTTAGCAGAGGACTGCCTTGTCTTTCCTCAGTGGAAGAAGATGCACCTAATCCTGTGGAGACTTGATGCTTCAGAGAAGGGGGACATACGGGGAGGTGAGCTGGGGGTGGATGGATGAGGCAGGTGAGGTTGGTAGCACCCTCCTCAAAAAAGAGGAGGATGGGGTGAAGAACTCTTGGATGGGGGACTAGGAAGCAGAGCAACATTTGCAATGTAAATAAATAAAAAAATAAGTGTGTGTGTCTGTGTGTGTGTGACTTTTCTGACTTGAAGAAGGCATTCCTTCATAACACTATCAAAAATAGTTTAAAAGTTTTTTTTTTTTTAAAAAAAAATACCAAAGTTATTTAAAATACCAAAGTCTTTGAAGCTCCTTGAAGCTTTCACTCTCTGTATACATGAGAACATATATTTCATATGTGGTCATTTACCTACTTCAAAGGGAAAAATCAATGCTAATTCTTGGATAGTAAGAAATGGATTTCTGTGAGCAGAAGAGAAGGAAAAATACTCCCTCCCCCACACACCACATTCCCTCAAACTCTACTCCAGGTGTTTTTGTACAAAGAATCAGGCTTTGGCATTCATTTTACCTCAAACAGTGGTTATATTTCCTCACCACTGTAACATCAATGGCAAAAATTTCCACTGACTATCTGCCAGCCTTCGTACTAGTTCTTTTGATTTCTTGATAGGAGCCCATATGGCCTTGTGGCTAGTTTTATTCTGCCTTTCTCAACCCACTCTACTAGCTCCATCCCTGGGGTATTCTTGTACTTGTCCAACCCCATCAACCCAGTTGCTGAATTCCACCCACAGCCATCTGCTCAACATTCTATTCTCTAAAACCACAGCATTAAAGAGGCTAGGCTTCCTGATGGCTGTTTCTTCTACAACTGCTTTTAATATAATGAACTGTATCATTGCCTATTATTTAGGAAATCCTTTTTCTTATCTGATACTTCATTATCTGAATGGTCATGTTTCACCATTCTTCTCTTCTGACCTCTTGAGGTGTAGTTGGGAGGAACATTCAGTATTTTAGTCTGTTTTCTGTTTCTATAGCAAAGTACATGAAACTCAATAACTTCTAAGGGGAGGTTTGTTTAGTTCAAGATTCTAGAGATTTGGAAATAAAAATTAAGAAGATCACATAGATGTGGGTTCCATGCTACATCCTAGAAGAATTCAAGAATGAAAGGAAAGCAGGCATGGGCAGAAGAGAAAAGACAGTGACTTTCTTCCTTCTCCCTTGTAACAAGTTGTTCTCAGTAGACAACACTGTACTGAGAATTAGCCCATACCAACAAGAAAAGCATCCATCCCATCACAGCCACAGAAGTAAGCAAATTTCAACCTGAGTTTCAGAGCAGACAAATCATCTTCAAGCCACAGCATTTGGACAGCTGTGATGCTATGGGAATTCTTGCAAATTTTCTGGGGACCTCATTGAATTCTAACTCAATCCAGAAAATTACAACCTCTAGGGGGAAAAAATGCTACTCTAAGGACAATTCAAATCTGTGGTTTTTGTACCAGTGTAAGACTCCAGTTGTCTCAACTCTCCCATTATTAAAGAATTTTGCCTGATGTACAGATAGTGAACACCTAAATTATATAAAGCACAACTATGTGAATGACAAAGCCAAAAGCAATACAGTGGAAGATGGAAAGGACACATTTCCTTAAGTCCATAAACGTGGTAATGAAAGAGAAAATTAACATGGAGAGTTTTAGTGTGAAGTTATAACAAGACTTCAATGTGAGCTGTTGTTATTAGTATTAGTTTCAATTACTTCAGGGCCATAGAAATAGTAAGATAACAGAATGTACATTATAAAGATCATAAACTGGGAGAAGGAAAATATATACACTGACCTAGAGATGAACATGAAAAGTTTTGAAATCTTAAGCAAACTACTATAGATGTTGGTGAAGATGTGCTGGGACTATTTGGGGATAGTAAAGACTCCTTTCTACCACAAAAAAAAAATCTACCATTTTCAGTGGCTGCCACAATTAAAGCAGAAGAAAGAGCAAGAGTAATATATTCCCTTACAGACCTCAAGGCCATAGATCTGAAACCAAGGTATTCCTACCAGATTGGTTTCTGCTATCCACTGAGGGAAGGATCTGTTCCAGAACTCTCTTTATAGCTCATAGATGGACATTGCATGCCTCCTCACATCTAGCTGCATTCATATTTCTGAGTCCTGAGTTATTATTTTGATGAAACAACAGTCTTTTTGGACTTGAAAGCCACTCATCATGGGGGCTACTTCTTACTTCAGTGCATCTATGCTGCTGATGCATTCAAACAAGATCACATTCTGAAGGAAGGAGGAAAGACAGCCATCATGGATATGGAAGAGTGATATAAGCCATAACCTCTGGTAAGGAAACAGCCAGATGTTTAAAAACAGACTTAGGGTGTGTGTGTGTTTGGGTGGTGTGGTGTGTGTATGTGTGTGTGTCTGTCTGTGTGTGTGTGTGTGTGTATGTGTGTGTGTGTGTGTGTGTGTGTGTGTGTGTGTGTGTGTGTACATGCACACATGTATTTCCAGGTTCAAAGCACAAAAATGTATTTGATGTTACCAATTGTTGTACATATTTTTTTAAAGCTCAGAAATACTGAAATACCATAAATAGCCAGTACCAGACACACCATAATTTCTATTCTGATGTGTATATTATCACTATACTGAAATTTTGCACAATACATCAATTTATGTTTAGATGACACTAGAAAATTCATTTAATATTATAAACTTACATCAGGTTAATTTATTAAGTTCTGTGAACTGATAGTGAGAAATCTTGCAAAAAGGAGAACAATATATAAAAGGATTAAATCTGGAAAATTAAATGAATAGAATTTCTTAATAAGAATTCATCAGTATTTTCCAGGAATTTTATGAATATGCCACATATTTAAATTGTATTTAAAGATATTCTCAGGTACTTCTTTTAAAAATACTTCCATCCTTAAACCAATATTTGTTTCATGTCTACTTGGGTTTTTTCCTGAAGATTTTATGAATATGAAGAGTTTTTACTTTGAAAAATCCTAAAAACAAAATCAAATATTATATTGGTAGCATCCTATTTACTATGTTTAGACTACAAATAATGACATATTTACTTTCTCTTATCATTCTATAAGACAGGAGTTTCCTTACTGCTAAAAAAAACAGTGCTGCCATCGTAACTGCTAATTTTATAAGAATTTACTGTTAATCAGTTGGTCTCTTTATTCAGTCAACACTTTCTTATGACTTCTCAGTGTCTGGCACAGTTTTAGAATTTTTACGATGCAAAAATAAAGCTATTTTAAAATCTTAACAGTATGATAAGGGATGGAAAATACATGCTCCATGGAAACATAAGAGTAGATTTTGTTGGTAAGGCATTGTCCACATAGATGTTGGTGTGCCTTAGCCTATACAGCTATTTTTCTTCTGCTGATGAAAGATGTGCACTTTGTGTTTAGATTTCTATCTGTGATATGCTACCAGTCTGTTAGGCCTGACTGTAAATTATTGGCATTCCCACTCTGTTTTAGCTTGACAACTTGAGTGGAATAAATAGTTAAAATGCTCCATTGGTTTTCTTAGATGGAGGTAATAATTTCACATGGACTGAAGGTAATGGTGATATTGAGAAAAATTATCTGTTTTGGTGACTGTGTTATTGGGACAGATGGGTAGTGTTCAAGCTGTAATAAAACCCATGTAATTCCTCTCTACTCTCTGCCCAGATAACGATGACCATAGACAGATGAACTATGAGCTAAGGTGTGTTTTCCTGCGGAAACTGCCAGTTGATATCTCAAAAATTCAAGGTAAGAATGTCTCCTATGTGTAAGTTTATTTTTTTCTGGTGATTAATTATTGGTTTTATTATTAATTAATTAAGGAAAAAACAGATTCAATTGCCATTAAAAGTGAAATTTTCATGTAAATATGTCTGCCAAATTTAGCAACTATGAAAATTTGTTTGTTATTTCAGAAGAGAAACTTTCACCCTGGGGGTGATTTTGTCATATAATACACCACTTAATTTCCAAACTATATGGAGATTTCTTTATCCAGAAAAATTTTTATAACTGTATAAGGTTTTATTAAGACAAACATCATTTGAATGGTTAGCCTTTGGGGTTTTACCCACACAACCACAAGATGCAGAGAGCAGTATGTTCTTGTATATAATCTAGAGCCCCAAATCTCCAGTTGTCATCATTACCACATACAGAAGACCTGGTTTTTATATTAAAGGTAGATTGTGGCATCCAGAGGACAGAAACCAGGGATACTAACTATCTTAAAAAAATATGAAAGTGCTTTTAAAAGCATCATCTTTTTTTCGAGTATGAAGGCAGAATCTCTGAGTTTAGGCACTTACTAAGACACTACCAGTGATATTTTCCATACAAGCTGTTAAATATTACATTGACTAACCAAAATACCAGGCCATGTCTTAAATAATTTACTTGAAAATAATTAGAAAATCCCAATTACAAGAATTGGAAAGATAAATTCTGTTTCAAAATTTCCCATTCAACATATAATGATTCACTTTGAGATCCATTAAACCTTGAATTAATAAGTGTTAAAGGGTCAAGTTAAAAATTATAAATAAGTTTTTAAAAGATTAAGCAGTAAAACTCAAGGTTAATAATGTCAAAGTCACTTATGGCATGTTTATTTGCCATGGTGGTGTGTAGGTATGCTTCTTACAGGCACTCATGCTCCAAGCATCATTGTGGATGAATGGTCATAACCACATTAATAACCCAACAAGTCAAGAGCATCCTGGGTGCTGTTGGTCTACAAAATATAGGGCTATGCATGAAAACTCTGTCTCTATTCCGATACCTGTAATGACTAAGAGCAAGCATTATACATTCCTAGCTTTAGCAATTTATTTTTGCCAAAACAATTAGAATTCCCAGTATCAAAAAGCTTTAAAATGTTTTCTGAATATTAATCTTTCTTGAGGATTTTATGCATATGCCAAATTAGATAATATGGTAAATGGATTTGAAAAGAATAAATCCAAAACACATTTGCATTAATGCTTTCCAATTTCCTCAGAATGCTTCCCTGGTTAATTGTTAGATAGCCCATAGTAAGCAAGTTATCAGTTAATTGCTGGTAAATGCACTATGTATATTACTTTGGTCTTTAATTGGCTACAAGTTTTCTTTCTCACTAAATGCTAATTTAATTGTTTAAATAAACAAGGCCATTAAAACACTAGTCAACAATTTGGAAAATTGTTTAATAAAATACAAATTCCATTTGCAATTATGATTGATTTTTTTTAATCAATAGACCTCAGAGATGAAGTTATTTTTTGCTTTAAATTATGGGCGTTGATCACAGCAGGAGATGTGGGCAATAAAGGAAAACCAGAGAGAAAAAATGTAGGATGCATTTGCTATGAAAGAGGAAAAGAAAAAACAAGTGAGAGAGACTTACCTGGAGAAGGGGGAAGCAAAACAGGGAGAGTGAGAGAGGAGGGAAAATACCACAAAGGATGTGTGGAAAAGTCACAGGAAATTTTATTATATTTACATCTACCTAAGATTATATGTAACATAGGAGTGTATAAATGCATAGTTTAACTGAACTTTTGTCAGCTGGGGCAATATTTACTGGGAAAATCATGGCCTATTTAACAAAACCCAATGCCAGCCATAGAAAATCCATTTTTAAGTTATTAGTAATGAAGTCCAAGAGACACCAAAACAAAATAGGCTATTGTCATAGCCCTGATGCCTCTAAAAATAGAAAGTGAATATTGCTGGAGATACCACATATTTCAGACATAGGGTTTGGAGGAAGAAGTCTAGATATTATCTGGAAGCCTCCTCATGGAGGGATAGCTCTAATAGTTTTAGAAGGAAACATGCAAACTGACAAAAAAATCAATCAATAGTTCCATTCATCTATAATGCCAATAAATCACAACAATGACCAGCATAGCAATATATCATGAAAGGTACAATAGTGGCACTTATATCCTGAGAGTAACTAAAAGCTACATAACTGGCCTTAGGTCCACTTATTGGGAAGTGATTTATGCCTGGCACTGTAAATTTAGCCAACTACCATGAATAGTAAAACAAAGAACCTAGAAGACAACCTATTAGTGGCAATTTCTTAACAGTATAATCTCTCTCCACATTTTAAATACTCATCCTTACACCCACAAAGAATTGTGTATATTACTCCACATCAAAGAAGCCTCTTCTTGCAGTTCATGGAGTCTGTTACAGAAAATTACTACTGGTCCATACTGTGTGCATAAATTTTGATGGCCAAGGAGCTGAGGCAAGACTAGAAGTTGGGACATCTAGTAGAGAGAAAGAGAAATTCTGGGGAGAGTCAGCCAAAAGGAGATTTTTTTCCCTAGACTTGAAGAAGAGAGATGAATGAAACCTGAAACTGAGGAGAGATAATCAACCATGTGACACATATAGACAAGCATAAAAAGTTACAAGTTATAAGCTAGTCAGGGGACAAGCCCAAGCTATGGCTTAGGCATTTATTCATAAATAAATAGCCTCTGATTCATCAATCAGGAATTGGAGCACAGATGAAAACCCTTTATTTACAATTGGCATCCGATATGTTAGGCAGAAATCCAAGCAATAGGGTCCCATAAGTTCACAAAGCCAGACACAGAAGCAGCAGCTCCTGGGTAGGAGAAGATGGTTTCTTAGCAACCACAGTTTCTCAGGTAGGCCCAGGGCTCATGGTTCCTTTAACAGACATACAGGCAGACAGACAGACAGACAGACAGACAGACACACACACACACACACACACACACACACACACACACACACACGCCAGCACAGTATGGCTGGCTGCCTGATACTTGAGCAGAGCGCGGTGAGCCACAGCATGTATGGCAAGAAAAGGCAGGAGCACATGTTGGCCTCAGGAGCCTGTCTACCACCAGGCCTGAACCAGAGGCTTGGCATAAACTGATAAGAGTCAGCATGCCAGTCTAAGGCCATAATCAAGCAAAGGGCTAGACTGCCTCTTCCCTGTGAGAGAAAGAGCAGGGGTGGGGCTAGTCATAACTCTTGACAAAAGAAACAGACAAAAAGAAATCTGAGCACAAAGAAAAAAGGAAACTGGGTACAAAGCATTATAGAAAGATATACATAGTTTGAATTTAAAAATATAAAGTCCTTAAAGAGAAAATTAAGTAAAATGAAAAAGCCACTAATATGAAAAAGAATTTAGAGAAAATAAAATGCAGAAAAAGTTATTAAGTTTAGAAAGCAGCGAAAAAAAATAAATTCACACAGAAGATAAGTCTCCATAGAAAAGAGAAACTCCAAAAATGAATATGAATATATATGTATATACATTTATATAATATATACACACACATATATATATGAACTGAACATAAGCAATCTATGAAGAAAAGAGAGAGAAAGAAATGTAAAATAAAGTCTCCATAGAAAGGAGAGAGATGGCCACTTCAGGTTCCATATCCCCCATAGCTAGGAATCTCAATTAGAGTCAACCTTATAAACTCCCTAGAGCCTTCCCTATCCCAGGTCTCTGGCATGCCATAGAGGTCCTCCTACCCCCACCCATGACACACAACTATTGATTTGGGTTAGATCTTTTGGATCTTTCTCCCAGGTTCTTCCAATACCCGATGCTGCCCCCCAACCCCGTTCCCCTCTCCATTCCCTCTCCCACAGATTTCCCCTTCTTTGTCCACCTCTGATGATTATTTTATTTCCCCTTCTGAGTGAGATTCAAGCATTCTTCACTCAGGATGATATTTTCTAGCTTCATCTATTTGCCTGCAAATATCATGATATCCTTGTTTTTTAATAGCTTAGTAGTATTTCATTGTGTAAACAAACCAGGTTTTCTTTATCCATTCTTCAGTTGAGAGACAACTTGTAGCCAGGTAGGACTCCTGGTGGAGGGATATGGACATTAACTCACCCAAAAACCTTTCAACTCAAAACTTGTTCTGCCTATAAGAAGTACAGGGACAAAGACAGAACAGCAACTGAAGAAATGGTCAACCAATGCCTGGCCCAACTTGAGACCCATCCCATGGACAAGAACCTATCCCTGAGACTATTAATGATGCTCTGTTATGCACAGAGACAGGAGCATAGTATAACTGTCCCCTGATTGGCTCCACACAGCAGCTGACCAAAACAGATGCACAGAACCACAGACAAACATTAGGTGGAGCTTGTGGAGTCTTGCAGAAAAGTTGGGGGAACAATTGAGGCATCCAGAGGGGGGAGAACATCCACAACAAGACTAACAGAGTCAAGTAACATGGACCCTTGGGGACTCCCAGAGACTGAACCACCAATCCAAAAGCATGGATGGGCTGAACCTAGGGACCCTGCACATATGTGGCAGATATGCAGCATGTTGGCATGTGGGTCCCCCAACAACTGGAGCAGTGGATATCCATGACTCTGTTGCCTGCCTGTGAATCATGTTCTCCTAACTAGGCTGCTTTGTGTGACCTTAATATGAGAGGATACTCTTAGCCCTTTAGTGACTTGATAGACAGTGTGGGTTAGTACCCAGAGGGGGCCTCCCTCTTCTTAGAGGAGAAGAGGAAGGGGGATAGGGAAACTATGTAAGGGGGTTCTGGGAGGAAATGCAGGATGTGACTAGAATGTAAAATGAATAAATAAATTAGTGGAAGTTTAAAAACAGAAGAAAGAAAAGAGATATAAAAATAAAGTCTCCCAAGGAGGGAAAAGAGAAAAAGAACTAAAGTAAAGTCTCCAAAGAAAGGAGTTAGGAGATTTAAAAAAAACATATTTTCCATATTAAAACATGAAAAACACTGTAGAAGACATTTGAACCCCATATAGTTTTGCTTGGTTAACAACATAAAAATAAGTTAAAAAGTAGATTATTGAATCTACTTTTAAACCAAATAGCATTAATAAGCCAAATATTTAATATATGGCATGAACTTTGTATATTGATCCAAATTTAAAGTTATATTTAGTTACAACATACTATGCATATATATTCCAAATCTTATTTAAGATATTGTATCTATGTAATTCTTTAAAATGCAATGTTAAGTTCTAGAGCTTTTGAAAGTTGCTTCATAAATTGTTTAGGATAATAAGAAATGAAGATAATAGTCAATCATACTTATGGTCATGCTATATACTAATTTAGTTAATTACAGAAACAAGCTTCATTTAGCTTCCTATAGCTATTTGCAAAATTAAGTAGTTAGTAGATATCTAGAAATAAGCAATTCAGATATAGGACAGACAGACACTCTTCTAAACCCTCAGAAATCCATCAGAATTCTAGATGCAAGCTAGTCACTGGGCAAAACAACTGTCCTTCAACTTCAGACAGAATGTTATCTAGATTGGACAAATGGGAAGCAGAGAAGTCAACTGCTAAGCTTTGTAAGGACAAGATAGGCAAGTCCTTCAATATTCCTGCTTCATAAAAATATCTGTTAGATATTCTGGGCCAGAAGGCTGAAGATTGGGGCTCCAATAACTCAGAAAAACTTCTGGTGATTGTCTAGGCATCCAGATGTCTCTGTCATTTCTATAGTTTTGGAAGCTGCTTGCTTGCACTTCCTGCATTCACAGGTAACATTCCTTCTCAGATCTCTTATGGGGTTGGAGACTAGATAGTTATAGTCTCACAATTAACACTTAATTTATTTAGGATTTGAGAATATGGGTTTTTTTTTAACTAAGAAGATATTCTTAGGTTTATAAATTCAAGTTTTGATAGAAAATGATTTATGTACAGAACTCTAATTCAAGATATCATAGATAGTACAGTACTTTTTCCAAGATTTCTAATAAAATGCACTAAACATTGTAAATGTGATTTAACTTGACAAGTTTTCCTAGTTTTTCTTATTGGATATACTTTATTGATTTTAGAGAAAGAGCTATTATTGAAGTAAAAGAGGGAGATGTAGATAGAATCTCTCATATACTGTATGGACATATCACCTGCCAATAAAAAGCTGATGGCCAATGAGCTGAGGCAGGATTAGAAGTTGGAACATCTGACAAAGAGAGACAAGAATTCGGGAAAAGAGTTGGGCATTGGAGAGTGTATGCCTCAGACTTTGAGTACATGGATGTTTGAAACTGAGGAGAGATATTCAACCACATGTCATACATAGAATAGAATAAACTGGTTATATAAGGTATTAGCTACTCGGGGAACAAGCCCAAGCTTATAGCCTAGGCATTTATTCATAAATAAGTAGTCTCTGAGTTGTTATTCAGGAACAGGGATGCAGGTAAAATGCCCTTGACTACACTGGTTAAAAAGCGGAGATCTAGTGACCATCAGTGCATACCCCAATTAATAAATATACTTGTAATACAACATTTGCACTTATTACTCAGGAAACACAGTGGGAGGTGGGAGTGGCTGAGGATCAGAACAGCTCTAGGAAGACAAAGATAGTCTCTTAACAAAAAGAAAAGAAAGTAAGTTGGAAAAGGAGGAGGTAAATCTGGAAACAGGGGGAGAGGTGAATATGGGGTAACTAATGATAAAGATATAATGCATAAAACTATTTATTTTATTTTTTAATTAAGAAAATTGAAAAGAAAAGCCTGTCTTAAGAGAGAGAGAGAGAGAGAGAGAGAGAGAGAGAGAGAGAGAGAGAGAGAGAGAGAGAGAGAGAGACAGAGAGAGAGAGAGAGAGAGAGAGAGAGAGAGAGAGAGAGAGAATTCTTCATTATATTAATGGGTGTATTTTCATAGAAGTTGTGATCTCATTCAGAAAACCAGTGAATTTTTTACAGTTTAAGAAATGAAATACTTGACAGAAACTTCACACATATTATATTTCTGCCTATTTTTGAAACAAGGAAATCTAAAACATGATTTAATACACTATAGTTCTACCCATTTGTACTAAAAAGTATCATTTGCATATTTTCAAATCAGCAAGTTTTAAGAAGAATGTTTTAAACATAAATATTTACATGAATTACTTTATTTTAAATTTTTCATTAAATTTGTAACATCCAACTTCTTGGTTTCTAACAGTACATCTTTTTAGTATTTATTGAGTTAAATGAAATCTCATGTTACATAGGTGGGCATTGTATTGACATGGCCTTTAAAAAATTCATGTCCATTTCTTCCTTCCACTAGCAAAAGAAAAGCATAAAAAATTTAAATACAAAGTAACTATTTTTTTTCAGGGCATCTAACAGAAAGATCAAATAATGTCAGAAACATTTGTTAAAGTATCTAAATTTGTGAGTTATCTCACAAAGCTAAACAATTCTAATTGTAGTAATCAAGCAATTTTCAATGTTTGAAATAAAATATTTTTAAATGACTTTACTGCTTTTAAAATAATTCACTTTGTCAATACTCTTGACATACATCCAGTCATGTTTACCACAAGCATATATTCAGCACCCCAATTACCTTGGATTGCTGTGATCTTAGTTAAAGCATTCTATGGGCAAAAGAGAAAAGAACAGCCTCAAAAGAAATATGAATTTGTGAAGGTAATAAAAATACCATGCTCTTTCCACAAAAATAATTCATCTTTCATTTAGATTGTAAATGTATCCATACATTTTTGCTACAATCCATATTTTCATATAACATATTTTCTACTGAAAAAAATGTTTTAGGGGAGGAGGGTAAACCAAGCTCTAGAAATAACAATCACTTAGAATACACAGCAATAATTTCTGAATGAAATTATCTGAATGAAATTTGTAATGAAAAGATGAATATAAGTCACTCTCAGATTTTCTAATTCATGATAGAACAATATAAAAAAATGAACCGTAACAATCTCACAGCATAAGTAGCATTATGCAAAGGGTACATTGAGGAAATGTAGAGTGTAGAAAAAAGCAACCAGAAATTCCTAAAACTGGCATGTCTGAGGAATGGAAACACTTAAATAAAGTGGTTATTGATATTATGATAAGGGAAGCTGTGTTAGTAACCACACAACATAACAAAATTCTAAATAGAAATCTAATAATATCTTATTATATAACAGTTTATTTTAATGGTTTTTTATTATTAAATATTTCAAACACGTATCTAAAGTGTTTTGATTATATCCACCCCTTTCCCACCCCTCCTATTTCTCTTCTTTCCCTGTCCCCCAACTTTTCCATCTAGACTTCGTGGTCTTTTGTAATAATCTACAAAGTCCATTAAGTGTTGCCTGTATGTGTATGCGTGCATGAGCATCACCTGGAATGTGGATGCAGTTGCAAAGGTCATATTCCTAAAGAAAACTGACCCATCCTCCCTCATCAGCCATCAGTTGCTAATAGCTCCTCAGTGGCAGGATTTCATGAGCCTCTCCCCCATGTATTCTGGAAATTTGATTGGCTTGATCTTTTGCAGGTCTTGTTTAAGATCAGTCTTTGTAAGTTCATATGTGCAGCAGCACTTATAACAAACAAGTGGAGCCATAATTGGAGGCAAAGAGATGGCTCAAAGCCTAAAGTTGCTTTCCACCAAGTCTGATAACTTGAACTCCATCCCAGAACACAGAAAATGACAGAAAAAAAAAAACCCAACTCTGCAAAGTTGTCCTGTGAATTTGATAGTTGCTTTGGCGAACATGTGCTACACACAGTCACATATACATACCTGTTCTTATGCACATATGTGCACACTCACACAAATAATAATGAATGCTAAGAAAGGAATAACGGAGAAAAACCCAAACAATTCTTACTTCTAAGGATTATTTCCTTTTTATGAAGTTAAGTATAAAATATTATTAAATTATTTTCAATCAGTTTTAAACTAATAATAAATGTCAAATCATGAACACACATAGTATTTGTAATAACATTTTGCAAAGCCAAAATGTTAATTGTGAAAAGAATGATCTTGTTTCGTACATTTGCTAATATTTTTAATATTCAGCTTCAGAGAATACTACTGGCCTGTTATATCAGAATTATATTCGATCTATTTGTCTACTCTAGGTAGTTAGCTAGTGACCACCTGAGAAAGCATGGGTTTGTTTTGTATAGCAAATGTCAACATCCCTTTTCAGTTTATGAGTAGATTCCCATTTGAGAGACAAAGGCTAGAGGACAGGTTTACAAATGAGAAACTACAACTATAGTAGATACAAATGAAAAAAACTTCAGGAAATGCTGGATTAATCATCACTACAGATGAAAAGTAATAGCAAATAGCTATGCCTCAAGTTACTGACACACAGTATTGGCTACGATAACTAATACACAAACTTTAATACATATTTATAGATATGCAGATACGTACGGTCTTTGAGTTTCGTTAGAAGTTCCATTACTCATAACAAAGCCTAGCAAGTTGACTTCAGTAGTTATATGGGAACTAGACCAAGAGACAAAGAAGAAAAGTGATAGCTAACTGCCTTGTAGACAAAGTGATATCTGATCAGATATAGAACATATATTTGATATATATACATATATGTGTATATATATATATATACATATATGTGTATACACACACACACACACAATGATGCCTCCCAAAACAATCTGGTTGGGGCACTTTGAAGAATGTTCATTGCCAATAATCAGATGAGTGAAGATTAGAAGCATCATTTTATACATATACATTACATATATGTGTATATGTGACTCTCTCTCTCTCTCTCTCTCTCTCTCTCTCTCTCTCTCTCTCTGTGTGTGTGTGTGTGTGTGTGTGTGTAAAATGTTATTTTTTGTCACAGGAAGAATATGGTAGGATTATTCTGTCAAAGAAAAAAAAATAGTAAAAGAAACTCAAAAGTTGATCTAAGTCCCCAGGTATAAACTGTTAAATATTTTCAACCCCTTTTGAAGTTCTGCTTCAAGGTGTTAACAGCCTTGTGGTCCCATGTGGAACTTCCTAGCATAAACAAAGTTAGTTTAAAGTTTATCATTTTAGCAAGTTTAAGAGAACTTGTCCTCTAGCTTCATAAACAAAGTTAGTTTAAAGCTTATCATTTTAGCAAGTTTAAGAGAACTTGTCCTCTAGCCTTTCTCTCCCAAATAGGAATCTACTCCTAAAGTAAAAAGATGTTGACATTGCCATACAAAACAAACCCATGCTTTCTCATGGTCAGCAGCTAATGAACCTTGAGACCAGTCCCAATAAATTACCAGTAAAGTCATGCTGTACACACTAATGATGGTCTACGGAAACTAGAGTGCGACACATGGTCAAAGTTATAGTGTGATTATTCAGGCTCTTTTTTTGGATAAATACTCAGTCAATTTTTTTTATTTCAGGATCTAAAAAGCTTCAATTCTTAATTCCATTTATCAGATTGCATGCTTCCTAATTTTTAATATAGATTGTTGCATCACTGTATATTCTAATCAAAATTAAACGTAGGGCATATCGAGAAAATAAAAATCCTAACCTTTTCATCTCACTTGATGTGAGCTGATAAAAGCCTTGAAGCAAGCTCAATGGCTCATACTTGATTCCAGTCCATTGGGCTTCCTACTTCTAAGATAAAGCACAATAAATTTTTTATTGGATAGTGCTAAGGGAAACCATACCACCAGAAGACCACAATACTGAATTATTCATAGGCTTTTTATCTTAAGAACTATTTCAACTCAGGGTACCCTTGGGACTTGGGCACTTAATTACCAACTTTGATTGGATGCTTGCACCTCAGCTACAGGGAAAAATTGTACTGATGCTTGATCAGTATTAACGTCTGACCAAGTCCATTGTTTCTAGAACAATGAGAAGAATCTTGCTAAAGACAAATAGAACTCCTACAATAAACTGTTATATAAGTTTATATCTTAGGAACTCTATTTATTCTTATTTCTATTAGATCATGTCCTCAGATAAATTTAAAATCTTAAAATGTTTTATAGTTTGAATATTTAGAAGGTCCAGAAATAAAGAAAGAGAGATCAAAAAATATTTCTTCATAAGTTATGTGATATAAAAAATATTTTAAGCCTTCATTTTTATAAGTACACTCAACAAGGTTCTATGTGAATATCATCCATAAATTAAGTTCATTCTCAAAGACAAGTAATTTTGTGATTACATAACCCCATATCTATTTTCTGATATTTGCATTTTTTCTGCTGGCTTGGAGGTAATTTTTTGGTGTGTTTATGATACTGACCATCAGTTAGTAACTTGCACAATAAATTTATCTATGCTATTGGAAACTTGAAATCAGTAGGTAATTGTGTTTGGTTGCTCTGTCCTTAGAGCTGTGTAATGAAGGAGCCTTGTCTCTGTCTGGAGCATGACAGAGTACAGGGTGAGGCAAGTAAGACCTGACTATCCTCAGTATCAAGTCCACATAATTTGTAAGAGAAAGACTCTGGACCATACAGAGGTCTGGTGCTATTGGCAATCAGAAGCTATACTCAATGTGTTATGATACACCATTATTTATACTAAGTATACTTCAAACAAAGTGTATCAAAATCACAGTGTTTGTCTCTAAAAAGAGAAAAAAAAATCCCATCTCTACACTGGACAGTTCATACAAAGTACTTAGATGTGAGTTTTACATTCATGAGCAATGGGGAAATATTGGACCAGGAAAGTGTCTCCTAGGGTCTTATCCTAATGTTTATGTTCAATTAATGACTTCATCCTAGTTAGCCTTAAGTAAAAACACCTCTTCTAATACTGACGTTTATGGCAAAGATTATGGCTTAGAGGTAAAATGTTAGAATACTTGCTTGTAGAACTGTTTTTAGGAGGTCGTAAAATTTCTGGAGCTGAGAGTTCACTCAGAAAAGTAGAAATCTAAGGAATAGAACTTTACCTCCTGCACCATCTGTATATTTTTGTCCACAAAGATATCATAAGCAGCATAAAGTCTCTGCTGATACAGCCCATTCCTTCTACCATGCTTTCCCTTCTATGATAAACTATATTCTCAAATTGTGAAGCTAAATCCTTCCTCACTAACACAGTAAATAGGAGAGAAAAATACAAAGAGAGACAATAACAAATGAAGTGTAAGTCCAGCTCAGGGGATACAAAGATGGTTATAGGTTTTCAGTGGCTGGTAATAAAAGTAAGTCTTTAAAAAGACACATGACCATATAAATTGCCCTATTATTAAAGGATTCACTTTGAGTATTTGAGTATTCTCTTTAATAATAAAACACTTACCTATCTTAATTCTAATTCACTAAGCTACTGTAGCTGACCTGCCTGAGTACCTTTTGAGCCAGAAAATGCAATCTCTGGCATTTAGTACCTCATTGAAGGGGCAGGGGATAAAATAAAGGATTAATTGCTAGAACTTTTTCCCTCTAATCCAGATACCTCTCCCTTGTCAGGCTATGAGGAAGGGTTAGAGCAATAAACTTCTACTGAACCAGGAGAAGAGAATCATGTTCACAGAAGGAAAAACTTTTATGCAAGCAAATATGGATTAAGCTCACACAAATTCACACACAGATTCATAGATACACATTGATACATCTCCATTCAAACCAGTTGGACCCAGCTTACATACTATCTCATAATTGCCTATTTGCTATCTCAGAAGCAATTAACTCATAACATTTGAAGACTGACAGAGTTTTCATTGCAATTTTGACATCAGAAAGAACTTAATAGCAGTACAATTATAAAAGATCTTAATTATTATAATTTTAGGGATTCTTAATGATGATTAAGAATTAGGAAATCTTCCATTTGTCTATATGGCATTACTACAAGACAGTTCATCTTTATTGTTCTGCAGAGACCTGCTCTAAATGGTGGGCTAATAACCTAGTGATAGATATTTATAACTAATTATGTGTAATGCATAGTAATAGCAGAATCTTTCCTAAAATGAAATCTCCTCGGCCTTGCCTTCAGAAGCAAATCTGTCATTACGTGTTTAGTCTGTGGTGGAACCATGTCAGGAAGATCATCTGCTAGTTTTCAGCTTCTTTTTATTGGCTCCAAGAAAAAAACCCAACTTTCTGTTTTCATATTTCTTACAAGACATGTGTTTCCAACAATATGTTGACTACTATCTAATTGCCACTCACAATTTTGTTTAGTGTTTTCTTTTTTAGTAAGATGATACAACTTTATATTATTTTAAAAAAATATATTAAAAATTTCATTAATTTTTAAATAAATTTTAAATTTTCATTAATCAGGAGGCCAATAGAGGCAGCACCCTATTATTAGCAAATCTTAAGACTCCAATCTTACAAATCAAACAAAATTCCATTACATTTTAGACCACCCTTAATGCATGTACTCTGAGAACTTTCCTCCATTCAAACTTAACCTAGCTGTGGCCTTCTGCTTACATGCTTCGATCAAGATGTCTCCTCTTATTTCAAGTTGACCTGAGTGTACCCTACAACATCAGTTACCTATGTCTAGAGATCTGCAACATTTGATCTGCTGAATGTTTTAAAAACTTAATCATTTCATGTGCTTCACTTTGTTCTCTTAATAGACGTTTATATTTACAATAATTTTTAAATATCAATTTGATTGTACCCACAGTAATTATCATAGATGACATAGTTATACATCCAAAAGACTTTCTTCCTCAGAATAGATTTCTGATACTATAAACTTAAACTTACATACTAAATGATCAGAGATCAAATTAATGCCACCCACATCACAGATGGTTAGTTATACACTAAGACAAATTGAAATTAAATTCAAATCAGGAGCCTGGAAGCAAATAATTATCCTTCAAGGAAAGAAGCCTTTGCTCACATAAGCAGAATCTCCTAAACCTACACCACACTGCACTGAATTTCCAGACCCTGCATATTTACTAGTCTGCTGTCAATTCACTGGAAACTCACTGATGACTTTGACAATTGCTTGGCAATTTTGTTGTGCTTAATAGAATACTGCATTTTTCACTAGCAAAACTTTATTCATTGTGAATCCTACTTTTATGCAGTGTGTGTGTGTGTGATGGAATTAGACCTACAGTACTGGCCTGATAAATGACTCCTGTTTGAAATCAATGTGTTCTCTAACTTTATTCCTAATGCCCTCACACCCATCTAAAAGCCAATTTTTTGGATCCCGAATTATTACTCCTTCTTGGACCATCTCTCCCTCTATTATCATTTTCTCCAGGATGGGTCTCTACCTGTGGAATGTGACCCTTTGGGGGTTTGCCTATCAGATATCCTGCATATCAGATATTTACATTATACTTCATAACAGTAGCAAAATTCCAGTTATGAAGTAACAACAAAAATCATTTTATGGTTGGGAGTCAACACAATATAAGGAACTATATTAAAAGACCACAGCATTAGGAAGGTTGAGAACCACTACTCTAGGGGAAGATCTACCCTGAGAAATCTTATGAAGAGGTGTCATGTGACTAACAGTTTGCTCGTGAAAATAGTTTTAAAAAATTCATATTCGATTCCTTATTACACAAATGTTTCTTCCTTAAATGACTTTCTTGTTCCAAGGACAATAATTAACTTAGCTAAGATCTAGAAAGAAACTTCTCTACTATAATACAGTAGGCCAGGAGAAGAGGCCAAATATGCACAACAAAATAGCAATTTTTTGCTCTGACAAAAGAATATTTTCAGGTCAACAATGCATGATACAAATACTTGAATCAGCATCTTAAGCAACCAATGGATCTTTCCTAATTTCTTACTTTGGTCCAACCAAGGCTTTGAACCTCTACTAGACCAATGTAATATGAAGGTATGCAACCCAGTATTGAAGTAAGATATAAATAACATAAAATTTGAGATTTAGGCACATGTAACTAAAATCCTGAGCGACCATACAAGTAGAGTTAAGATAACAAGCTGTGGGACAAATATAATGGTAGACTATAGTTCCTGGGTAATAGTTTAACCCTATTTGCTTAAATGCTATGAAGAGTGTCATAAACTTCGTTGTCCTAAGGCATCTCATAGATGTAACAAGGTATGTGTTTCCTTCCACTCCGGGTGCTCTTCTCCCATGACATATCAATAAGAGAATTAACTTGGTATGAAACTTGAAGCACGGTATGCCAGAAATGGAGAAAATGTTAGATCTTACTTTTACCCTTATTGTTTTAGAGGGGAAAGATTAAATCAAGATGTCAAGTTCTGATTCCTTTGTGTTATTTCTCTAGCCCTGATTCTGATTACTTCCCCCAAATTACCTGATTCTTTCTTCTTCAGAAGGCAAATATAGATAGCATATTAAGTATGTTAAAAATTCATACTGAAGAATTCAGAAAGAGAAAACCTAACGCGTTTCCCATTGGCTAAATTCAAAAGACATTTTGTTGCCCATTTAACAGGAAGAGTCTTCCCCAGGACTGATGAACAGTAAAGTAAGTAGTTAGCTGCCAAGCCTTCACATGAATAAATTCCATGCATGGTGACAGTCAGGTAAGTTATGCTTCCTGTCCAGTACTGTCAGGCTGGCTATCGCTGCCAGGTGTATCTAATGGACGGTGCTCATTCCTTCCCTCTGCAGGGACATGAGGCCTCTGTAAATTTCACTTGTTGCCTCACAAAGAATAATCTTCCTTAACATTCCCCTTTCTTTTGTCTTTTCTCCAGGTTGTGGTATGTGACATTAGTGATTACTGGGTCATGTGAGGAATGAGACTTTCCAATAAGTAATTGAAAGGGAAACAGATCCCCAACACCTTTTGGCCTCATTCACAGGAGGGCAATCAGCTTTTTAAGGCAGAAGAAACAGAGGTTTCTTAACAGATTTCAACTGTCTGCAAAGACTCTAAACATTTGTTAATCTGCTACATTGCTCTGTGCACATACATATCTTTGGATGGAAAACAATCTCATATGGTAGAGTGGGTAAAGCACCGTCAGAATATTATAAGAGAGGAATTCACATCAAAGTTTCTTTAGTATCTCAAAAGTCACTTTTAAAAATAGAAAAAAAAATACAAATTGCTTGTGCAAAACAGAATAAAGAAAAAAGAACAGACTTTAGGTAAAGCTTTTATTTTTTTTCCTTCCAGAGAAAGAGAGACACCCTGTGGATTTCAGAGAGAACCCAGTAATGTTCATTTATCATTGGTGATATACAAAGGAGAATATTATTGTTTAGGAAGTAGATCATATAATAAGTCTCAATGACCTGTTAGAAAGTTAGGTAACCAGCAAAGATAGAAAAAAAAAATCTAGAGCTTTCTGAGTCTCAGTACAAATGCCTTGAGGACACTTTTCCCATACTATGTAGTGCTGTGATGTGAAACATGAGAAAACCCTACAGTTAAAATTCGAAAGTCAAAAGCTATAGAAACTCAGAGTTTTATGAGGATTCATCCTCCCTCTATTGTCCTGGACATGTCACATCAAGATGTTGTGCTGTAGCAGAGACCCACTTGGAAGCAGAATCAAGGCAACTGATTCTACCCACTGAGATAGCAATTCAGATTCCCCTGTTCCTTTTGCCTTAGGAACTGCATGACAGCACCATTAGGGGACAAAACAAGGTAAATATACTTGCAATCATGTCCCAAGTTACGGATGTTTCCGTTTGATTTGAATCAACACTGTAGAGAGTAGAACCTGGTTTGAATCTGATCTCATCTGACACATACAAAGATGCAAGAATCGAAAGCAATTTAGTTTGGAGCTCCCTTTCGTAGTGCCTGGGAATTGGTATAGAGGGAGGGAGAGCAACCTACAGCCTGAAGGGCAGAGGAGAGGAACAGACTTCAATACAGGCACAACTGAAAAGGAGCCATGTGCTCCTGAGACCTATTTTGGTATCTCATCAGCAGCGATCACAGACGCTGCTCACTGTGATTTAAATGCTGCCCCCAAAGACCTGCAAAGGAAGGCAAGTACATACAAACCATGTGGCCCTGCCACTAACTTCCAAGAAGATGCATAACCTCAAATTATGCCAGTCTGCTCAGCATCTTCCTTCCTCCCTGCTATTTAGGCCCAGAAAACCCCTATGAATAGAGAGCAAAAAGAAATAGCAGGCTAGCAAGTGAACATAAACATCCTTGCATTTAGAAATAAACACAGCAACTAAGAAACTGTAAGGCAGGAATAAACAGCCCAGTGGCTCCTACCACAAATTAAAGGAAGAAAAACCAAAGAAATGGGGGTTCTAAAACTCACCCAGCTAGGCCAATTTCAGACATAAAACAGAGACCCCAGACTCTCGACATTAGTCAAGTGTGGTATGTGCTACAAAATGTGTTATATTACTCTGGGTTCAGACACAGAAAAACATTACATATACATATACACATGCACATACACATAAATCATACACATATACAAACGTACATACACACGTACATATGCATTAAGATAGTGGGAAAAAGACATCAAGCCTAATGACCCCAATATATTCCCTGGACCTAAATGGTGGAAGGAGAGAACTCCTCCAAGTTGTCCTCTGACTTACACATTCCACCATAACACTCACAGGGAAAAAATAAATCCTATATAACTTCTAGATGTTCTTTAAGCATTATCAGGATATGTGAAGAATAATACAAAAAATATTTAAAGGACTTGATAAATATACTTGTATATCGAAATAAAGTAATCATACTAAAAAAAAAAAAAGCTATTCTAGAGTTCATTGCACTCTGGAGATTTCAACCCTGACACTGACATTGGAGCTAGTATTTAAGCCACACAAGAAAATGGTTCTCTTTTAAAGTCACAGGTTACATAAGCCAGAGTCCTATTGTGAAGAGAATGCAATATGATGTTCAAAAGGGAACATTTGAAAGATGGAAGTAGCTCAGAGAGGTGTGGTCTGGAAAGCAGACTTCTGCTACTGTCAGATCTATTATAAATTGATAAATTGCCACATGTTGAATATCACTGGTGTAGGGCATGTGGGATGTTGCTGCCAGGCGGGCACAGAAACTTGCATGAACAAGCAAAGATCCTCTCAGAGAGCTGCTTCATTAAATATAGCCCTGCCTAAGACTCCCATAGAAGGCTATTTTCTTCTCCTGCCCCTCTGGTTCTTGGGACTCACTCTCAATCAAATTGAACCCTGCTTGTGTCAGGTTCTGCCTTCCCCTTCCTGTCTGGCATGCAGACATCCAAGGGAAAACATAGACCTCAGACTCCTGTTCCTTACTTCCTGTGCAGGTGGTACGCTGGCAGAAACTGGGTACCCAGAGAGGAGAGCAGGAACCACAGCACTCAGAACAGTCAGACTTGGAGCTGACTGTTCCCCTTCCCATCTATTATGTAGCAGTGTCTGACTCCCCAAAGGGAAACACAGGCTGCAGACTCTCCATTTCAGCCTTTGCTCTGCCTTCTCCAGGCCAGTATCTGAACACCCCTGGCTGAAAAGCAGAACATGGTACAACACAGTGGGAAGCTGACTATGGAAGAAGACTTGCTTTCTACATTAAAGATCTAAGCATGTACATGTCAAGTAACCTCCAGACCCCATGCCTGGGATGAAATAATAACTTCTAATTCTGTGAAGGAGGCAGGGAAGGGAACAGCAAACAGCCCAAGAGTAAATATATTCCATTCTTCAGAACAGCTGGAGGCTAAACCATCTCCAACTGGCATTATTAGTGTTTATTTCATGATATGAAGCCTGCGATGGGAAAGAAAAGCCAGAAGTCCAGCTCTGGGGAGCTCATCCATAGAAAGAAAATTCAACCGGAAATTTCATCAAACTGACTCAACTTCCCCAGTCGGTTTCTGGCAGATGATGTGAGCATACAATTTGATGTAATACTGACCTATTGCTAAATGTTCTATAACTTGGAACCCTTATCACAAGGGAAACAGCTCTGTCTGGACACCCTCAATGAGAACTCTAGCTGACTATCTCAACAAGACTTCTGCTCCCTGTATGATAATGTCTGCTGATTGTTCTTTTACCCGGAATCCTCTCCCCAGGGAGGACTCTATGCTTTGCCTGGGACTCTTCTATTACGAAAACCTGCTGAATGCATTAAAAGGACTTCCCCAGTTAATTTCTGCTAAATATTCTAAGCATAGGACTTTAATGTTTCACCGTCTTTCAGAGACTATTTATTCTTTTACTTTGGCTTGCTATATATTTAATAAATTCTATCTCTCAAAACCAAAACTATAGGCAGATGGCTTAGAGAGATAACTCAATGGTTTAAGAGTATTTATGTTCTTACAGAGGACTTGAGACCAATTCCCAGAAAGCTAGATAAGGTGACTTAAAACCAACCAGCTCCGTGGAATCTGACATGCTTCTAAATTCACTGGGCTCTTCATTCACTTATACATACACATATGTATTCACTCATATAATGAAAAGTGACCAATTGGAAAGTTGCTTTGGAATTCACTTTGAACCATGCCAGTGTATCCATGGGCCTCAGCTACCTTTCTCCCAGATTGCTCTGACTGTTTGGTTTGCCTCTGAGAGTTACTGTGTAAATTTTACTTTATGCCCATAAGCACATCTCTTACCTAGGCAGAACTGAATTTCAGCTTGGGCACAAACATTTTCCATTTAAAGAAGAGCTGTGTATTTCCTTTAGTTCTGAAGGCCTTGATAATAGCCAGCAAAAATGGCCTTCCAGACATATTTGCCTTTTAGAAGTTCTGTTTCCAGCAGGTCTTCATAGACACTGAGATGGTGGAAAGAACTCCCAGAAACAGAACAACAAATGCAGGGCCTGCATGCATCTGCACTAGCACCTCTGCATATATATTACAGCTTTCAGTTTAGTACATTTGTGGGACTGCTGAGTGTGTGAATGAAGGAATGGGTCTCTGATTCTTCTGCCTATTCTTGGGTTCTTTAGCTTCTATTGTATTGCCTTGTTCTGTTTTGATGTGATAGTTTTTGTTTTGTCTTATCTTACATCTGTCAGAGAAGATAAGATCAATAATACAAATGATAGCTCTTGCTGTCAAGGATGTAGAGCAAGGGGAACATTCTTCCAATGCTAATGGGAATGTAAACTTATCGGCCACTATGGAAATCACTTCCTCAAAAAGATGAGAATCTATCTCAAAAAGATACATCTATCTCAAGATCCACTCTTGGGCATATACCCAAAGGACACTTCATCCTACCACAGGGACACTTGATCAATATGTTCATTGGGGCTCTATTCATAATAGCTGGAAATTGGAAATACCCTAGATTTCCCGCAACAGACAAATGTACATTTACACAATGAAGTATTACTCAGCTCTTAAATGATGTGATTTTTAAAAATGACATCATGAAATTTGTGTGCAAATGGAAGGTCCTAGAAAAAATTATTCTGAATAATGTAACACAGACCCAGAAAGATAAATATTATATGCATTCACTTATATTTGAATATTAATCATTAAATAAGTGGTAACTAAACTATAATCTGCAAACCCAGAGAAATTAGACATAGAAAAGGGGATTGGGGAAAACATGACTCTCCATAGGAGAGGGATATAGAATAAATTTTATGAGTGAACTGCATTGGGAGATGGGGGGAGATTGAGAGAATTGAGTGTTAAGGGAGAAGAGAGATGGGGTTGGGAGAGGGAATGAGGGGAAAGACAACTAGAATTGAAGATCATTCGAAGGACAGTATGTAAACCTAGTGAAGTAGAAAGTGCCTGCAATATACAAATGTAATCCTAATAGTCTTCAAAAAATGAAGTTTCCAGTACTGGGACTTGGTGTCATCCAATTGAGCTATTGGCCACAGGGTCTCTATGGAAATTTCTAAACAACTCAGGATATTGCCAAGATAATAGGTTGCTCTTCAGAAACTGGCAGTGGGACCCACTGCTGCAGATAACTCATTTGAACATGGTCTTTAAAAATATATGTATATTATAATATAATGATTCTTCATGAAATTCTACTATATGCATAGATCAATGCCTTATAAAGCTATCAGCAGAAAGGCTTCCTTCTGCACCAAACAGGAGCAAATTTAGTGACCCACAGCAAGACATTGTGTAGATGAGATGTCACCTTCAAATCTCTCCTCTCAGATCTCAGGGAACCCTGTAGAAAGGCCAGCAGTGGTGGGTGTCAGAGGGCATAGATGACAGAGGATATCAGTGGAACAAATCCCTCTAACAAAGCTGGGGAAATCTCATCTGAGCTTACAGAAACTGAAGCAGCATAAACAGGGCCTCCCTGGGTCTGAACCAGGTCCTCTGCATATATACTGCAGCTTTTATTTTAATACTTTCATAGGTTTCCTGAATGTACAAATGAGCAGGTCAACGATTCCTGTGCCTTCTCTTAGGCTCTTTTATTTCTCTGTTAGTTTGTCTTATCCGACTTCATTATGGTGATTTTCATTTAATTTTATTTTTTTTGTCATGTTTTGTTGCTATCTCTTAGAAGCCTGTTCTTGTGTAATGAGAGACAGATAAAAAATAGATATTGGTAGGAGAGAATGGGGGACAACCTGGGAGACATAGAGAGAGGGGAAACTGTATTCAGATTGTGTGAGAAAAGAATCCATGTTTAAAGAGAAAAATTAAAATTACCACTTGGATCAAAAATATTTTTTAAAAAAAGAGGTAAATTAACACTGAAATATTTTAAGTCTGGCTTTTGTGGGTCATTCTTCAGGCTATATAGTACAGCTGGTATGATGTCCTAGGATAACTTATACTACCAGCTTCTGTTACATCAGAACAGTTCGTCCTTCCTGGTGTTGGTCATCACAGATAAAGTGTGCTCTTGCCCAGATCCATTTTTAATTGAATCTGTGGAATGGCATGCCATATCAGAAGCACACACAGCAGTCAGGCACTTGATTTGGCTTCTAGGTCAGTTTGACCTCAGGCAAACCACTTAATCTCTGAAAGCCTTAAACTCTAAATAAAGGGATATATATATATCCCTTTATATTTATCCCTTTATATATATATATATATATATATATATATATATATATATATATATATGCCATGTAAATTTGTGCACTGCTCTAAGCTGAATTGTACTGTCAAATAAAGACAACCATAGTATTGACTGAGGAAACCCAAAAGCCCTTTACTTCTTCAACCATTCATGTCTCATTTAAAATCTCTAAAGAATTAAAAACAAACAAAAAAGCCACAAAAAATAAAAAAGAACAAATAAAAACAGAGCCATAAGACTTCTAGAGAACTGTTGCTAGGCTAATTTCTTCCAATATTAGTTTTCACAAATAGGTAGATAATTTTTTTTTTAAATTTTACACCCATAATGCATAAAACTTAGCAGCAATACTTTTATAGATACAGTGAAAGTGGCATAATAAGCTCACCATCCCATAGTGTCTGCAACATAATTGTGTTCATTTCCCTTTGTGTATTTTAGTAATGAGAGCATAATTGTCAGTGCTTATAATACATATAATCTCATTACTGTCACTCCCATTAGTATGCTTTCACTTTGGCCTACAAATAGGATGTTCTACATTCTCTCTCATTGACATCCAGAAGCATCCCTCCTCTCTTACACTCAGACTTCAGCCTGATTCCAGACAGTTGCCATGGTTAATCACTGGGCAAGGCTGCCTGCCTTGTTTTTAATACATTTAATTTACCATTCTTGACATGGTGCCAAAAAGTCAGTGCTGCATTGGTGTTAAATTGCCATGACCACATCATAGCACTTCGCTAGGTTAGTGGAGACTTCAGTTGGAACAGAAACTAATTCAGACAAGCAATGTGACTATTTGGAAGAAGTAATAAAATTAGACACAGCTATGACTTATGACTGTTACCAGTCAAAAAGTGGCATAGACATGGCTTTCACATCACCTAGATGCTTTCTTCTCCAGTAATGCTTATTTAAATATTTAAAGAACTCAAAAATTACAGCTTTATGAACATCCTCTTAATTATCTATGTTCTCACAGCAATATATAAACACAGTTTTAAAAGTCAAATGATACTAATTGGCTTGTAAGTCCCAAGGATGTCTAGTATCCTCCACCCTCATTAACCTCCAACTTCTCCCCAGATGTAATGTCTGCAACTTTTCTCAATTAACTCCTACCAAAATCTATATCTGTACAATGTATTACTTTTTAATTCATTCATTTTATTCAGAAGATTCTCTACAATCTGTGGATCATTTCATTTCTATATAAATTGCTACACTTAAACTTCTTATTGACTTTCTAGTTGTTAAAAAGGACTGTGACTGTCACTCAATACTTTCCTAATTCTCCTTTAAATTCAGATATTGTAGTGCTTTTCTAGCTGGGAATTCCTATCAGCATATTTATGGTCTTATAAATATATTATCTCACACATATTTAGTTAATTATTCCTTTCTAGACTGTCTCCTGTTTCAAATATTATAGGTGTTTTCATTTAAAAATATTTATAATTCTTTGTTGTGTTATGGGCAGAAAATGAAATAATGTACATTCCATCTAGCATTCAATTTAGCATCGTATCAACCACATCCTTATCCACCAAACAGGGAGTCATGGAAAAACTCTAATTTCCCTTTTAATCTGTATGTCATAATACAGATCAGTCAATACTCATTGTCTATCTACCTATAAATGTGCCCAACATTCACCCTCTTTTTGTCCTATATATGCAATCCTAGTTCAAAGTTTTGTTTGTTCAGGTTTGCTTTTTTAAAAAAGTCACCTAACCCACTCCAGTGATGTGAAGTTATAGCGCGTGTTTGCTATTCTATAGAATGAGTGACTTAAATTCTACTATTTAGTATCAGCTGCATATAAATAAAGTCAGACACCATTCTGTCTGCACTAGGGGAAGGAGAGCGGTTTAGAGGGATGATTATCATAGGTACTACTTCTGAGGATTAGATCACATTAAGACCAAACAAGGTCTTGTACTGATTAACAAACTTTATGCTGACTATAACCAAAAGGAAGTCCTCTAAGGTTGCCAACAAAAATAATTTCCTTTTAACTAAAGACTGATATCATCAAAAGAACCTCATTAGGTTAAGAAAATAAACATTTGTGGAAATTATACAATAAAACAAGGACTATAAGACTCTTAAGAATAAATGTGCTCAGTGTCTTAGTTAAGTAGCTAGAAATAGGTAAATGAGAATCATGAAAGCTTTTAAGAAATTTGTGCTAAGCAAATGACCATGATCTAAACTAAACTTAGCATTTCCCAAGAATGCAAGCTATGTTTGTATTCCACCTTAATGGCAGCAGGAAGAAAGAAGAGGATTTTCTGTCTAATTGGGTATGGTTTTTAAGTTGCTACCATAAGGCATGGGTGAATACTCTTTGAGTCTCTAAGGAGAACAAAAGTATATCTGGCTTCATGACCAAATGTCATTACAACTTGAACATGTATCTGTTAGTCATTCTTTTTGTAGCTCTCAATAAAATCCCCATGTTTTCAACTCCATAGTCCCCATGTGATTAAATATAACTGTGTCAATAGTTCTAGGAGCAGAAAGGTTACAGGTCACTTGGGCATTTAAGAACAAGTATGTGATCCTCCTACTTTTTCTCCAAATATCAAAGCAACTATAGGAGAATGGAGAGTATGTATTTTTTAGTTTCCACATGGAAGAGAGATGCCTTAAAGAACCATTACAGTTATTCTAAAAGAGCAAAACAAAAATCTTTATATGATTAAGTCACAAGAATTTAGGACTTGCTTATTGCTGCAATGGGACTTACTTTCAATGAGGTATATTTTAGTTAGATATAAATCAGAACTCAAAAGAGATATCTATCAAAAATCCTATTGACATGAAGTGTGGTCCATCTCCTAACACTTGAGATGCTTAATCAGAAAAGAGCAGTAGTTTCATCAAGAATATCAGACTCAAACAGCTTCTGTAGTCTTAAGACCTTTCAGTACACCAAGATTCTATGAAAAAAAATTTAAAGTTTAGATTATCCTCATATGTATCAATTTCATGCCGTGTTAATTCTATAATAAGAAAGTGAATCCTGTAGACAGATAAATAACCGCAAAGTCCCTCTGTTGGAATGAATGTCTAGTTAAGCTGGTTATTTCTGTAACTGATATTTGAAATACTAGAAATATTTGATAGTCATGAGAATATAAAATGGTAATAATATGAAACAAGAAAATGGAGGAAAACTGACCAAGAATATCAAACAAATTACAGTGTTATTTATGAGAAAAGAGGCAGGCATTTGGGAACAATGTGACCTTAAGGTTGATTGGACTATGTACATTAAATGAGAAATAATTAAATTAATTAATAAGATCATTGTGGTAGACTGTCCCATGAACAGCAACTGATCTCTATTTTACATAACCATTAGTCTAAATCACTCAAAGCATTTTGGAGCAGAAGTAAAACAAATATAGTTCAGTATAGATGCTATAGCACTATGTCCTTTTTGATAATTGAATATTTAACAAGCAGCAAAGGCTGAGAATTAGTATTGCTTCAATAATCCTTTATGAAAACCCACTACATAGACCAGTAAATTTATCTATCACTTTTGTTTACTAAGTGTTCCAACAAATCCACTCACTTTCCTCCATATCTACCACCAAGGATGAGGTTCAAATGGAAATAAATTATAGCCTTAAGCAACAAAATAAACTCCAAACAAGTCTACTAAAAATCATTTCAGTGGTGCATTTGTGTTCTGGCTTATTTTTTCCTCGCTAGGACAGTGGTTCTCAACCTGTGGGTCACAACCTTTTTGGAGATGAATAATCTTTATCCAGGGATCACCTAAGACCATCAAAACCACAGTTATTTATACTATGATTCATAACAATAGCAAAATTACTGTTATATGAAGTAGCAACAAAAATAATTTTATGGGTGGGGGCCACTACAACATGAGGAACTACATTAAAGGGTCACGGCATTAAGAAAGCTGAAAACCAGTGATCTATGATATGATATCCACATAGACTGGCACCCTTCCTCTCTTTGTTTACTGTTGTATTCTTGTCACATAGAATGAATACTGTGACATAATTAGAAGAAATCTGACCAATAATAATTTACTGACTACCAAACTCATTCTTCTCCTCTTTCACTCTGTCCTTCTACTTTCCCCTTGGAACTATGCCTCATTCTTAGAACTTTACCATTTTTTTTTGTAGAATTTTATTTGAAAGTAATTGACTGGCATAAAAGTGATAAATTAGCTCCAAGAACTCCTAATTCTGTTTCAAGAAGACTTCTGCAATTCGTAAAGGATATTTCCTTCCATCTGTAGATCAAAAAAGAAGAAAAGGTGGATGAGTAGGAAAGAGGGAGGTGGATATGGAAGAGTTAGAGAAGGGGGTAAATATAAACAAAACGTATTCTGTGCAAAGAACTAATAAACAATTGCATTATTTTTCCTGTCTACATATAGATACATATTGCCATATTATTATTTTCACAAGGCATGTGAGTGTAATTGCAAATTCATTCCTAAATACCTATATATTTTGTTCATTTATGAAACAAAGTTGGAGTTTATTAAGAAAAGGGTTCAATATAGGTTTACAAACAAAAATTAAGGGGAAAGAGGATGCTTAGGAAAAACACCTTTAGGAATAAAGAAGCTGGGGCTAGAAAGATGCTCAATAGTTAAATGTATGTGCTGCTCTTTGAGAAGACCTAAAGTCAGTTCTCTGTGCCCATATATGACAGTAACTATGTCTAACTCTAGCTTCAGGATAGTCTGGTTACTCTAGCTTTGCATGGCAAAGATAGTGCTTATCTATACACAGATATACACATATATACACAGATATACACAGATATACACATACACATAATTTAAAATATGAAAATAAATCTCTGATAAAATATGTAAGTTCTTTTACATGATCAGAATAAAATAATCAAAATCACATAATTGATATTAAGATGGCACTATTAGTTACATATTTTGCTCATATTTCACTAATTTTCCAGGAGAATTTTTCTGAAGCAGAAAATAAAATAAAATTCATACCCCAAATCCAATGTTTGGTTACATATTTCATCTTATTATACATTTCTCTGTGTCTTTAGATGTGTGGAGTTCCTCAACTTGTCTTGGTCTTCTGCAACCGTGATACTTTGGAAAACCATGAAGTAGTTTTTAATGGTTAGTTTTACATTTCAACTTCCCTGGGTCACTGCCTTCCCAGGCATCTTATTAAATACTATCCAGGGGATGGCTGAATGTGTCTATGAAAACACTTCTAGAACAGATTCGCATAAAGATAGCAGAACAGAAGCACATTGTGAATGTACATGACCATCATCTAATCTATTGAGTACATGAACAGAACAAACATGTATAGAAAACTCCACGTTCCTTCCCTATGCCTGATTGGTTGAGCTCAAACAGATCTATCACCAAACTTTACCCTAGGACAAGAAAATAACCATTAGCCTTTTGGTTATTAGTATTTTACCACTACCCTTCTCTACTTTATAGCTAACACAGGCAAAAAAGCAATGAAATTCTCAGCCTCAATAGTCACAGAAACCAGTTCTTGAACTAGACCCTATATAGACATAAATGTGTGCAGCATCTATGAGTTTTATCATTCTAGAGAATCCAAGATAATATTCTTTTTAAAAATTATTTTTGAGATGAGAATATGATTACAATATTATCCTCCTCCCTTTTCTTTCTCCATACCCTTCCATTGACTACTTCTTGCTCTACTTCAAATCCATGACCTCCTTTTTGATTAAGTGTTGTTACATAAATGTGTGTGTGTGTGTGTGTGTGTGTGTGTGTGTGTGTGCGTGTGTGTGTGTGTGTGTGTTTGACACAAGCTAGAGGTGTCAGAGAGGAAGGAACCTCAGGTTTTTTTTTTTTTTTAAATTATCCATAAGATTGAATGGGTTGTAGGTACACCTATAGGGCATTTTTTTTTTTTAATTTTCAATTTGTTTGGGAAAGCCAAACTCATTGTGGGTGGCTACATCCCTAAGCTGGAGGTGCTACCAGCTATAAGAAATCAGGCTAGACTATATATAGTCTATTATAGATCAAAAGTTTTGAGACGATGTTTAGTTTTCTCTCTTGGTAGTCTGCAGAGTACCTTTTCATGTTATAGACTCCAGAATATGGGGGTTACAGTTCTATGTAAGCACCAGATCAACTTCTCCATGTTCAGCGAGTTGTGTGGGTGATGTCTTCAGCAGTTGTGTCTTGTCTGTTTGTGGAGAGTAACCTATTATCCCAACAATAGCTGGGTTGTTTGGAGATTTTTGTGTGATCTTTGGCCAATGACTCAATTGTATAAAACTCAGTCCTTGCACTGGAAATTTGTTTGGCAACAATATACTGTCAGTATATGTTCCACCTCCCTCATTATTTGGAGACTTCATTAGGATTGCCTTCCTATATTATAGAAAGTTTCCACTGCACTATGTTTCCATATCACCCTTCAAATGCCCTTCAGTTATAGCTGTCTATTGCCTCATTAACTCCATCAACCCCATCTCCCTATCCCCTTCCCACATAATCCTCCAGTTCTTGTCATGCCCCACCCCAAATCCACCTCACCCTACTTATCCTGCCTGAAAAATATGCTAGTGGCATAAACCATGCAGGAGTAACCAACCAATATGTGATTGCACTTAAGGCCCACTCCATGAGTTGGAACTCATGCCTGACTTTGTTTGCATGACCATGAACTATCCCAGAGAACTTAGGTAAAACCAAATACTACTGGTTGAAAGAGAGAATGAGAAAAAAAGAAGAAAAGAGGGAGAGAAAGAGAGAGACAGAGCGATTGAGAGAGAGAGAGAGAGACAAAGAAACAAAGAGAAAGGCATCAATAAAATGATGACTATATTCATAGATCCCTGCCTTATTCAGCCATCATTAGAGAAGCTTCCTCCTACAGCACATGGGAACAGATATAGACCTTCAGCAAGAGAGAGACAAGATACAGGGAGAGAGAGAGGGGGAGAGAGAGAGAGAGAGAGAGAGAGAGAGAGAGAGAGAGAGAGAGAGAGAGAGAGAGCTCAGAACACACAGCTCTAAATGAGATTTTACCATTAACTCCTTCCTCTCAGAAGTCAGAGAATCTGCAAAAGAGGCAGCAGAAGAAGGAATGGGGGACAGACCAAATGAAACAGAGAACAGAGAACAAATTTCTCTAAAAACAACTGAGCAAAGCTCATATGAACTCACAAAGACTGAAGTAGCATCCACAGAGCCTACAAGGGTTTGTATCAGATACTCCACAAATATAATTTTCAATTTAGTACTTTTATGAGACTCCTGAATGTGTAAATGAATTGGTCTCTGATTCTTGTATCTTCTCTTGGGGCTCCTTATTTTACTGTTATGTCCAACTTCAATATGATGGTTTTCATTTTATTTTATTATATCTTATTTGGTTTTGTTTTGTTGCTATCTCCTAGTTGTCTGTTTTTGATGGGTGAGGAGGTAAAGAGAATCAGGGAAGCATAGAAGGGGAAAAATTTATTTAGATTATATTATATGAGAAAATAATCTATGTTTAATCAAAGGAGTGGAAGAAGACAAAAGTAAAAGCTGAACAACATGAGGAACATAGTACAACCTCTATAAGAGCTCAAATCTCCAGGTTCCTGTTGGGTTTCAATTCCCGACCTAACTGCCTTTGATAAGAACATGTTACATAGAAATGTCAGCAAAATAAACCCTTTCTCCCCAAGTTGCTTTGGTCACATTGTTTCATCTCAGCTATAGAAAATTTAAGACAGTAAACAACTCTCAAGAAACAATAGCAGACTTGAGTGCCCTGAGTTTTATTTCAAATACTAGTTTCAATTTCAACATGTCTGGCTGCCTTACAGAGTCACAAAGGGGAGTTGCTAAACCGAAGTGATGTCTGCAGTCCTGTGTCAACTGCAACTTTAGTCATGGTGGCAAAGGTATGGAAACAATGGATGCACCCATCAGTGGATGATTAGATAAAGTGTTGGAAAGAACAAGCTTAGCAGATGAAGAAGGATAAGTGAGAATAGAAAAACAAATATCACATGATCTTGTTTATACATGAATATAAAGTAAAAAAGTAAAAGCAAAGACTGAGTGCATAGTAACAGCATAATGGTCATTACCAGCTATTATGGAGGTAAGGAGCACAGAGCAGGAAAAAGAGAGAGAGATCTCCATGAAGAAAGAAAACACAATGTGAATTCTGGAGGAGCATGTGGGGCACAGTAATCCTAGGTATGAACAATGTATTTTGTACTTAAAATATCTTGAAGGCATGTATGTCCATAGTTCTCCCACACCACCCATCCCAGAAAGGTCACTGTGGTGAGGAAAACCTTAGAGAAAGCAGTACCCTAAGAAGCGGAAAGAGTGAAGAAAAGAACATGTTTAAAACAACAGGCAAAACACAAAACAAAGCCAGTATTTAAAAGTACAAGATCCAAGAATTTCCAAAACCTGCAAGAGATTCTGACATCCACAGATTTAGTTTTAATAATAAAAAAAAAATTAAGCAAATTGAATACAGCAAAAGTAAAGTGAGATGCATCATAATAAAATGTTGAAAATCTAAAATAAAAGTCTTCAAAAACTATTGGCAGTTCTGAGGCCTTAGGAGACTTACAAGCTAACTTCTTAAAAAGTCTTTTTTTTTTCTTCAAAAACTTGGATTTCCTAAGATGCAAAGAAGGATCTTTGTACCATCTCTATTCTGTACAGAATTTCAGGGTAAATAATGACACTCTCAATACCTAAGGGGCATAGGGTGACTTTGAACTAGCAATTATATTTCAAAGTCTAGATCTAGTACACAGCATGTCTGTGTAAGACATGAAACTGAAAAATAACAACTGTCTCAAATCCCTAGCCCCTACATGTCACTTGAATTGAGTTTTCGCCCTTTCTCCCATACTCCATCCCTGCATCTTTTCCATCTGGTCCGTTTCCTTTGGAGGAAACAGCTTCTGAAGGCAGCAGTGGGTGGGCATCTCTAGCTTTGAGAAGCAGCCTGCCAAATAGAAAAGTGGAGTTAATTACTTATATGAAATATTGACCGAAAAAACGAGGGAATCTACTTTTGATGGTGCTAATACATCCGCTTGATTGTAACAAGGTTTTGTTGGTCCCTTGATGAGACACTGTATAATACACAAAAAGCAAATTTCATGCTTAAAAATGTCAAAATAGCAGCCCACCAAAGGAGTTATGACATCTTAATGAGTTATTTCAGGAAGCTCACTGCTTTGGCGGTACGAAGGACTGCATTTTTATTCAATGTTTAGTTCTTCGTGCTCAAAATAGAAAAGATTTAGTTCTATTTGTAGTTTTAGTTGAAGGTGTATAGTCTTTTTTTTTTTTTTTCAGCCTGGAAACAAAACAAGAGCATTGCCCTTCTTTATTTGGCCCTTTACTTTTACCCTAACGTTTCTCTAACCAGCGTCAACACTTCTTATGGAAATATTCAGTGTTCATTTTCATGCAAGCAAACTACCTTATCCTTCCATTATCTGGGGCAAGTATGATCAACAGAGGACACAGGTCTACTAGTAGCACTTCCTCCTACTGGTCCCCAGCTAGTAAAGTAGCGGTATATATAAAAATTGGTCCTTGGAAAGTTGAGCAGAATGTACCTTCTTTGAAATATAAAAAGGGAAAGGAAATAACTCTTATTTAGTAGTTTACAGTAGACAGATAATATCTCTTTCCCTGATTCTTTCTCCTTGGTTTGTAAAGGGGACTTATAATAAATGGAAGAAGGGGTTTTGTAAATATAATCAAAGTTATGAATTTTAAATTACATATGTCACTGGTTCCAGCGTAATGACATGGACTATGAAAACATAAGAAACTAGGTAGTTTTCTAGTAATCTACCATGTTCCTGTTTTCACAGAATTAAGACTATGAAAATAGCTATACTACCAAAATCAAACTTGAAATTCAATGTAACTTTCATCAAAATTTCAATAGCATTCTTTACATAACTAGGAAAAAGCAATTGTCCTTCCTAGTTTTGTGTCACCTTGACATGAACTAGAGTCATTTTTGAAAAGAGACTCTCAATTGAGAAAATTTTCCTACTAGATTGATCTGTGGGCAAAGCTGTAGTATATATTCTTGACTGATGGTTGATGTGGAAGGGGCCAGATCACAGCATGTAGTGCCACCCCGGGGATGATGGCCCTGCATACTGGAAAAGACCAGTCTGAGAAAAATATTAAAAGTAAGCCAATAGCCAGGCAGTGGTGGCGCACACCTCTAATCCCAGCACTTGGGAGGCAGAGGCAGGCGAATTTCTGTGTTCGAGGCCAGCCTGGTCTACAGAGCGAGTTCCAGGACAGCCAGGGCTACACAGAGAAAGCCTGTCTCAAAAAACAAAAACAAAAACAAAACAAAGTAAGCCAATAAGCTACATTCCTCTATGCTCTATGGCCTTTTCATCAGCTCCTGTCTCCAGATTCCTGCCCTGATTGAGTTCCTGACTTTACTGCATTTGATGATGAACTATGATATAGAAGAATAAGCAAAATAAACCTTTTCCTTCCTAACTTACTTTTGATCATAGAATTTCATCACACAAATTAAAAGCTTAACTAAAATACCAGTCCTCAAATCATATGGAAACAAAAAAATCACCAATAGCCAAAGTAGTTATGAGAAACAACAGTCAGAGTCAACACATTACCCACTTCAATCTATACTACAGAAGCATAATGATAAAAACAGGATAATACTGACAGAAAACAAATACACAAACCAATAGAATATAATAGACAGTCTATGCTAAAACAATATAGCTGTAGACATCTAATTTTTAACCAGGGTATCAAAAACATGGACTGGAAAAAATAATCTTTTCAACAAATGTATTATGAAAAAAAAATGAATATCCACCTTCAGAAGAATAAGATTAAATTCATATATATCACCTCACACAAAAGTTAATCAATCTGTATCCAATACCTCAATTTAAAACAAGAAACATAGAAACTGCCAAAAAAAAGTCAGAATGTAGGTAGTCATAGGCAACCAGTTTCTAAACAGAACTATAGCAGAGGAAACAGCCACAAATACTTTATGAATAGGATCACATGAAATTAAAAGGCTTCTATACAAAAAAAGAAAATATCAACAAAGTAAATAGCCTACGAAATGGAAGAAAAGTATTTTCCAGTTATACTTTAGATAAAGCAATAACAGCAAAACTATATGAGTATCTGCAAATGCTGAACACCAGAAAACAAAACTGCCAATCAACAAATGAGACATTTGCCTTTTAAAAAAAGAAAATGGCAAATAAGTATGTTAAGGGTGTCCTACCAATTCTATCCATTAAGAAATGAAAATTGAAATTATTTTTAGAATTTTGTAAGTATAGCAACTATCAATAAAACCAAATTATTTCTGGGTATAGTGGTGCTATGCACACATTTAATCCCGGAACTAAGGAGGCAGAGGCTGGCAGATCTCTTTAAATCCGTAAAGATTTCTCTAGAAATCTGGCAGATTTCTAGCTTAGCTTGGTCTACATAGTGAATTTCAAGATAGCCAGGGACATGTAGTGAGACCCTGTTTCAAAACTAGTGGAAAAATGTAAAAGGAAAGAATAGAAGGAAGGAACGTGAAAGGAAAAAGGAAGGAAGGAAGACAATTATTACAAGTAGCAGATAAAGAATGGAAAAAAAAAAAAAGCAAACCCCCACCCAAGGCTAGTAGGAGTATAAACTGGTGAGGCCACTATGGAGTCCAACGACTAATCATAAAACTACAAATGAAACGCCAAATGACCAAACTATATCACTCCTGGGAATAGCTAGAGGGTTATATGGGCCAGTGCAGAACTATTTGTTTATTGATGCTTATCACTGCTCGTTATACAATTCAAAGAAACTCAATCAGCATAGATGACCATCAGCAGATGAATGGCTAATGGAAATATGGTATATGTGGGATATGTATACTAAAGACTTTTATTCACCTGTATGGAAAAATGACAAGGTATGAGGAATATAGACAAAACTGGAAAACATTTCAATGAGATAACCCAAGCCTAGAAAACAAATACTGTATGGTCTCCCTCATATGATCACCCAAGTGTTAAATATGTGTATCCAGATGGAAATAAATATGAGTTAAAGCTAGGAATTTAGAAATGAACTCTAGAGATAAAAGTATGTTGGAAGGGTTAATGGTAGATTTGACAAAGAAAATAGGACAAAGTGTAAGGTGGTACATTAGGGGGGTTAATGAGGGTAGAGGACAAGGGACAACAGGGTGACAGGGTAGGGCAACCAACCAAAGTGAAATATGTATAAAAGTTCCATATGAAAACTTTTTTTAACTGAATCTTAATGTGAAACTTGGGGGCTAGAGAGATGGCTCCACAGTTAAGAGCACTTGATACTCTTGCCCAAACTCCAGAACCCACATGGTAGTTAACTATTACACAATTCCAGTTCCAGAGGATCTAGCACCCTCTTCTACCCTCTGTAGACACTGCATTCACATGGTGTGCTTACTCTTTAATGCAAAGGAAAAATACTAAAAATAAAAAGCTATTGTAGACATGGAGCTTTGGTGACAACTGTGGAAGAAATTCTCAGAGTTTCAAGAAGGGCCTAGAGTGACTACAATGTTTTAGGTTGCTCTGTAGATTCATTCACAACATGGACTCTAACAACCCAGGAGCATGGAAGAGTCCTTCACTGATTCTTCTCCTTTTCCTTTGAAGGATTTGTGTAATTACCCTGAAGCCGTCAATATCATTTAAAATAATCTTACTTTAAAATTTATAACTCTGATTTTACCCATAAAATTCCCCTTTCCATTTAATGTAAACCTATTTTGGGGGCTCTAACAAGACTTTAAGGGTAATTATCAAATAATTTTCCCCCTTAAAACCTAACCTCCAATAATAGTGTCTCTACTTAAGATAAATGATAGGTGAGAACAGTATCTCTCCTTTATGGAAATATTCCGCAGTGAACTCTAGCTTAAGAAAAAAATCAATTGCTGCTATTAGAGTTAGACAGAGATCCAACTGACAGATTCACCAGCTGCAGAGACTGTACCATGGCCTTGAGGTCCTGTTCTAACACACCTATATTCCCACAGACAGCAGTTAGACTGCTTGAGAGTGATTGCTCCCCACCCACAACCCCTGGGTAGCACCATATGTTTACACCTCTGCTCCACCTACTCAGAGATACAATCCTAAAACTTTGCCACCCAGTAGAAAAAGATGGTTTCTTAGATGAGGGCAGAGACAACCATGACTTTCACAACAGAGTCTAGAGAAAGGAAAGGATCTAAAGTGCAAATAGTATGTAATTTCATAATGAAATGAAGTTTCAGCCTCTGTGACAAAGAGAATTTCAGAAATGCAGAAGCTTCCTAATCATCCACATACAATATCACATAAATTCGGCACTGTGCTTGTAAGTGTGGAATCATAATGATCATGAAAATAAACCAAATGCATTGAAAACATAATCTGATCTACCGCCTTTGATGTATTACTGGAAAACTTTAACCTTTGAGGCACTCATCAGCTTGAGAATTAATATTATATTTTTTTTCTGTAGCTCCTGGCATCCTCATTCATGGTTTATTGATCATTCATTCATTCATTCATTCAGCAAATATTTCAAGGACATACATTAATCACTGCCAGTCACTAAGGATTTAACCATGAAAATATGGTATAGTACGATTATGTTAGATAGTAATCAGTATTCTGAATGCCTAATGTTTTTGTTAGCATGACTTTTAATTATGTCCCTGGTTTGCTATTGAGTTATATTTACTTCTAACAAAATTATTGTAAACATCCTTATCCTAAGCATCACAGCTGAAGTCTTCTCACTTAAGTTTATGCCTAGGGGCCAAATTTTTTCTTTGTTATAGGATTTTAAAATATGTGCATGTATGTATATATATATATATACATTTTAATATAATATGTAATATTATATTAAATATACACACATTTTAATATATAATATAACACACATGCATATATATATATAAATGTATTTTATCATAGTTACCCTTGAATATCCTCTATTTCACTTCATCTCAACTAAAGCATAATTTTTAATTTATGAATGACAAAGTAAAAACAAATATTAATGTCTAAGCTTCAAAAACTTCAATAAATTGTAATGGAGTCCTACCTGAATCACAAGTATCAACTCACAGACTTAGGTCCATGCAACAAAATATTGGACAGAGTTCTCTTATTTTAAAAAAAGACATAATCTATTCAGTAGCAGAGGATACACATCTTCAAAGTAAAACACAGGAACATGTAGCAAATAATTATACCCATACAATTACATAGATTATGTCTAAAATAAATGCAAGTTAACAGAAGGTTTCCCAGAGAAAGTGGCATATAATCTCATACTTCATAATGTCCACCATAGCCCTAGACAGGAGAGTCCATGTAAGGTATTACCTTAAAAGGGAAGACTAGCATGACGAAAGAAGAGATAGAAAAGTTTAAGGTCCTGTCTTAGTTTTATTTCTATTGTTGTGATAAAATACCCTAACAAAATAAACTTAAGAAAAATGAATTTGTTTTAGCTCACTCTTCCAGCTCATAATCTATTGTTGGAAATTCAAAGTGGCAGGAGCTTCAAACAGGTGATCATATTATATTCATAGTCAAGAAGCAGAGAGGAATGAGTTAATGTACATATAATTACACTCACCTCACTTTCTCCACTTTTGTAAAGTTCAGGACCTCCTGTCTAGGGAATGGTGCTACCAATATTGGGCAGGTCTTCCTGCTTTCATTAATGTAATCAAGATAGTCCATCACAAACATCTCAGAACCTTTCTCCCATTGTATTAAGCTGACAGTTAAAATTTAACAGCCACAGGTATATTTGGTAATAATGAATATGTCAATATTATTGAAATTTGCTGAAAATTGTTGCTGAACATTACTATACATTCTTATTTGGCAGTTCACATGCCACAAAAATTATACAAGAAAGTGGAAATGAGGGGAAATAAAGGGTGCCATAAAATGAATATAATTAAAATATATTTTATCCATGCAAAATTAACTGGCCTAAGTTATTTGAAAAACAATGTACAAACAAATTTGAATTTAAGTAAAGAAAACTTTAAACCATGCCTCCATTGCAGAGGTACACTATCCACTCTGACCTTCTTCAAAACAAAGCAAACTTCACCCTCAGCCTAATGGGCTTTGCCTTGTCACAAGTGTTACTTGAAATCTTGTGAATGTAACACATTTTCTGTAGGACTTATAAATTCATAAATCTGCCTACTGCCTGGCCAATGCAGAGCAAACTTCACCCTGAAACTGAAAGCTTTTGCCTTGCCATAAGGACAACTTGAAGTCTTGTGGATGTCATACATAATAGAAAACCTGTTTAATGCTAGGATCAATTCTATATTGCTTACTCCAATGCTGTTTCTTCAATATCTATAGGAATAACTAATATTAATTTCCCAAATATTTTGTTGTGACTACTGAGCTTAATATCTTATCCCAGATGATTTGCACAAATACTGTTACAGTTATAAGGGCTTATTAAATGTATGTGGGAAAAAGATCTAATGAATTAAATAAAAGAATGAGAACTTTTTAATTGCATGAAATCCTGGCTGTATCCCAGCAAACGATAAAAATGAAACCCCAAAGAAATGGCTCTTTAATCATTTTCTTTAATCATAAACAGTCTGGGATGTTGTAATGGCTTGGTAGGTACAGGTATTTTCAACACAAACCTGTCGGTCTACATTCAATTTCTATACCTAAGAGGAATGTAGAAGAGATACAGAGTCCTCTGAACTCCAGTTGCATGCCTTGGCATGTGAGCACTGATACATATCACACACACACACACACACACTTATAATAATAACAAATAAAGATTTTAAAAAGAAAGAATACACAGAAATCAACAAGAGAGCTATTTCTAAGACATGAAATTGACAGCCTTCATCTCAAGACATCTCACTCATTACCCCTATCTATAACACAGATTTGCAGCCAAACTGCACACTTTTTCTATCTAATTCCAGCACCAGTTCTCCCTTTAATGCAAATCTGTGCTCTGGATCACCCCTGAGTCCCATTTAGGAAGCTATTTTGGCACTTCCTTAAAAGATGAATTACCCCTGACTTGGTAAATGTCAATAGTTTTAGAAACAGCCATTAAGGCTTGGGTGGGAAAACTTCTCAGTGTAAAGATCTGCCGGTGATAGCCTGTAATAGATGATCTGCAACTAGGACTGGCCATCATTTCAGCAGGAATGCTCACCTGGGACCCATGCTGGAACTGAGTAGAAGGGGAGAAGAGAAGGGAAGAGAAACAGATACAGAAAAGGGAAGGTAAAAACAGCTGAAGAAAGGCTAAAGGCAGACCTTTCTTGCTGATACTTAAAAACAATTTAATAAGATGAACACTAAACAAATGTTTGGTCATTTTTAGATCTCTCAACATTTCTTAATAGACTGATGGGCTGAAAACACTGACTTCAAACTGTCTTTGTATTCTCTGTCCTTCATAAGTATGGGAATTGTGCCATTGATACATCTTTCCAATCTAACTTTTAGATCATACATTATGATCAAGAAGACAAATTTCCTCTGTAACTCTCCATCTGCCTCAGTGGGAAGATTTGCAGTCTCTTGTTTCTATTTAAATTGTTCAAAATTATACCATAGTACCTGAACCAAAAAGAGACTTAATGTTGACAACACATGTGGAATGTAAATAATCTTCTAGGCTGGGTCTTCTTTAAGAATTAGCCAGAGCTGAATGCATGCTATCATTAAAGTGATTTTTTTAAATAAAAATCTTGATTTACATGCAGAAAATATCATCTTAATATCTTACATTGGAGTTTCTTAGTGACTGCTTGAAAGGTCCAGAAAATCATACATACCCTTTCTTAAATCCTCTTGGTCTTTATCCCTCTGGCATTCTTTGAATTTAAAGCAAGATATTTCTTTTGTCTGAAAATATATCAAGTAGAGTCCATGTCAAAAATAAAATTAACTTATTTATATTTAGCCAAAGAAGACCATTATGAAAATAGAGAAATATTCAGGAGAAATTTAGTCATGGTTTCCACTCAGAAAATTCTAGACAATTTAGTAATCATTTTCAATACAATGTTCAGAAGGCTGTTTCTCACCCAGACTAATTAGACGAAACTAATTAAAAGAAAAAAAAAAACTCCAGACATGATTGAACCCCACATTCCATCCTTGGAAAGTATTTTGGATCAAAGCATTTGGGTGCTGGTAGAATAGCACAATAATATGACCTATCAGACAAAACAGCGGGATTCATGATGGCTTAAGAAACAAAATTCAATAGTGTCTGGCTCTATTGAGTGATGTTTAAGTCCTACTGTGACCAGAAGAAAAAGGACCAATCTATGATCACCCACATAAATAACAAATTACTGAGGACTGTAAAAATACATATGTATTTCTGTGCACATGCTAGTATGTGGGGGGGGTGTACATGTACGCACACACACTATCCCAACTCATCCCCACTCATTCACACACACAGTATTTGTTGGTGTACTAACTATTGCACTTTGTCATCTCATCTTGTTCTCAAGAACCCTTTCCCTATAAAGCCCATGAAACTAGGTTGCAGCAAGTATTCCTTTAAGGAAGGAAGAGACAAACCAAACAAGAAAATATTTTCTTGATTTGTCTTTAAGGAATTTAGGACCTTCAGAAAAAAGGGAGAGTCCTGATAGAGATGATAGGTTTGACAACACACTATTAGTAAGAACAAGGATTTCCATATGTCATGATGGAGATGAAAGGAGTGTGTGTGTGTGTGTGTGTGTGTGTGTGTGTGTCTGTGTGTGTGTGTGTGGTGTGACAGAAAGAGAGATAGGGGGAGGAAAGGAGAAAAGGGAGAGGGAGAGGGAGAGAGAGAGGGAGGGGGAGGGGGAGGGGGGAGGAGGAGGAGGGAGGAGACGAAGAGAGAGACGGAGGAGAGGGGGAGAGGGGGGGAGGGGGAGAGAGGGGGGAGAGGGGGAAGGGGGGAGAGGGGGAAGGGGGGGAGAGGGGGGAGAGGGGAGGGGGGGGAGAGGAGGGAAGAGGGAGAGGGAGAGGGAGAGGGAGAGGGACAGGGAAAGGGAGAGGGACAGGGAGGAGTTTATGCCTTCTAGATTGAGCTTCAAGAAAAGAGGAGAAAAATACTCAACATGTAAAAGAAAACGTTTTCTTCATGTGGTAATAGAATATGCATGTATGTTTATGAAAACCAATGTAGGGGCTAGTGAGATGATTCAGTGTTTAAGAGCACTATTGTTCTTGCAGAAATTTCAGGTTTGTTTTCACTCACCCATCTGATGCTCTCTTCTGGCCTTTTCAAGCACTGCATGCACATGAGACACAGGTATACACGCATGCATAACATCCATCCACACAATCTAAAATTAAATAACTCTTTTTGAAAATGTGTATCATCCTCCACCCCCAGCCATTCTTCAGTTTATACAGTGGCAGAGTTGTGATTTATCCAGTTCACAAACAGGATGTGCTGGATGTAGAGGCCAATGAATAAGATGAAAAGTAGTTTTCCTTCCAAGGAGTCCCCAAAAGATCCTGCACATTATCTCCAAAGAAAAGTTCATTGACTCAAGCAGCACAGTCCAAACAGAAGATAAACTCAGTGAGCGTGGTGCTTCCTAAGCTGGATAGGTGAGTGAATTTATCAATACTTTAGGATTTCTTGTTGTCTCTTATATTTTGGAGACACCATAACACATTAGTTGAGAGTCTGAAATTTCAGAGAAGCCCTGGGTGTAAACTGAGCCAATCCTGCTAATTACTTCCATTATTTCAGGAATAATTCAGTCAGTTGACTCATATGTGAAACAGCCTCGTCTTGTTGTCTGTTGCATTTGTTGTCAAATGCACAAAAACAGGTACATAAGTGATAGATGATTATTATTTTTTACTATTATTAAAAACTTTGGCTTCAACAAAACTGCCAATAAATTAGTCAGTTCAGTTAAATCAAAGCAGGAAATCATGACTCAAAAATCAGAAACTGAAGAGCTCACTAGTCTTTCATCAAAAAGGGAAATTCAGTCTCAGACTCTTTTCAGTCTCTTACGTTCTGGACAATGTGGCTAGAACAGAAGATGGATAAACCATGGACTGTGTCCTCATGAGTTTAGACTGAGTGTGGAGGTGAAACATTCACATGAAACACTCAAATCACTGTCTGCTTCTGTGCCAAGGGGAGATAATTAAAGGAATTAATGAATAAGGCGAATAAGTGAATAAGGACCTGAAGCATCAGTGTGGACCATGATGCTTGGGGAAAATAGGACAGATGGAAAACGTGATCAGCCATTACTGTGTAGAAAAGAACAGAAGAATAAGGGAGCCAGCTTTCTGTAAAACATAACAATTGGTTGGCTGGCAGGCTGGGGATAGGAATCACCTGAAAGATGATGAGGTACCCAACACACATGTTTCAGTAACACCTACCCTTGTCAGGCAGAATGGCCAGACCCAATAATTATGTGCATAGGGGATTTTTTTCCTAAAGGAAAACATACAGATATAAAAACTGTACATGAAAAAAGTGTTCAGAATCTTTATCTACCAAAAAATGCAAATTAAAACCACAGTGAAACCTGAGCAACTGAACAAAACTTTGTCTATAAACAAAATTTAAAAAAAAAAGAGTCTGGAGATGCAGGTCAGTTATAGAGCTCTCATCTAGCATACTGGATTTAATCTAAGTATGATTTTTTAAAAAGGTAAATTAAAAACAAAACCTACACATAGGTTCTATATCATTCTGGTCAAACTGTCTATAGTCAAAACAAAATTGCTGGCAATGATATAGAAAAACAGGAGCCCTTATTACAGGTATAATACTGTTGTATATATCTCTTAGTAGAGCCAATGTAAAAAATAATTCAGAGATTCCTTGATAAATTAAATTAAACTAATATATGATCCAGATATCCCACCCTAAGTATTTATCTGAAATAAATGAAGCCAGCATGCAAATGAGATACCAGTATATCCATATTTATCATATCACTACTCACAATTTCCAAGACATGGAATCCAGGCTTGGTGCCTATCACAGATAAATGAAATAGTATTCAAACACAAGGAAGAATGAAATTATGCCATGTGCAAAAATGTACAAAATGGGAGATTATCATGTTATGCCAGACTCATAAGACAAGTATCTTATTTTGTTGCATTTACAAAAACTAATGGGCATGGGAAGATGGCTCGAAAACATGGAAATAGGGCAGAGAAGGAGGGGAAAGGGAAAAAAAGTAAACTTGAAGAAAGTTCATGATCAAAGTACAATATTCTCTGTGGGGAAAGGAAGAAGCGCTTAGTTTGTGAAGAGCTGAGTAGATGGCTGTTGTGTGTAGAAAATGTCCACCATAGCTTTCCTCCCCCAGACATTTTCAACCTGAAGATGGCTTGCTGATAAAAAAAATCTGTTTCTAATGAGATTAGCTAAGCTTGCTTCTTCATTTATTTGTATGTAAGCCTACTGTTCAACTGTAAGCAATAACCTTGTCTATCTGTTCCATGTATATAGTAAATATGCTATTTCTAGAGAGCATAGTTTCTCTAAGAGCCCAGACCATCCATTCTAGATTTTCTTTGTAACTATGTATCACTACCTTTTATATTCATTACCTCCTATGTTAGGTCAGTACCCGAAGTTATGCCAGACACTGCATTTCACATGTATTGAAACTTCATAATAAAACCCTGAAGTGGAAACTTAAGGGTTCTTTGGAAAGTCAGTTAGATGATGTTTTCCTGGGGCAAATATGTGACGGAACATTTCATTAAAGTGGGCACAGGTTTGGAAGGCTAAGGCCGACACCTGAAGGAACATTTCACAGACACAGGTTCGAGAGGATGTTCTGCTAAAGCAAGCATATGAAAGGACATGTGATGAAAGATTCTTCACTAACCACACGCATGTACTGGTCCACCTTTCATTGCATAGTTAAGCTGTATTTGTCAGGACGCCATAGAGAGAAGCACACCAAAAAACTTCTGGTGCTGTGCTGCAGTTTGTTGCTGCTTCTTTGTTGCATGAACTTTGGATGCATGTGCTGAAGCAAGGCACATGGAGGACATGTGAATAGCACTCCACAGAGTGACAGAGACAGAGATCGGCTTGCTGATACAGGTAGCTGGGCAACGCTCATGGGTCTTTCATCTTTGCTGATCTTTGCATTCTTGAGAGAGGCATAGCCACCAAGAACTTCTGATGTTCCTCCTGATCCCTCCTGTTGAATTGAGCAGAAGCTGAAGCCTGGCTGTCTCTTCTAGGTCATGAATGTCACCTCTGTTGCTAACCAGACTCTACCAAACTGGACTGCTGTTGTATCCATGAAGTGTTTGTGAGTGGATAGAGCTGCCATTGCCTGCTAACCTGTGAACTGAACTGCTGATTTCCAGAAAACACAGACGACAGAAATTGTTCCAAAGAACCTCTCTAAACAGATCCACTTCCCCTGTATTTTTTCCTTCCCACTACCTCTGGTAGATGGTGAGGTGAAAGGAAAGAACCATCATTACAAAATGGATTTGACAAACTTAAAGTTACAAACCCATTAATTTTGAGGATTAATATGTGTAATAGTAACAATTATTTCTTTTTATTCATAGGTGACAACCTTCCTTTCTTGACCACAGCACATAATGAAAACACTGAAGTTTTTGGTCAGTTGACTTTCCAATACCTACAAGTAATTCAAATACTCTGTTAAAATGCAGATTTCGAGGCTCTTGTCAATTCCAAATCCTCTGGACAGCAGTGTACTTCCAGGATATAGACTTAATCACCTTCCGGCATGCATATGATTTCCATTCAATGTGGGAACATCTTAAACCATGCTCTGATTCATTAAAAAAAACTGAAAGAATTATTCTGATATTTTAGATGAAAATAACTCATGAGTAAGAAAAGAACACTGATATTCTTTTAGTAGTGGTATTTAAAAGTAATTCATCCCTTCACTCAAAAACAAAGTCACTGTCTCTGTATCTCAAAGCAGACTCAGTAAAGTCCCAAAAGTAGAAATTAAGAGGGAGAAAGTCATTCACTCTGAAATATGCAAATATCAAAGGGAACAGACTGTTCTTTTATGAAGAAGTCCAAATGAAGGTCCTGCTGACCTGAAAAGAAACTGTTAAAACATGATGCAAGCAAAGAATTTGATGCATATTTTGACAGACTTGCAGCTCCATTGATAGCAAACCAGGTCATCCCACACAACCTCAGGAATGGAGAACAGTTGCTTCCTAGAATAGACTGTAAGTTTGAAAGTTCCTCCTTGAAAAACAGTAAAGCTAGACTGAGCCAAGATAAGTATTTCCATATGACATCTTGTAAACCTATGAAAGTCCAGGCTGTACTTAGTGGAAGGGAAGTCTAGAGGTGGTGGCTAAAGGTGTGGGTCAGAATGTATTTCTAGGACAGACATCAAGGTATAGTCATTGAGCTGAAGTCTGGGATTACAAAAGGATTCTTGATTGGGCTGCTGGATGAAAACAGATCTTTTATCCTGAATTTGTGCAATAGAGGTCAGAATATCAAAACAAGAACTCTTGGATAAAAGACAAAGAAATGCTACAAATAGAGAACAGGTTAAAAAGGAAGCACACAAAAATGCTGCAGTTCTAGTGGAAGTCCAAAGACAGATGTGTCAATTTAAGCAAAAGTTGCTACTTAACCTTTAAATTCTGTCTGGCTTTCAGTCAAGTGGATGTCCACCTACCATCAGGAGGACAATCTGCTTTTTTGAGTTTAATGTTCAAATGTTAATCTCAACCCCTCAGACACAAGGGGTGACCTTCTCACTTTGATATCTAGTCAAGGTGACACACAAAAAAATTCACCATACCATGGTCCCATTCACATAACTGATAGCTAAGCTATAATCTAAATAGGAATATCAGTAAATCATGAGAGGAAGAGAGTAACACATCTCCAGGTGCAAAATCCCTCTGGGACAGCTCCTATACTTGACACTTGGGTAGAATGACACTTATTATTTTATTCAAAGATTATAGGACAACTCAAAGATCCTTTGCCCAAAAACTCCTTTTTAGTTTCTGTTTTTCAGGATGGCATCTCTCTATGAAGCCCAGTGAACTCCTTTGCATACCCTCATGCTATAGCCGCTCATGTGTTAGATTATAAAAATGTACCACCTTGCCCATCTGAAAGAATTCTTTTAAGTATTTATATGACTGGCAGTGGAATGGTTGTTTGCAACAATACCACCACAAACACATGAGGAACAGGTTCTCCTAAACTATTATGATGGTTTTGATATCACTGGATGGTAAGACTTTTCAACACTTATAATCTCATGGGATGACTGTGATTGTTATCCTGAATGAGAGACAACTAGATTAGTGGAATACATTTCTGGGTGTGTCTCTGCGAGTATTTGCAGAAATGAATGACATGTAAGAGAACAACAGAGAATAAAACCTACCCTGAATGCAAGAAGTACTGTCCTATAGGCAGGAGTCAAGATGGAACAAAATGCAAGATGGGGAGGCCCTCTAGTACAGGCTTACTCTCATACTTTCCACTTCTTAACTGTCATGGGGAAAATAGATTTCCTTTTACAATGATATTTTGTCCTCCGTACAGGATCACAGCAATGAAGCCAGCTACATATAGAAACCTCCAAAGCAATAAACCAAATTAAACCTTCCCTTTTAAAAGTTGGTTTCTAGCCTAATATTTAGATTCCTACCTAAAATTACTTCTTTGTTCTAACCTAATGTCAGCTTCCTGCCTGAAGCTGACTTCCTTGTCCTTGGCCAATGTCATATTCCTGCCAAGCAGCCTATTTCCTTGTCTTTGGCCCATGTCAGATTCTTACCAAGCAGCCCCAAAAGCCCTCTGTCGCTTCCCTTTTTTATTTCATAAACAAGACTGAGCCTGTCTTAGGTCATTCTGCCAAGAATGCCTTACTTACCCATTATGGAATACACATTATCAAAAGCAATGCACTTCTGTCTTAGGTTGCTAAGTAATTTTAGGCAGGAATCTAAATTTTAGGTTAGAACAAGGAAGTAGGCTTCAAGGAAGTTGGCTTAGATATTTTGGTCATACTGATAAGCCCTTAGAAACAGTGATCATGGAAGTGTTCATGGAATTTTGTTTATTGTCTTGCTTGTTCCTTGACTATTTGCATCTACTGTATTGCTAGTTCCTCAACCTAGAACTGACCTTAATACTTGCATGTAATTAAAATGGTATAAAAGCAAAAAGGAGGAGGGGGGATGGGATACAGGGTTTCTAGGGAGAGGAAAGGGGGAAAGGGGAAGGCATCTGAAAAGCAAATAAATAAAACAACCAATAAAAACGGTTTTCCTCATGTAAATTGTCATAGCAAATTAAAAATAAATGAGTAATTTATAATAACCATCACATACCTAAGTTCATTCTTGACTGGCATGCTGTCATATGCTATTTGACTATAGAATAATTTCAATAGCATAAAGCAAAAATAAATGAAAATGCAGGAAGTCAAAAGAGATCAAGATGAAGTAAGTAAAAAAAGTAGGAGGCAGAGGATGGAGGTTACCTGGGACAGTATTCCAATCACAGGGTGCATGTTTTGTGACACTATTCTCAGCGAGATGAGAACAAATGTCGACTGGGCCAAGATAGGGAACTGATAAAGAACTAAAGTTAATACAGCATCAAATTCCAACTCATTGAACTTAGTATTATTGAGGTTACTTACAGGAGGAGGAGCAACTGAAGCACCTTGAATCACCAAAGACCTACACTTCGATGACAGTATACAAAAGCTAGAGTTAAGCATATAACTTGCCTTTGGAAAGTTTCAGGGACTTCCTGAGACTTCTTATTTGTTTACTTCCTGATTCTTAATGAGCCTCTCTTTGCAACTTTCTGGGTCTTGATGTGCTCCATGCGAAATTGCTATACAATAGTACAGTACAGTACAGTACATGTAGGTTCAAAGAAGAGAAAGTTTGGTGTAACAGAGAACTGGAAATGAAATATCATCAGAAAATCAAGGATAACCAAGTAGGAAGGTAACAAAGCTAAATAGGGAACTATAGTAACTGCTTAGCAGAAAACAATCTGAGATTCTCACTTTTGAGAGCAACATTGTTATCATGGTTTAATCAGCTTCAAAATACAAGATAGATATTTCCAGATGCTCCAGTGAAATATTCATTCTAAAAGGAAGGAGACCATTTTCAGACACTCTAATTAGAATAAATTAAAGTTATGCTACTAGAGCAATTACATTTTATAATTTGCTTGTGGGAAAATAAATTAGAAATAAAATAAAATGCCATTGGTCATTTCCTTTCTATTTCCATGGTCCATTGCCTTGTACAAATTCAGTGCCAGGGGTCAGACAATTTAATTCTGAACATTCCTGTTTGTAGTAAAGATGTCAAGTCAACTGTACCATGCCTCTCTTTTTGAAATACTAAGTTCTCCATGTTCCTGAAAATGAATGAAACAAGAGCCAAAGGATGACTATGCATTTCTCTGGGCTTAAAAATCAAGCTGAACAGTCATGGGATGGTGGCTCAGTAGATAAGACAACTCACTGGACAAGCATTTGGACATGAGTTAGGATCTCCAGTGGCCATGTATGTAGATATCATTACAATTGTACTGGTGAAGGACAGAGAGTTGCTAGAGTTTGTTGTTGCCACCCTAAAATCTAAAAATCTTTAAGCTCCAGTTTCAGTGAAAGGTTCAGTCTTAAGGGAATAAGAAAAACTAGAGACAAATAAATGAAGACACCAATGTCCCCCTTGAGCTTCTATATACGTGTATAGGCATATCAGCATAATGCACAGATATATATACATACACCACACACACGCACCAACACAAATAAATAAAAAATAAAAACAATTTGAAGCTAGATACAGGGGCTTGTGGCTGTCTTCCTAACTACTCTAGAAGTAGTAGCAGGAAGATAGCCTGGTAAGTTCAGCTTAGCCTGGACAAGTAAATGATCAGCCATCTCAGAACACAGTGCACAAAGAGGAGGAGCAATTCCTTTCAAATTCCCAATAGACAAAGCAACAACAACCCTGCTTATAAACCATTTTCATTCTCATAATTGATTTTTTTCTAATAGAGAACAGATATTTTAAAGTAAATATGGCAATCGATCAAATGAATTTCCTCTTCTACTTGGACTAGCATTTTAGTTCTCCCTAAATAAACACTTTAAAAGTTAGGATTGTCAATATGAAGTATGTACTGCTTTCTTCTATAGTAATGGGATAGAATTTGTAGTTCCTGCTCATACAGAATATTTAAACTCTAAGTTAGCCAAAGAATAAAATAATTTTATTTTTCATTAAGCTTGTTTGTGGGAAAATAACAAACTGTTGGCCTCAAAACTGCTTTTCATTTCCACCAACAAACCTTCCCCTTGCCAAAATGTTTTATAATAATTACAGCTTTTCAAATGGTTGTTCAGTAACACTCAGAGATTCATTTTCCTGTGAGAATTCATTAGAATTACAATAGCTCGAAAAACAATGTTGCTTTGGAGGGGGTCTAAATACAAACAAATCCATGGTATGGAAATAATAAAATTCTTATATACAGTCTTACAAGCCCACTACATTAGGACTATAACCTTTTAATCAACATGTCTGTTCTGTTTACTACCAAATAACTGATGAGTAACTCTCCTAAAAACATTACTCCTTACAAGGCTTACTTTAAGTTGTGAGTACCACCAGCTTATTTATACTCACTTTCCTCAAATGGTCATTGTCTGATTGCACATGCCAGAGTTTCAAGCCTCAGTGCTTTTCTTGGCTTTAGAAGGACACCCATCCTTCACTTAGGCACATAGCAGATCTGGTCATTTCAGAGTCTAAGAATGTCCTCTGACCAATTGACATATAGTTACTGGCTTCTTTGTTCATATATCAACAGTCTCTCGTGGCACTCACAGCAATGTCATTGCTACTCACCTCCCTTGACCTGGATTTCTTCTCATCTCTGCCTCACTTTCCCATCTCTTACCAATACTCTCCTGGATTATTTAAATTAAACTCATGCCACTGATATAAGTCCTTAGATTCCAGAAAAAATAAAAAAACACCTGATGTAAATATGTTTGTATTTACATCACTAAGTTCAACCTACAACCTTTGCATAGTACATACTCACAAATAACTACTTTTACGTTTGTTTTCACAGGTAAGGACTTCTAAGACATTCAATGATAGACTGTTCCTGTTTGGAACACTCAACAATGTACTCCAAGTGCTAACAATAAAGTGGTTAAAGAGTTACTCAACCATTGACTTTTCTTAAGCAATGACATTAGAACAATAAAAACATATTTATCCTGTATTGGTTTCAAAAAGTAAGAGTTCTACATTTTATAATCTAAATTTTTATCTAAAAGTGTCACGTCCTTCCACAATTCCAGATTTCATGCTCATTGCACGGCCTCCTTATTATTTTCTAGACATGTGGGAACTAGTAAAAATTCATTTCTGTTCCAATCCTGATATCACAGCATTTGTACCCATTCCAGCTCTTCTTGAAGACAAACACTCTGTGTTGCACTTTATATTTGCAATAATCATCCACAGCAGTTGCTGACAACAGAGACTCAGCTTTGCCACAGTAACTAATTCTGATTATGCATTATTTTAACTGAAGAATATCCAGAGATACTGAGTAAAGTACCTTGTTTAAAAGATACCACTTGTGTGATCAATCATCTTTCTAAAATATATTTCTCAGCATTGTTCAAATTCAGTAGATTGAAAGTCATCTATTTCACCCTGGTTTCATGTGGTTTGATTCCATTACCAGGAAATGGACTCATTGTTGTCACTTGTTGGAAGTATGCCAAGCAATATGTTACCAAGGTGCAGTTATTATATAAACTAAATCTAGTCTAATGAAATCCTGAAACAATATCCAAGAGCAAAACAACCTCAGTAAAGTTATATGACTTGGCACAGTCAATAGAACGCCAGCTATATAACCTGTTTATAAAATCACTTGCTGAAATGTGGAGAAATAAGTTATATAAAATACATATGTTTTTAAAAATTACTCTTGTGCTTGACACAGCATATCTCAGTTCTGATTCTTTGCATCTCAAAGTCTCAAGAAAATATATAGATATAATAGCCATTGTATTACATACTAATGCTCTGAAATCAGGTTGTTTTCCTCACATTCTTCCTCTTGCCTGCAAGATGCCTTGAGGTATCTTGTCACTACAGAATACTTTGCAGTTCCTCACCCCATTTTGAATCAAAACTTTATTCTAATTCTCTGTCTTCCTTCTACTGTGAAATGTTCTCAGTTGGCTGTCATGTTGGCAAAGATTTAAACACCCATTCATATTCTGATGTTAAAAGTTGCCAAGTTTTAGAATAGGGATTATAAACAGGCTCTATTCAAATGCCAAGTTTGATCTTTTCTTATGGCTACCAATGCTGAGGAAAATTCTGAGCCCACATATGAACACAATGAAAAGAAATGTCATTATTAGTTAGCTATGTTCTTCTCCACTGGAACACAGGTGAGGAGAGTGTATGACCTACGCAAATTTATACACACTGTATAGGTATTTATTGAATAAAAACTGAACAAAATTATTCTCCAAAAACTTCCAGCCAAGTATATCTGGCAGTTATTAATTTATGCTTATATTTTCGTGATCTGTACTTTAACAAATGTTTAGACTGTATGACATATTAAAGTATATCATTATGGATATAGATATAGCTATCTTTCCAGAAGGAAGTTAAGCTGATTTATGACATACATGAAAATCAAATTTTATTGGGGGGAAAGTACTAAATAAATGCCAATGATCAAGTTCTAATGCTAGCAAGAATAGCTGCTCTACTGAAACCACCGTAAGCCACTCATTGGTGCAGCTTTGTTGCAGAGTTCATACATCTAGCCAGGCTTTAAATTGATTATCATGACAACTTTGTAAAACAAGGAGGGCAGGAAAATTGCCTGATGGCCAGATGGGCAATCTGTGGGGTGAAAAAAATGACCAGCGTTCTCAATTGTGAGAGTATTCATAAATGCTTGGGACATTCTTTTCCCTAACCACCATTGACACTTTTCTCCTAATCTCTTCTAAAATAGCAAACACCAATTGCCAATGGGAAGTTATCCTTTCTACTTTTCTAAGTGTTTGGAGTTTAAAAAACCCTACCAATAGCCTTTTGTTCTCGTGCAGAATTAGGCACTTAATTGGCTATAATCATGGTCATTAAAGCTGTTCTTTTTTTCTCTCCATGTGAAAGAGGCTATTTCAAGGCACCCTCTCCTTTGCTCCCCACATGCTGTCAATAAGTGAATTTTCTATGGCATCCTATTTTTAGATATTTACTTGGGTTATGCCAGAGAAAATCATATGTGGAAAGGAACATTTCAGGGTTAAGGAAATAGGAACAGTTGCTTCCTACACAGGTAACTACAGATCCAGTTTATGATGACAGAGAAGCCAGGAGAATCTAGATGCCTACAGAATTCACCATTCGATCATCATTAGTATATAGTCTATTAGAGCTTTGTTTAACAACAGGACAAATGTATACTGTCCAGAATGCTTTAGAATTTTAGAACATGGTGCATGTACTCACCTCTGACTGAACATTTTAAATTAGTCCATTTAAATAATCATTTCATTGAAGTATTTCTGTGCCAGAACTCTTCAGAATGACCATCATTCTCTCTTTCTTTGCACCACTCCCATTCCACCAGCACTGAGCTATGTGAATAACATGAAGGATGAAGGCAGTGAATGACAGGAGGGGCTAACATTACAGCAAACCACTTAGAACTAAATGACGGACAACTCAGTTGAAAGAAATAGAGGATAAAATTTCGTGGGGGGAGGGGAGTGACACAAAAGATTATAGACAATATAGATTTATATGGAAGAAAATATGGAATATTTTTCTAATGGCTTCTTAGAAATGATAGAGTACTTTCTACTTATGGTTCAGCCCTTTGTAGAGGTGGAGAAGGCAGAAATGGAAGACATAATTATGGCTTAGTGTGTGAGATACGCAAGCATGAGCTGAGAGCACTAGAGCTCATTGGCTACTTAAAATGGTTCTATGACATAACCTCTAATATTCTTATTTTATAGCTATTGAGGAAAAGTGTGACTTAGAAAGTAAAATCTAAGCTGAATACAGTGCCTCCTGCCTGCATACTGAGCACTTCAGAGGTAACTGAAGGAGGACTGTGAGTCTGATGCTAGCTTAGGCTATGGAGTAACTTCCAGGCCAGACCAAAGAAGAAAAGGAAGTTCTGACTCAAAAATAAAAGGGGGAGGGTACTGGAGAAAGGCTCCAGTAGTTTAGATAACTAACTGGCAGAGAGCTAAGGTTCAAGGAACACCACCCACATGCTGGCTCACAGCATCTATAATTTGAGTCCTAGGGCTCCAGTGCCTTTTTCCAGCCTACACTGGCATTGCAGGTACATGATGCATAGACATATTTGCAGGGGAAACAACAGCCATATAACTAAAAAGTTCAAAATTAAAAAGATTTTTAATAAAGGGAAGAAACAGGTGTGATCCAGCAAAGTCTAAGAGCTAAAACTATTTCAGGACTAAGACTCAGAACTCCTGTCAACAAATCTAAACACGTGTCCTTCTACCAATGAGATATTGTCCTAAAATTAAATTTTTATGATCCTCAAGGCTACAGAATAAATGAGGAATGAGAAATTATCATTAATGAAATTAGCAAGAAAAAAACTGATACTGTAAATTATTATGGAAAGCCCCCTCAAAACAACAAAAATATGACCAGATTTATATATAAATGCATGCCTGTGTTGTGCAATGCTCTTTGCTTCATTGATAGCTTTCTCTCTCTCTTCTTAAGAACATTTCTTAAGTCCCTAGTCCTTTAAGTTTGCTAAGGGAAACTGAACAAAATGAGAAAACAGTATGTAACTTCGCCAATATCTGTTAAATCTGAAACAAAGAACTTACACCATATTCTTTAGAATTTATAGAAAACTTAGAGTGCTTGCCTATTATAAATGTCCCTCCACTGTGCTATTCCTCGGAACTCGGAGTTGCAAAGAATCAGTCCATAAAATGCTATAAAGCCCAGAAGAATTGAGATGTCATGTTTGCTGTGGCTGGATAACTGACAACCACAAAACAACATATTGAAAGTGAAAAACAATTTCTAGAGCCTTCTGAAATGACACTCGGTGATAAATGTTTCATATGAATGGTATTGATGCTAAAGAAATTGATTATTACTAACTGACATTTAACCACGAACTGCCTTATTTTTAATAAACGCCTGAAACATATCAAAGGGAGCATTATAATATATTTTATTTTATGGCCTTTAATCCTTCTCATAAAAACCTTTCATTTTGATGAATGGCAAATGAAAACAAATAAAAGAACATAGCTTGGAATATTTTAATGGCATCTCTATCTGCACGAATAATGGACCACAATTACTAGTAAAATGATCCCAGAGTTTGTCAGTGGCTCAAGAGAGGCCACTGATTTTTCCTAGAATAGGAAACAAAGAATAATCATGAAATGAAATGAGTTTGTGATATATAGAATCAATGGCAGGGCAAGACATTTGGTTCCTTCAGCAAATATTCATTTCTGGAAAAAAAATATAATTCAACATCCAGAACACCTAAGGAGAATTACATGGACTTGTACTATTGTCTTAGAAGGTATATAAAAACAACCATGGTCTGAATGTATTTGTCTGTTGGAGGATAGGGAGAAATGGAAGAAGCATGTGCAGTTTAGTTTTTTTTAATATTTTAGCAAACACAACTTTTCATTTTCACAAGAACCATATTTACTGCTGTTCCAGGCTCTCTGGTGTTATAACAAATGACTCTTAAAGATCGTGTTATAAAGCCACCAATTTTTTTTTATCATCATGAATTCTGCAGATCAGAAATTCAGACAGGGCACAGCAGGAAGGGTTGTCTTTGTTCCAGATGCCTGGGGCCTCAATGAGAAACTGAAGGCTAAGAAGTAGGAGGCACCAAATTGTTCTACAAAGAACCAGGAAATAAGTATTCCTGGTTTTGAGGCCATAAATATAGTCTCCATTGTGACCATTCACTTTTGCTATTGCAGAGGAACATAAAGCATGAATACTATATAAATGAACATGCATGGCTGTTTCCAAGTACAACTTTATTCAAAAAAGTAGTAGACTGGACTTGGCTCTTTCCGAGCACCCAAGTCTCATTTACTTATAAGTCATGTTAATAAGAGCTGCTAACTCCAGAGTTTCAGCATTTTAGATGAGGATTCTTCAATGTAGCCACTCCATTTGAGATAATTTGAGATTCTACTAATCACAAGAGCTGAACTCTCAGGATGTGAATCTTAAAAGAAACAAAAAGAGAAAGATACACTCAAATAGAATCTTCTTTCTCTCTCTCTCAGAGCCTCAACTCAAAGATCCTGTCAGTTGAAGAAATCAAAAGGTCTAGTCTATTTAGGTATAGTGACATATAACCATATGTCAATTCCAGTAGTCAATAAAGTGAGTCAATAGGACAATGGGTTCAAGTATAATCTGAGATACAAAATAAGACCCTCTATTCCTCCAATATATAGTCTAGTCTAGGTAGGTTCAAGCACAAAGAAAAGATATTTTTATTTGTATGGTGAGATGTAAGAGTCTATAAGCAAATGTAGATCTAAAATTAACATTCTTTCCATTATTAGAGGATGTAATATTAAATTTATTATATCACAGAGCAGACAAGGATTTAATAAAGTTCACCATTTATCTTGGAAAAGTCACTATAAGATCAAATGAGAGCCTTGTGAAAAAATATATTTGCAAAGATAATACAATGATATTGCAGAACTATAAACCAAACAAGACACAGGAAAATATAGATTAGTGATATTAACCTTGTTTTAAGATATGTCATTTATACTGGGTGTCAAAATACAGCCATAGACAAGCATGGACTGCTTTTATTAAGTGAAGTTTTACTGGGATACAGCAACGTTCAATCATTAACACACACAAACACACACACACACAAAAACATGCATACACACATATGCACATGCATGCATGCATGCACAGACACATATTTTTCCATTGCATTTGTACTACAATACCAGAGATAAATAAATGTAACAACTGTCTTACAAAGCTAACAATGTTTTCAATAAGGCACCTAATGGAAATAGTTTGCTATCCTCTACTCTCCTTATAAAAAGAAATTTATCAGGAATTATAGAGGAAAGGAAGAGATAAAATGTACAAATTGAAAATATGTGAAGATTCAGGCCAAGTTTATATATACTGCACTACTTGAGTCTCTATATTAATCAAGAGCAGTTCTACTTTTCACTTCTGGGGAAGTGTTTAGACACTTCATTCACATTTCTGTGTAAAGAAGATTTGTATACTCAGGAATTCAGGCAGAAGTGCTTAATTACACCTGTAGGGAAAAATAAACAACATTAAAATGACTGCTAGATAATTGCTACCTTGGATGTACATCATATTCTAAGAAAATGATTTGTTAATTTGAGAAAGAAGTTAAATTCCTCCCTACTTACTTAATATATTTTCTCAAAAATAGTTAATATATATAATATACATATACATGTGTGTGTGTGTGTGTGTGTGTGTGTGTGTGTGTGCGTGCGTGTTCTAGAATCAAAATTAGCAGGGTTAAAACCCAAATCAACATCAACATCACACTATGAAAATTCACACATGACTGCTCAGTTTTGCCATGTCTCAAAGCCCTAATCTACTAATAAGAGCATAATACTATTTTCCTTAGATAATGTATATTTAAAGACCTATGCCTGATGTGCTTATGAGTTTTTGTTATGGTTTTGTTTGTTTATTTGTTTGCTTATGTTTGTAAACAAGACCCAGTCATCTGGAAAGGGGAAGGCAATTGAGAAAACACCTCCATCAGCTTGGTCTATTGGCAAGTCTGTGAGAATGTTGTCCTGTTAGTGATTGATAAGAGAGGGTAGCCCATTGTGGACACTGCCATCCCTGGCTGATGGTCCTAAGTAATATTTACAATCAATCAATCAATCAATCAATAACCAAAACAAACAAACAGGCTGAGCAAAGCAGAAAGCATCATTTATCCATGGTCTCTGCTTCTGTTCCTACCTCCAGGTTTCTGGACTGACTTCCTTCAATAATGGAGTGTAATAAGTTGTAAGGTAAAATTAACCCTTTTGTCCCCAGTTGCTTTTGGTCATGGCATTTATCACAGTAACAGCAAGTAAACTTGGACACCTGGTTTTAAAGAGTCATGACATAACTGTAGGCTCCATCTACCTCACTGCATCTTCTCCCTCCATCTCTATAAACTGGTGGTGTCTAATATTACAAACTTGATAAAATCTAAGAGCCAAGGCTCTACGTGTACCTGTGAGGGATTATTTAGATTTGTTAGCCTCTAGGTATTCTTATGAAAAATTCTCTCCACTGGGTTACTTAAGGTGAGAAAACTACACTAAAGGAGAGCAGTACATTCTGTGGGCTTGGGACCGCAGGAAAAGGAGAAAGCAATCAAGCATGAGTGTTCATTGCTCCTGTTTCTTGATGACAGATGCAATATGATCAGCTGCTTCAGGCTACTACCAGCCAGATTTCCCCACTGTTGCTTCATTTTTGTTCTTGCAATAAAATATACTGACAAAAAAGCAACTTACTGGATAAAGAAACTATTATATCTCATAATTCTAATTTACATTCCATAATGCAGTGAATTCATGGGGGCAAAACTTAAAACAGTTAGTCACATTACATTGCAATCAAGAGTACATAGGAAGCCATGCATTTATGTGTGCCACTACTCCACTTTTATACAATTTGGAAACAAAAATCTAGGGAATGACGTCCCCCATAGTGGCTGATCTCTCCCATGCCAATTACCATAATCAAGACAATTCCCTACAGACTAACCTACTCAAGTCACAACTCATTGAAACTCTCAGGTTATTTTAAATTTTGTGAAGTTGACAAACACACCTTGATGGACTGAACCCTCAAAATCTACCCAAAAAAAAAAAAAACCCTCTTTCTCTCTTAAGCTGCTTTTCTAAGCCTTTTTTCCCTCATTTATCAGGATAAAATAACTCAGAACTGCTCAGATTCTAGTAGAATGAAGAGTTTACTTTCCCATTGGGAAATGATCTACATAATCAGTTACCAACTCAGTAAATTTCTCTATTTTTTATTGGATACTTTATTTATTTACATTTCAAATGTTATCCCCTTTCCCAGGTTCACCTCCTGAAATCCCCATCCCATTCTACCTCCCCCTGCTTCTATAAGGAAGCTCAACCACCAGGCTACACACTCCTGACTCTCCACCCTGGCATTCCCCTACACTAGGGCATAGAGCCTTCCCAGAACCAAGGTCCTCTCCTCTCATTGATGTCTGACAAGGCCATCTTCTGCTACATATGCGGCTGGAGCCATGGGACCCTTCATGTGTATTCTTTGGTTGGTTGTTTTAATTCCTGGGAGCTCGGGGGAGGGGGACTGGTTGGGTGATATTGTTGTTCTTTCTAGGGGTTGCAAAACCCTTCAGCTCCTTCAGTCCTTTCTCTAACTCCTCCATTGGAGACTCCATGCTCAGTCCAATGGTTGGCTGCAAGCATCCACCTCTGTACTTGCCAGGCTCTGAAAGAGCCTCTCAGGAGATAGCAGTGTGAATCTAACCAAGCAAGTGACAGATCTGTATGACAAGAACTTCAAGTCTCTGAAGAAATAAATTGAAGATCTCAGAAGATAGAAAGATCTCCCATGCTCATGGATTGGCAAGATTAATGGATTAATATAGTAAAAATGGCCATCTTGCTAAAAGCAATTTACAGATTCAATGCAATCCCCATCAAAATTTCAAATCAATTCCTCATAGAGTTAGAAAGAGCAATTTGCAAATTCATTTGGAAAAACAAACAAACAAACAAAAAACCAGGATATTGAAAACTATTCTCAACAATAAAAGAACTTCTGGAAGAATCACCATCCCTGACCCTAAGCTGTGTTAAAGAGCAATAGTAATGAAAAAGAAAAAAAAAAAAAAAAAACCTGCATGGTATTGGTACAGAGACAGGCAGGTAGATCAAGGGAACAGAATTGAAAACCCAGAAATGAATTCTCACACCTATGGTCACTTGATCTTTGACAAAGAAGCTAAAACCATCCAGTAGGAAAAAAAAAAAAAAAAGACATCATTTTCAACAAATGGTGCTGGTTCAACTGGAAGTCAGCATGTAGAAGAATGCAAATCAACACATTCTTATCTTCTTGTACACACTCAAGTCCAAGTGGATCAAGGACCACCACATAAAATCAGATACATTGAAACTAGGAAATGAAAAAGTTGGGAAAAGCCTCAAACACATGGGCACAGGGGAAAATTTCCTGAACAGAATACCAATGGCTTATGTTCTAAGATTAAGAATCGACAAATGGGACCTCATAAAATTGCAAAGCTTCTCTAAGGCAAAGGACACTGTCAATAGGACAAAATGGCAACCAACAAATTGGAAAAGGTCTTTATCAATCCTACATCTAATAGACAGCTAATATCCAATATATACAAAGAACTCAAGAAGTTAGACTCCAGACAACCAAATAACCCTATTAAAATTGGGGTAGAGAGCTAAACAAAAAGTTCTCAACTGAGGAATAATGAACAGCTGAGAAGCGCCTAAAGAAATGTTCAACATCCTTAATCATCAGGGAAATGCAAATCAAAACAATGCTGAGATTACACCTCACACCAGTCAGAATGGCTAAGATCAAAAACTCAGGTGACAGCAGATGCTGGTGAGGATGTAGAGAAATAGGAACACTCCTCCACTGTTGGTGGGATTGTAAACTGGTACAACCTCTCTGGAAATCATTATGTCAACTCCTCAGAAAACTGGACATAATACTATATATTATGGTCCCAGCTATACATCTCCTGGGTATATACCCAGAAGATGCTCCAACATATAACAAGGACATATGCTCCAGTACGTTCATAGCAGCCTTTTTATAATAGCCAGAAGCTGGAAAGAGCCCAGATGTCCTTCAACAGAGGAATAGATACAGAAAATTTGGTATATTTACACAGTGGAGTACTATTCAGCTGTTAAAAACCTGGAATTCAAGAAATTCTTAGGCAAATGGATGGAACTAGAAATTATCATCCTGAGTGAGGTAACTCAGTCACAAAAGAACACATACAGTATGTACTCATTGATAAGTGGATACTAGCCTAAAAGCTGGGAATACCCAAGATACAATTCACAGACCACATGAAGCTCAAGAAGAAAGAAGGCCAAAGTGTGGATGCTTCAGTTCTTCTTAGTAGGGGGAACAAAATTCTCTATTTTTTAAAACTATAACATGAGTTGTCTGTCTACAAAGACTTCACATTTAACAAGCTGTGGTGGTAATGGTAATTACATGTTTAGTCCCTTAAAATGGTAGGCAAGCCATACATGTCTCACTTTAATTGATTTTCTTCATCTGTACTGGCTTTCCTCATCTTGTACTCCCTTGACTCTTGCTATACTCCTCACTTGGTACTCAGCTGTGTAGCATCAAAACTCACCCTTGAAAAATCAATGCCATGAGCTTTTCTTAAAATAATCTTTTTAGACATCTGATGGTAAACAAGATAGTAGTCCTTTACTGTCAATCACAGAAACCATATTTTTCATTTTTTTCTTCAAAAATAGCCAATCATCTTTGTACCTGTATTTAATTAATGCTTGCCTTTTTCACTATACCAGGAATCAGTAAAATTAGGCTATATTCAAATCTGACTCTCAGCTTCCTTTTGTACAATGCCAGACCTAAGAATTTTGTCATGGGAGCTTAGCATTACTGTCATTAGAGAGGCCTTACAGAGCAACTGATGGAAACAGAGACAGATGCCCACAGCTGAATATTAGGTGTGACTTGGGGAATCCTGTGGAAGAAGGGGAGAAAGGATTGAAGGAACCAGAGGGGTAAAGGACATCAAAAGAAATCCTATAGAATCAACTAACCTGGGAGCATAGAGGCTCACAGAGCCTGAACCACCAACCAGAGAGTATGCATAGGATAAACCTAGGCCCTCTGCACATATGTAACATATGTGAAGCTTAGTTTTCATTTGGGACTCCTAACAGTGCAAAAAGGAGCTGTCTCTAACTCTGTTGCCTGAATTTGAATCCCTTTCCCCTAACTGGGCTGCTTTGGCCTTGTCTAGCCTTATTAGAAGATGAGCCTAGGCTAACTGCCACTTGATATGACAAGGCTGGTTGATATCCATGGGAAGCTTCCCATTTTCTGAGGAGAAAGGGAAAAGGGTAGATAGGGAGAGGAGAGGGGAGAGGAAAAGACTGGGAAGAGAGAAAGGAAGAACGTTGCAAATGGAATATAAAGTAAATAAAGAATTTGATAAAAATGAATGGTGTCATTTTAAGTGGTTATATAAGTATCTATGTAGTATCCTTGACTTTTCTCATTATCCACTGTTTGATGAACTTCCTCTTTGGTCCTTCACAGATGAAGTGATCAACCCTCAGAATGTTACATATTTCTATTTTGACTTTTACTTCTTATATCTCTGGCACATAGAAGTATGCTGTCATGATGTAAAAATAGATAAGTGGCAGTAAACAAAGTATTTTAAACTTTTAAAACTTGTTTTTAAGGAAATTCTATGTGTAGAAAATCAGATGAAAGAATGTCAGTTCTATGAACAAAGAAGACAGGGGTTAAACCAAATCGCCCCTGGCAGTTGTCATCGCTAAAGAAGCATGCCTTCAACATTAATTATAACACAAATTGTTTGGTTTGAGGGTAAAGCTCTTTTTGCCTTTTCTTCTAGTTTGTATGCTGTTGTTCTCTGTCGTGATGTCATGTTTCCTTATGTGTCTGACTTCACACTTTTCTTCAAGGCCAATCCAGTTCTCAGCCCCCTGATGCCTTCCTGGACAGCTCTGGTTCTCTCTGATCTTGATTTTATGCTAGCATACAATTAATGGGAATGACACCTCACTCTTGAAAGCTCATCATCCACTCAATCTTCAGAGGGTATGTCTAATCAAATAGTATATAAGTAGCGTAGATTTAATCCTAGATCCTTTAAGTCCATGGGCTAAAGTTGAGTCAAAAGGCCAGAATTGTAATCACCTGCAACAGTGTGCAGAAATGAAAAAGCTTAATCTAATACCTAGCCTACTGGTTTAGCAACTCAAGAGAGCAAGGCTGACAACACACAACAGCAATCTGTAATGATACCAACTGTCTAGGTGACTCTTCATTAAGGTAGTGGTTATCAATCCAATATTATAATCAGCTATGTTATTTTATAATCATCTGTGATCTATCTTATTAAAAAATTTCCTTTAAATTTTTATTGCATTTCTTTATTTATTGTGTGGCATGTGTGTATTTAAATGTATGGGAACATTTCTATACCATCTCTATACCCATTCATTATCTCCTGATCATTTTCTTGAGAAACCAGAAGTGAGAACTATGCATACATCTTCAAACTTCACATTCAAATGACCTTTCACTAAAATAGCATTTCAATGCTTCCAGACAGCATAACAATTCAAAGTACAGACAAGAACCTCATATAGCAACAAAATAAAAGGAAAGCAAAGGAAACATTCTTCAGGTGCCAAGCACAATAGTCAAAAGACTAAAATTAGCTACTGATTTTTTTCACTATCCTCCCTACCTTCCCAATTCAAATATGTCTGAAATTTTATGTGTTCACACTTTACCAAGAAAGAGATAAGAAACAATACTCAGTTTAGGTAATTGGGCACTTTAGGAGTTAGGAGAAAAAGTTTCATGTTACTAATAATATACAACTTCCATTTGCATGAATACCTTGTCATAGCTGCTTCTCTCAAGATCCCAAAACATGGTTTTATTATTATCTTCTTCACTAGGATAAAAAATTTGCTTCTGAAAATGTGACACTAGCCCTGAAGTTTTATGGGTGACGGGCAATAAATATACTGACCAGGAAATCATCATGTTAAATAACTGATCATAAGGGGCATACTATAAAGAATGTACATTTGGCAAGTGTTTGAACTTGACAAGAGCCTAGAAGAAATCAAATCAAACAATATTCTTGAGTCGATCTACAATATGAGGAGAGTTGCAAAGAGGACAGCATTGAGAATGCTCTCCTGTAAACAGTAAGTTAGTTTTGGCTTACACTAAACACCTTAATTAGAAATTTCCCTGCCAAGTAACATACTCACATAGCTGTTTGAGGACTCATCACCCTTTAGACTCACACTTCTGTTTGCAAATGGACTAATAAAGCCCACAGAGTAATTGGAGAACAGCTGGACTATTCCCCAAAGGGGAGCAGAATTTGGTCAAGCTGCCCAATGCTGTTCCACCATAACTCTTTGCCATCTGACAAGAAACACAAGCTGGCAAAGACATTCCATGAATGCATTCAGCTTCCTCAGCTACCTTCCCTTCCCTAATATACCCAACTGCCTCCACAATGATCTATGTCCACATGTTCACACTCAGCTCTGGGTCTCATTCACAGTGTTTTCTGCTTATACATCACCCTTCATTGCCCTCTGCTAGAGTAGATCTCTGGTCAGTTATTTTTCTCAATGTGTAGTTTATCAACCAGTCTAGAATCAATTATCTGTACATTTTTGATTATTTTAACTGTCAATATATTACAGGTCAGTAACTTAGTGAAATCAAAAATGTATTAGTACAGAAATACATTTTTGGGAGTCATATAAAGTTATACATTCTATCTTTTCACTGCCATCAGCAAACAAATGGTACTTTCTTTCAATCTTGTTCTGTCTTTGTGTGGTTTAGGTATGAATATAATTGTAACTTCATAGAATGAATTGGGTAGTGTTTCTTCTGTTTCTATTTTGTAGAATAGTTTGAAGAGAATTGGTATTAGGTCTTCTTGGAAGGTCTGTGTTAGAATTCTTCACTAAAACCATCTGGTCCTGAGGTTTTTTGTTTTGTTTTGTTTTGTTTTTGTTTGTTTGTTTGTTTTTGTGGGGAAACTGTTAATGACTGCTAATGACTGCTGCTATTTCTTTAGGGGTTATGGGACTGTTTAGATGGTTTATCTGCTCCTGATTTAACTTTGGTACCTGATATCTGTCTAGAAAGTTGTCCATTTCATCCACATTTTCCAGTTTTGTTGAGTATAGGCTTTTGTAGTAGGATCTGATGATTTTTTGAATTTTCTCAGTTTCTGTTGTTATGTCTCCCTTTTCAGTTCTGATTTTATTAAGTTGTATACTGTCTCTGTGCCCTTTGGTTAGTCTGGCTAAGGGTTTATGTATCTTGTTTATTTTCTCAAAGAACTAGCCCCTGGTGTTGTTGATATTTTATGTAGTTCTATTTGTTTCTACCTGATTGATTTCAGCCCAATTCTGGTATCTTCTTCTCCATTGCCTATCAATATTTTGGCACCATCCCACATAGATCTTAACCCTAGAATACATCCCATAATCATAACCATATTGAAGCATATTAAAAACAAAGACTAGTAATTAAACCATTAGCAAAATACTGATGACTTCTCCAAATGTAGCAATCTAAAGCACCACCAATTAATTTCCCCTTCTCTGGGTTTCACAGTTTTAGAAACAAGCAGATTCCCATGAAGCAACAATATAATGGCAGGTACTATTCAACTCTAAGCAAAGTTCTAAGAATCCAGGTCCCACAAAATGCTCAGCAAAAAATAAAATCTGTGGAAATTATGTAGGCGTCCCAACATTGTAGGGTGGTGTGGCATACTAAAATCCCAGGGAAGAGCTGACAGTACATTTAAAATCCAAAGAATGTCTGCCTGCTATAAGAAAGTCTTTTGCTCTAGTCAGGGCTTAAACTGATTATATGAAGCCCATCTGTATTATAAATGAAAATCTCCTTTTACTGAAAGCCTACCAACTGAAATGCTAAGCTTGCCTGAAAACATGCCATGGAAATATTCAAAAAAGAAATTGTTTGACCCAATATCTGGCCTCTTTGCTCAGTGAGGTTGATATATAAAACTCATCATCATAGTGTCACTATCAGAGCTATGGGTCATGCATACAAGCATAACAATGAAGCTTCTCATGTCTTCCTTCCATTCTTTTCAGGAAATGAGAGTTTTGTTAGTAAGCAAGCCCAGGAACCAATGCATGCTAGGCCATTATTCTACCAGTGACATACACTCACAGTACTTCAGTTTCTTTCTTATTTTATTGAAAAATACCCATCCAATATATTCTGATCATGACTTTCCCTTCCCCAACTCCTCCCAGATCCCACCTACTTCCCCACCACCCAACCCCACACTCTTTCTTTTTATATCTCTCTGTATAAAACTGACTATCCATCTTCTAGAAGCTATTAGTTGCCAATAGCTTCTTGTATACTGGTAGACATTCATGCCTACCCCTCTTATTCATGATGAGATTTGGTTTGGATTCAAGTTCACAAGGATTGCACAAGATATTATAACTATTGCCAACTGTATGTGCAGTTGCCTGGCTGTGGCCAGAGAACATTTTTCTCTTCATTCACTACTTTTAATTCTTATAATCTGTCCATTTATTCTTCAATAATCACCAAGACTTGGGAGCAAGGGTTAAAGTACAGGTCTTCCCATTAGAGCCGAATGCTCCACTGACTCTAATTCTCTACACTTTGATCAGTTGTCAGTCTTTGTTTAATCACCATCTATTCCAAGCAGAAACTTCTCTGATGAAGGTTAAGAGATATAATAATCAATGAATATAACAGTAAATCATTATGAGTCAACTTAATATTATGTACATTTAGGATAATAGTGGTGGATTTTCCTCTGATGTCTATGGCTTTTCTAGTCACAGGTTTTGGCACTTAATAAAGGTCCCAGCTGTGGGCTTCCTCTTGTAGAACAGGACTAAAATCCACCAGAAAGCAGCTATTTCCATAACTTTGGGACCACTATTGCACTAGTGGGAATATCTTCACAATCCAGTAGTTACTATAGCTGATAGCACGTTTACTGAAGACACCAGGTACTTATTTCAAAGAACATGAATATGTAAAGTTGGTATTGACCTAACAGCTTCATTCCTACTGTTTGGCTAGTTTTTATAGTATTAGACAGTGCTATACACACTACCTGAAAAGAAAAGTAATCATCAAAATTACCCAGCTGTGAACACTATACTACAATAAAGACTCAGGTTTTTCCTACAACTGTAACCCCAAAGCTCTCATCAGCATTTTGTTCCCAGGAAAGCAAATACCTAAAACAATACATGCTGTCCAACTGATAGACAGATGAATATTCTTCAGAAAAGTAATATTTTATAGATGATTGTCATGGTTGTTCAGAAAAAAAGGATAAGCAAATAGCAAAAGGAGTTGCTAGAAATAGTAGAATGTATGTATACATCAAAATTCTTATTCAGTAGTATATGATGATTGATATCAGTTTTCAACTTAATGATATCTAGAATCAACTAGAAGACAAACCTGTGTGTGTGCATGGGGGGCGGGGACTGTGAAAGGATAGCATGGTTTCTACTGGAGCACTGGCTAGAGATGGCCAGAAACCCAGCAGGTATCCCTGCAAGGGACAACATACATTTCGCCATGTTCCCAGACTCCAGGCTCCTGATATGAGGCTGAAGACTTCCATTGATCCACACCTCTCAGTCATGTAGGGAAACACCCCTACTAGCCCCTCCACAGGAAGAGGGCGTGACTACAGGCCACAGAGCCTCAATAGATCTCCATATTGAGATACTTAAAGGTCAGAGGGCATAGCCAATTAAGCATTCCTTCCCAGACCCTCCCCCTTACAAATGGTATTTAACCTTAGGCCTGCCCTGAAGACACAGGGTACAGCTACATCTACTTTCCACTATGACAATAAACATTTCAAAATCATGGACTTCCCCTCATCTTTGGGGCCCGCTATGGAGAACCATGGAAGGGGCCTTCGACTACCAAGCCGCCACTGCCTTATCTCCCATGGAGGATCTCTCTGCATTCCAGCCATGGAGGTCTACCAACTCAAGCAAGCTAGCCAAGCTTGCTGTGACCAAGAGTTTCTACCCTGCATGGTGCCACTGGAGCTTCTCTCCCTCACCCCTCTCAGCTTCGGGCCAGTCCAGCCCATATGCCCCCATGTCTCAGTTCTTCTGCGGCTCCCAACAGTGTCCGGAAGCTCAAGGACAGAGACCACTGGTCTCCCAGTCAGCTGCTTCAGCCCAGAGACCCCCCAATCCAGGAGCTCTGCCCCCATGGGACTTCAGGCTGAGACCTCTCCATGCTTGGGCAGAGCCCCGTGTAAACTCAGACAAATTCCCACACTTCTGCTCCCTGAGCTGCAGTTCCAGCCATCTGAAGTGGCAGACACCCACACTTCAGCTACAAGCCTACCCACACCCACAAGCTACAAGCTTCACGTGTGTGTGTGTGTGTGTGTGTAAGAAAATTTTTGCAATTAGATTAATAGAAGTGGCAGTATAATAACTCTCAATGAGGGTGTCACCATTCCAAGGACTAGGGCTTTATACTGCATAAAAAGTAGAAAGCAAGTGAACACCGATGTTCATTTCCCTCTATTTCATAAGTGGATCAGTGTGACCAACTGTCTCATGTTCCAACTGCCATGACTTCTTAACTGTAATATATGGCTCAGGGATATGATACAGTAAGCTAAAATAAACCCATCTTCCTTTAAGTCACCTTTTGTCAGGTCTTGGTCATAGCAATGCAGTAAGGGAGGAAACTAATACAGGGTACTGTCTAATTTTTCAGTAATAGTCTACCACATATGGCAACACAGGTATAATCTAAAAGCCAACTATGATATACCTGACTCTAGTAGAGCTGTTTCCTAAAGCAGCTTTCATCTCCAAACCATCATCTTTTCCAAACCAATGTTAGTTAATAAAGTCCTTCAACATGTATTAGCTTTAGTTTATTTGTGTTTTAATTATTTGGTTGGCATTTTACTGGCATTTTAAAAAATGTGGATGCTAGTGGATTCTGGAGGGTCTTCCCAAACTTCTACCTCCTGAACTTGCCTGTTTCCATTCTTTCTGCTGGCCCTCAGGGTTTCAGTTCTTTTCCCTCACCCAATACCAGATCAGGTTTCCCTCTCCCCTGACTCCCCCATCCACTTTCACTTTTTGGTCCCTCCATCCCTCCCTCCCCACTTGTGATTGCTTTCTTCTTCCTCCCAGGTGGGACTGAGACACCCTCATTTGGGCCCTTTAACTTGTTGCCTTTTTTTGAGTTCTGTGGACTCTATCTTGGGTATTCAAGACTCAAAGGGAGGGACCTTAGATGAAATGCCTGGCAGTAGGGAGAGGGAACTTATAGAGACCACCTTTAGCAGGAAGATAGGGCATCAAATGAGGGAGGGCATTGCCATCCCACAGGCAAAACTGACCCATAATTGTTCCTGTCTAAAAGAACTGCAGGGATGGAAATGAAGAGGAGCCTGAGGAAAAGAAGGTTCAGCAACAGGCCCAAAGTGGGATCCAGCTCAAAGGGAGGTCCTAAGGCCTTACACTATTACTAAGGCTATGGAGTGCTCACAGAAAGGGACCTATCATGACTGCCCTCCAAAAGAGCCAAAAAAAAAAAACCAAACAAACAAAAAACAAAAAACAAAAACAGCCGAAAGAGTCAAATGCAGATATTTGAACTGAAGCTGCTGACCCCTGTGGTTGAATTAGGAAAAAGCTGGAAGAAACTGAGAAGGATGAACCCATAATAGGACCAGCAGTCTCAATTAACCTGGACCCCTGAGATCTCTCAAACACTGGACCACCAACCAGGTAGCATACACCAGCTGATATGAAGACCCCAACACATATACAGCAGAGGATTGCTGGGTCTGGTTTAGTTAGATGTACCCAACCCTCAAGAGAATGGAGGCTCCAGGGAGTTTAGAGGCCTCACGGCGTGGGTAGTGGAAACAGCCTCCTGAAGACAGGGGGCTGGGGAAGAGGTATGGGATGTAGAACAGTCAGAGGGTGGACTGAGAGGGGAATGAAATTTGGAGTTTAAAATAAATAAATAAATTTTTAAAAATGTGGATGCTAGTTAATTTCTGAAATTAAACCTATAAATTGCAAAGGTTATCACAATGACATAACACAGCAACCAAATAAAATACACAAGACAATTTGTAACATCAATGGTTCACTAAAAGCATTAGCTATTGCTTACATAAGTCTAACAATGGCAGGAAATATAAGATTTGAATGTGCCTTACAGTAATACTGCACCCAGAAAGACAGAAAAGAGGTGATCTTTAAACAAAGTTCCACAAGAAGGACCTTTGTGGTTATTTGCAATATTAAGAGTGCAGTGAAAGGAACTGAACACTCTATAGATTTGTAGATCGAATCAAAAAATGACAAGTATGTGCATCATTTGTTTGAAAGAGCATATTTGGAAAGTCCATCACAATTAACAAGCTAGTTTTCAAAAAAGAATATCAAAAGAATGAGACAATAGAAGGAATTTACTATAACAGAAAGGAATATGTATTACAGACACTAGAAAACAATTTAAGTGCAGATGGCAAGATTGTGGATCATCTTATCTTATTTTGTAAGCCTTACAACAGTTTCACTTTTCAATTTCGAAAAAGCATATGAAACAATGAAGAAGCAATTTAAGTACAAAAAAATTAATATATCTTTCAGGCTATGCAAGTTTCTAAGTCACCAGGACCCCATGTAGCTACACCTTCCTACTCATTTGCATTTCTTCATTTGATTGGGTAACTGCTTCTGAGATTTGGACATTCCCTGGGCATTATCTTAGGCACTGACAGTCTCTTCATGTTACCTTCCATCTTATGAAAATTAGACACAGATATTGCTAAAGCAAGCCTTTGTAATAATGTCTGTGTGTCACTGCTCAAACATATCATCAGCCACAATCTCTACGAAGCACACACTGTGCATATTCATCAAGTAAATATTTACTTACTAAATATCAAGTAGGTGGGAAGTATTGCACTGGATGTAGTAATGATGAAGATGAGAGGAAATCGCTCATTATTATTGCAACATGTGAGATAAATGTCTTCAAAAAGACCAAGTGATGAAGGCTTATTTGCCAGCCTGTCACTGCTAGGAGATAGTAGAACCTTAAAGAGATAAAACCTAAAAGGAAGAAGAGAGGTCACTTGGGAATGTATTAAGCAAGTTATTAGGACTAAGACATTGCATTGGCTCCCCATTTGGCTTTCAGTTGACCTGAAGTAAGAAGTTTTTGTGCATAAGAATGCCTTGCCTTGGCCTCAACAGCAGTGAAACCAAATGATTATAGCCTGAATCTTGTAACACTAAATTAAAATAAACCTCTTCTAAAAAGGTTACTTCTTCAGGTATTTTGTCACAGTGAAAGAAAGCTCACTAACACAATGGGATACAGAGAAGATGCAGAAATCAATTGCATTTTTCAATCTTGTATCCATGTCTTACAACTATCCCTTTGGCCTTCAAGATATTTCCTGAGGATGTTGATTACCTACCTCTGCTTGGTTCAGGCTCTGAGTACAGTGTATGTCAGCATTTCATTTGCACGCACTATGCAAAAAGCCAACAACTGCAGCTAACCCACTTGAGGTTTATTTTTTCTCCTATAAATAGAAATGAAGAATATTTTGTTCAAAATGGCTGACATAACTACTCCTTGACAGCATCAAGGACTCATATTTACCCTTCTTTTTAATCTAGCCATGATATTGTAAATTTTATTGATGGTATTTTAGCAAGGGGAAAAGCAGATCCAGTAACCTTTTTTGATTATCTAAAGTAAGAAAAGCAGAATACAGTAGTTACCTTCATATTAACCAATATGAATTAACCAATGAAATTGAGGGATATCTGGAAGCATAACCTCAAAAATACAGATATATTGAATATCTCCAATAAAACTTGTTGAAATTTAGTTCCTATTGCAAGGCATTAAAGAAAAGATAAGAGCTGTGACCTCTAGTAAGGAACTAGGTTATGCAGGCTGACTCTCCAGCATTACTTTATTTCCATACTTTGGATTTACAGGTTAAAGATTTGTGCTGTGAATGGATCTGTTACATAATCCAATTTGGCTCAGCATTATCTATGCATCTCACTTGTCATGTGCTACACCATGTCACCTGAAGTTGCTGCCAAGTCTCTACTAGCAAGGGGGTTGCCTAACAAGATTCAGCTCCTTCACCTTTGGAGCTTATCGCCTCCAGCACAGTATGCAATATATTTTTCTTTATTAATGACTCAATTTTAGGTATTTAGTTATAGCAACAGAAAACACACTTACTCAGATGTCACCAAAAATAAAAATATAAAAAAAAATAAAAAAAAAAAAATAACTTTACCAGGGATTGAGGAAACTGAAGAATAGGGTTAAAGTGTACTTCTCATTCCCAGACAGAGGACCAGGGATAAGTGGTATTCTAAAAACTCAGTGAGAGGCAGTCTGAATGTGAGCAAAACATGATCCTTCTGAAAAACGTACAGTCAAAAGTAGTGATCCCACAAGGAGTGAGAAGCACATGCAGTCCTCCATCAGCGCTCACAACTGCTACTGCTATTGCTCGGAGATGTGAAAGCAAAGGACAAGAGGATAGTCAGCCTCCTGAGCCATAACACAGAACCCATTGTAAGAATAAACAGGTGATCCTTAGATCCTATGTGGTAGCTCCCCCCCCCCTTTTTGGTTCCTGTTTTACAGAGGTAGAAACCTAAAGAAAGAATTTCCAAGAGGCTCACAAATGTCATACCTAAAGACTGCATCTGAAAATATTTCTACATTCATAGTGATGTCACTCAATTTCAGAACTTTCCCACCACCCGACACTTCAGTGACCAAACTGAGTAATATGATTGAATTCTATGACAGCTAAGATGGAGATATTGTATACTTTTGTATCCTTAATCACAAAATTCAAGTTTCTTGCATTAGAAAATATTCCTTAGAATGATCCTTTAATTATTTTTATGTATAATATGTGTATGTATGTATGTATGTATGTATGTATGTACACATGTGTGTGCACACACACACTTGGGCACACAACTGTACATCGATGTGGAAAACAGAGGTCAACTCAACATCTTTTTCAACTACTGTCCACCTTATTATTTAAGATGGTGCCTTTAGCTGAACCTGAAGCTCATGGATTTGGTAGGCTAGGTACTCAATGACCTCCAGGAATCCATCTGTCTCTGTCCCCATCAATGCTGAGGTTATAGATATGTGTCACTACACCCAACTTTTTATGTAGGTGAGGAGATCTGAACTCAGTTCTTCATGTTTGCATGGTAAGAACTTTATCAAGTAAGTCATATCTCCAGCTCTCCCTCCCCAAATCATTCTTTCACCTAAATACTTAACATTGAGTCTCAGTTGAGTTGATAGATCTGCAGCAGGAGGAATATAAACAGATGCTACTTTAGATGATATATACCCATCCCCAATCCAAAATCTGACCCAACACTCCAAACGCTACTAATTATTAAACTCTTCAAGGGAGTCTGACAGATTCTAGGGGTTTAGGAACTAAAAGAAATGGCTTAATTTCCATATAAAAAATAGTCTCAGCAGCTTGAGAACGACTTTGTTCTACTCATTCCTCAAAAGCAGCTGATTGTTTCCACTGGGTCCTCTCCATACATGTGTGCTGCATTCACTTGGAGAAGAAAATCACAATAAAGATAAAGACAAACAAGAGGTGAGACACTCACCCCCCAAAGCATTTTCTGTTGGCTCATTTCTCAGTTAATCCTGAAGAAGCCTGGCTATTGAGGCAATCAGCTGCCATTGCTTAAAAGGGGGGGGAAGGTAGTGGTGGGGTACAAATCCTCACAATAGCTTTGTGTGGTTCATTATGGTTTCAAATATCCTGTTCCCAATTCTGAAGAATGACTGAAATAGGGCACTCTCTACACAAGTGTCATCATTCCAGAAGAAGGTTGTCATATTTTTAATTCCAGGTTAGCAGTCTCCAGGGTGTAAGTTACTTATTAAAGTGCAGAGTACATCAGAAACACATCAGAAGTTTCCTATCCTCAAGTCATGGCTCTTAAGACTAATTTTGTATGCTACCAGGAGGCCTTAAGGACCTGCACCCTTAATAAGTGGTTCTACAGCTTCCATTCCAAAGGACATAATGATCAGTTTTTTTATGGTTAAAGATGCAGGCTTTATAGACTTGGTTCCATATTACACCTCCTCTTAGTAGATCTATGGCTTTGGGCAAGTTACACTTCTGTCATTCTGATATCTTCATCTTGATCTTGGAAATATATATATATATATATATATATATATATATATATATATATATATATTAGACTGTTGATAACCCATGCAAAGCACCTTGGTGTATTCCCTAGCACAAAGAAATCATTCATTAAATACAAAATACTGACAACTTCCAGTGCAATCGGGCTCAGGCAAGCCCAAGATGTCCCCTAACACAGCACCATAGGTCATGGGTAGGGCACAATGAGACCACTCCTGAGACAACTCCAGATACCCAAAGGTGCTGGGCATCACTAAAATGAGCAAGTAAGTGGTAAAGAAATGGAAGAGAAAGAGAAGCAAGAGGATGTGTGCACAATAAAGAGATGCAGAACTGGAGACACAAGGGTAGTCAGAAAGAGCCTGATATGAGTAGCTGGCAATGCCACCTAAGGCCATGGTAAGGTCCTGGCCTGTGCTGCCACTAGGGGTCAGGTCTGCGTCCATAGCCCTATAGCAGCAGAGGCCTGTTAGCATCAATGACCAGGCAGATGTTTCTGGTCTGTGCTACCACCTGAGGCCATGTTGATGTCTGAGGGTGATGCAAAGCTGGCCTCACTCCTCCTGTGGGCATCCCTGGAGAGCTAGCCCTGAAAGGAATGAGAGCATTAGGGCAGGCTCCACACTTCACCCAGGAAGCACACAGTAGACCTGGCCCTAGCTGTGGAGTTGCCAGTGAGCCAGCCCTAAAGGCATAGGATCAGAAGAGCTGGTTCTGCCCCTTGCCAGATGCAGCATTGGATGAGCCAACCAGGGAAGTACTGGAGAGCTCACCCTGATAGTGTGAGTGGGAGAAAGGTGGCAGGCTGACCAGCTCCGCTACAACCCAAGACCAGATCCAGGCCTGTGAATTTGTCCCACCCCAATATTTATCTCATCTACAAACTGCTGGAGTGTGTGATGGGACCAGTGCTATAGATCCAAAGCTGCAGGATTTCCATAACACAGGGCAGGAACAGGAGATCCAAAAAGAGTCTTAGCAAGGAGCCAGTATTGATAGAGTAGTGGAAGCCAGACCAAAGACTCATTGCAATGAACATTTGTAAGCAAAGAAGTATGGATAAAAGGGTATACTGTGGGACACACTGTGACACAGGAAAGCTTCCATAATGAGGCCTTTTTTCTTTGCTGGGGAATTTGTGGTAGTAGGTAGGAGGGGATGGAGAGAGGAATGGGATTAGGGTACATGATGCAAATTCACAAAGAATCAATAAAGAGTTAAGTAATAAGAAAGGGGAAATACAGAATATTAGCCATTGTTATTTTCCTGATGACAATGGTGATCATTACCATCATTAAAAGACCCTGGAGCTAGCACAATAGCTCAGCACATGAAAGCTCACACTACCAATTCCTAATGATCTGAGTTTGATCCTAGAATCTACAGAGTGGAAGAAACAAGCACCAAATAGTCTGACCTTTATACTTGTACCATGGCAGACACACAAACACGTGCATTCTCCACCAGCCCCCCTCACACACACAGACACAAACACACAAATATGAAAAAGAAAAAGTTAAATTATAGTGACTTAAAAAGAAGCCAGAAAATATATCTGACTTCTTTCTTTTGAAAGTATCCCCATTGTGAGTCTGCATTTTTACCTAGGCTGCCTGTTTTCGACAAAATGGAATTGAATTTAAAACAGTAGTACCCCTTACCATTATCCAGGCAGGGGAGATAATAACAGAGCTTATTAGGGAATTCTTGAGAAAAGGAGACAATCAACAGAAACCTTGACTCATTGTCAGGCCAGGATGGGGATAACAGTTGGAGGTGGAATGAGAACAGGAAGCTGGATCCTGCAGTTTTTCTCAGGGCTGCAGAGCATGATAACCGTCAGAGAGCATGCTTGATCAAAGTGTGAAGTCTGAAGTAAAGGCACAAGACTGTCTCATCTAAAAAAGATTAGAAAATGGGCTTCAACATTTTGAATGAGATATCACATCATTTGATCACCTACCCACCAAGAAATAAAGTTAAGAGACTTTTCCACAACTTAAAAAAAAAAAAATCCATATGGTCATTTTAAAAGATTCCTTACGACCAGCACTATTTGAACTTAGTAGGGAAGAAAAACAAGGAGAAGGAGGAGGAGAAGGAGGAAGAGGAGGGGGAGGAGGAGGAAGAGGAGAGAGAGAGAGAGAGAGAGAGAGAGAGAGAGAGAGAGAGAGAGAGAGGTGGAGGAGGAGGAGGAGGAAGAGAAAAAGGAGGAGGAGGGAAACACATTACCTCTCATTCCTTAATTTATCTGAAAATAAAATTCTCCTGGATTATCGAATCTTTTATCTCTAATCTCTTGTAAACTTCTGAGAAAAATCTCCAATAAATTTAATTTAGAAGAAAATGATCAACTATTCAAACCCTTGAGTCAGGTACTTTGGTAACCAACACTGATTTCACTGTCAGTGGATTACTATAGGGACAAAGGCAAAAATTAAAGTTTCTTTGGATTTGGTTAAATATAAAGAAAAGAAGAGACAAAAAATCTGTTTGTTACAGGTTCATCACAAGCACCTACCATAGGCCCTTTCGTAGGAAGCCACTTGTGATGGTTAATCTTGTTAACCATGGGATTTAGAATCACCATGGAAAACTTTCTGGAACTGTAAATGTGATGTTATCTAGATGAGGCTAAATGAAGAGATTAGATGTACCCTAAATACAGAAGATAACCATTCAATGGGCTTGGGTTTAGGATGAATTAAAAAGAGAAATTAGGTTGAGCTTCTAAACTATGTGACCAGATGCCTCTTGTTCTGCCCACCAACCCTTCTGTACCACTAAGGTCCTTGGCCAGCATAGTATACTCTCATAACTGCTAAACCATTTCTTCTGCCCTCTTTTTCTTTAACTCACTAAATATATATTTAGTTAATCCATGTGCCATCCCGTTTTTGTATTTGGACAACAGTCTCTGTTAAGTTGATTTGGTGTCCTGCCATTGTCTGTAATAGAGAAGGATTCAGCTAGAATCCGGTATCTAAGAATGCATCTCATACAGACAAGGAAAGAACCAGAGATCTAGGTTTAGAACAGTGTGAAGATCTGGACTTCTGGACCACAACATCTGTTACATTTTGAGTAAATATTTAAGAGTCATTTCTAAAACTATGCATAGATCAGAGCTTAGCAACCAGACTCATTACTATTTAAAGCCATTTGAGGTGAATAAGAAGAATGTCAGGACTATCCTTGGTAGGAGAAGAATTAATCTGAATGTTTATATTCCTATAATAGAGACAGAAACTATAACCGAAAGTGAAATTATTATAAATATGGATGCAAACTGTCATATATCACTATTGAGTCAACAGAGTATTACCAAATGGTGTGTCAAGTTACAGCTTTGTGGGTCTTCCACCACGAGCTGTTTGAATGTGAAGGGAAATTAGGTTTTAAAGCTGATTTGCCTGTACTTTGTAGGGAAACACTCCAGTTATGCCAGATGCAAGTCGGCTAGTTGAACCAATTTATTTATTCAACAGATAATTTACTGATATCTTCTAGGGCCAAAAGTTGGACTAGAGAAATGACAGTGAGAAAAACAGACAGACAGACAAACAAACAAAACCAGTCTTTCTTCATGGAATTTATCATCATGAGGGAGGAAGCATTATAAAAATACATAAACACATAATTAGGAAATGATAATGTAACTTGGAGATGTAAGGAGCATTGGCTCCACGTGACTCTATCATAGAGGAGAATGAGCTTGCTAAAGAAGGCTAGGTTCGGAAATGATGCATTAAACAGATTTCTGAAGCAGAAGTAGGAGGTGACTGGAAAAGAAGTTCAGAGAAAAGCCTTCCAGGCAAAGGAAACAGCATGTAGCACATTGAAACATATAACATTGTTACTTTTAAAGGTCAAAAATTATTGAACATCAACCATGTTGTGCAGTTTGGATTATTTATGAGAATTACAGATCTGGCAGTATCCAGAGAACTGAAGATAATAGTATGATACTTTATATGCTCTGGCACACATGTTTCTTATAGTTCAGGTGGGGACCAGGGAAGGATAAGAACCCAGTGAAAACAGAGGATACATAGATAGATCATCTGAGAGTGCACTTGTGTTAGACATCCTCCTTCATGCATGTGATTTTGCTTGTTGTGGTGTATTATTTATAGGTCTGTTTACTGCAAGATAATACCCAAGAGAAACAACTTTAAAAAGGACGAGTTCATTTTGTCATACAGTTCTGGCCTATTACTGCCTATAAGTCCATATTCAGGAGATTTGATAACCATTTCTGGTTTCTGTAGACACATGCATGCATGTTATTAAAATAAAAATAAATAAAAATGGGTAAACTCACAAATGTAAAATTGTAGTTCTTAGCATAGGAAGCTGAGTTCAGAATGAATGAATTTCTGGGGCTGCAGAGGAAGCTCAGTCTGTAGCATACTTGCCATACAAGCATGAAGATGTGAATTAAATGCCCAGAAGCCATATAACCAAGATGGTAAACACTTGTAATCCCAGTATTGAGCTGGCAAAGACAGATGAATCCCTGGAACCTCCACTCGCTACACAGTCTAGCCTGAATAGGAGCTCCTGTCTAAAAACAGCACCTGAATAAAAATACCCCACACTGATTTGTGGCCTCCACATGCAGGTTGACACGCACCCACAGACACACACAGACACACACACACACACACACACACACACACACACACGAACACGGTGCCCCATACATATTCATTCTTCATATGCATACAAACACACTCATACACAGGTGTGCATGTGCACATGCATACACACACACATACACATACATACTCACCCGTGCACAAACATGTACACACACAGGTAAGAATGCACACAGAAAAAAATAGAATAAGTTTCATAGGTTAGCTTGGCTGTTTTTAATCACTGTAGTTTTGTAAACTTCCTAAAGAATTATATACTTTACATCATTGCACTGGTGGAAAGATTACATTTAAAATGTCTGTATTTCTAGTGTAATTTCTAGCAATGTAATAAACATGGATAATATCAATTGTTATTATATCTAATGTTAAACAATATCTATTGATATTATTAATTATAAATGGTGCCAGTATAAATTATACTTCCTCTCCCTGACACTAGGCTAAAATAGCAAATCTCTTAGCAAAGAATGGGTTTTTTTTATTTGTTTGCTGGTTTGTTTGTTTTGTTTTGTTTCCTGGGTTCATGACATATAACATAAAAGGCTGGAGTTGGTCAGTTATGAAACAAGCAGACATTAAAATCACTGATAACGAAAATTCTTACTGTTCACTAAAATCAAATAAGTGGTTGCTAATTGCCTTTCTGTATTCTCCCTGTAATTGCATTCGAATCCCCAGATCTGTGCAAGCCGGGAAATGGGCTTTGGCAAACCTCACCACCATTAGTGAGCGCATCTCTGTTTCCCAGATCTCCCAATCTCGTTTGTTTTGTAGCTCAGGGCCCATTTATGCACTGTCTGGTACTTCTTCCTGAGCAGTCACCAGATCTAATTTGGTATAAAATCTGGTCCATTTCATATGAGAATCACTGACCATCATCAGCATCAGCACCATTAACCCTTAAATCATGCAACAGCTGCTCTTAAGTTCCCACGCTGAGTAATCACACTGGCCCATGTGCCTTTCATGCTGCAGACAAACTCTCATTCTATCTTTATTACCAATTTAATATACTACTTTTTCCTATATAACACACCCAGTGCTACAATTTCTATTTTATAAAACTCATTCATGCAGGGTGGTGGTGGCGCACGCCTTTAATCCCAGCACTTGGGAGGCAGAGGCAGGCGGATTTCTGAGTTCGAGGCCAGCCTGGTCTACAGAGTGAGTTCCAGGACAGCCCGGGCTACACAGAGAAACCCTGTCTCGAAAAACCAAAAAAATAAATAAATAAATAAATAAAACTCATTCATGACAGGTTTTTTATATGTTTAAAGTTCCCTCTTCATTTTTATGTAATTTATAATATCTCATTGGTTTTTTTTCTTTGTATGAATAGAAGAGGTTTCTCTTTTATTTATTATATTATTAAAAGAGGACATTCATGGGTTGGCAGGATGCTAATGAGTAAAGGTACTTGCTGCCAAGACTGACAGTCTCAGTTCAATCTCCAGAACCCACATGGTAGAAGGAGAGAACTACCTCCCACAAGTCATCCTCTGACCTTCACATGTGTTCTGTGGCCAGAGTGAGTCTCCACACATTCACATACAAACAAGAAAAGATACATACCCATGCAAGCGGAAATAAATAAATAGTTAAGTGTAAAACAGTTAATAAAAATATCAAAGAAAACATCAATCTGACTTAAATATCAAAGCACAAAACATTGTGCCATAAAGGTTCCTTCTCAATGCAGGGAATCACTCCTGTTTATCGCATGTCACTCATCACAGGGCTCTTACTCATATTGGCCAACACAAATATATAATGGTCTCTTCTTCATAAGACAAGTGATGCTTTTATAATATTGCAAATTTGTTCACTTAAACATCTTCTACTATTTTCCATCATCAAAGCATGTTCGGCATGATATTACTTCTTTTAAAAAAATGAATATTTCTCCACAAAAGAAATATGCCAATATTTAGGAATCCCTTACAAATGAAAATCGGTATTAAGACTAAATTCCATCTATTATAACAGTCTGCTATTCTATGTGTATTGTTCCATGTTTACTTAAGCATAAACATAAGGTAAACTCTTAGTAGTATATTTGCTTAGCCAAAGGGCATAAATACTTATTTTAAATTTTGACATACACTGCAGGCCCCCCATGAGATCCTACCAACAAATAGTAACATTTATGGCTTCTTTTTCTCAGTGACTCACTAACAAAAATATATGCACTTTTTGGAACCTTGTCATTTTGACAGATGAACAGAGGGTTTCTTCACTTTCATTAATATTTATCTCTATAGTAGTCTAGTAGGGCCAGCCTTTCTCAAGTACCAAGAATCAGTTTCTTTGTATTCCATCTCTATCACCAATACATTTACCAATATTATCCAATATATTTACCAATATCATCCACTAAAAATGTTTCAATTCCTTTTCATTATAAATTTGAGCCTTTTCTTTTCCCCATGAGACTCGGGCAGAGCCACGCGGGACAAGCGGGATTCGAACACATGGAGACAGAGAGAGCGCAGAGGGCCCATGCCCTCTGCAGGCAGCTGCCTTAGCCACTGCGCCACCGCTGGTTTGCTTTGAGCCCTTTTTCTATAGCAGTAATATTTGCCTTATCCATGACAGACACTGAAGAGAATTTAAGTGTGTATTCTGTTTTACAGTTATTATCATTTAGTGATAAGAGGGCAAAAAAAAGGAGTTTATCATTTATATACCAATTCTAAGATTGTTTGTTATTTGCTTTGGACTTTTTGTTGTCAAATTCACATCTGGAAGCCTGTCCTCTCAGATTTCAAATCAGCCTCTGCTGCTTTCATAGTGATTGTGTGGTTTTCATTTCTGACACTGAAAGTTTGTTGAAATGCTTCATGGGGTATTAAATAAAGACTCAAGTTTTTTTTTTTTTCCATTGATGTCTGCCTGTGCCCTAAAGTCACTGAGTGACCTTTTCTCAAACATTAATCCTATATTTAATCAAGTCTATTTCCAGACTTGTAAGATCACCCTGCTGATATTATACATCTATAATTCTGTCCTTGACCTAATTGTTAGCCGGCACCTCTGATGTAGCATGGAATACAGCAAAGGAAGAATATAGCCTGATGCTATCTGCTCCTTATAGAGCAATGTTAGCGTCTAATGCTGATTGTGCCACAAAAAAACAATGGTAACCACTAATGCTAACTGACCTTTCACAACAATGCTAACCAGCAGTGCAAACTGCTCTCTACAGGGAAAAGTTAGCATCTAACTCTGACTCTTCTTCCCAGAGAATGAGTCCCAAATGCTGCCTGTTTCGGACAGAACAATATTAACTGTTGAACTCTTAATGTTGACTGCTAAGTACTCAGATATCATAACTCTTAATGTTGAGAGTGTATCTAGGGCAATTTAGCCACTTAGCATTGGCACTCCATAAAAATGAATGTTAAGTACTAACACTGTTTCTGACTTCAGCAGGACAGAATGGGTCCTACTCTTACTCTAGCTTATGTTCCATCACCTTGAAGAAGACTTCACATTACTTTGTTGATGGTGGTATTTATTCTGAACAAAAGCTAGTTCCATCAAACTCCTCTCTAGTGTGCATGGACAGCAGGCTTGCCTTTTCTCTAAGTCATCACCAAAGCAGTTGCATTTGGAGGGCTTCTTTTGGTTTTGTAGTATGCTTGTTTTACATTTTTTAGTTAATATTTGTGTGTGTGTGTGCGTGTGTGTGTGTGCACGCACGTGTGCATGTGTGTGTGTGTGTGTACATCATTGTATCTTGCCCATATTTACCATTCACTACCCTTTGATACCCCTCCTACCCTTTCACTGATCCTCTCTTCATCACCCATAATTTTCTTTGCTGCTTCCATGATTATGTAAATATTTACATCTAGATTCCATATATGAAAGAAGACATATAATATTCTACCTTTCTTCACCCACCCACTCCCTAACTCCATGCTTCTGAAACAAGGTCTCACTAAGTAGTTCAGGCATTTCTGAAGGCAATGCATAGAGACGTCCGTCCTCCAACTTGAGAAGCTTAGCCTTTTGAGTCTTGAAATTAGAAGTATTTGTCCCCATGTCTAGCAGAAAATTTGTTAATAGTGTAGTATGATTTGTGAATATGAGTCACACAAAAGGTGAAACTGAGACTGTGGTAAGTGATATGTGGAATCCATTCTTTTTTCAATATTTTATCACACACAGTGACAGTTTTAAAAACACATTTCTGATTTTATGTCCTATGGCTCCACCTGCTTTCCCAGAGGTCAAGCTGGCACTAATTATAGCTGTAAGGCCTATTCTATGCCCTATGCCAGCCAACTCTCTTAAAGCACACCCAACAGCCATAAGTTGCGTCCCTATCCTCTGGCCCACAACTCTGCATGAATTCCCAAAGCCCACAAAGCACCAGGGACTTCAGACCATACTGGCACTAGGAAAATGAGAGAGAATGTTAACATCCATGTGTGAACATTGATGCAAAATATTTCAATAAAACACTCACAAACTGAATTTAAAAAAAAATATATCCACTATAATCAAGTAGGCTTCAATCCAGAGATGTAGGAATGGTTCAACATATGAAATTTCATCAATGTAATCTGCCATACAAATGAACTGAAATAAAAGCCACATGATCATCTTATCAGATGCAGAAAAGGCCTTTGACAAAGTACAACACCACTTCATAATAAAAGTGTTGGGGAAGGATTGCCTTATCTGGCATCACTGGGAGGGAAGCCCCTTAGTCCTGTGAAGGCTTGATGACCTAGAATAGGGGAACATTAGGCCACTGAGACAGGAGTGGGTGGGAGGGTGGGAGAGCACCCTCATAGAGGCAGGGGGAGGGAGGAGGAGATAGGGCTTGTGGAGGGGAAACTGAGAAGAGGAATAACACTTGAAATGTAAATAAATAAATAACCAATAAAAAGTAATAAAAAGTGTTGGAGAGATCAGGGATACAAGGTACATGTCTAAACATAATAATAATAAAAAAAGATATAGCAAGCTAATAGCCAACATCAAATTAAATGGAGAAAAGCAAAGCAATTCTACTAAAATCTGGTACAAGACAAGGCTGCCCACTCTCTCCCTATCTATTCAAAATAGTACTTGAAATTTTAGCTAGAGCAATGAGACAACTAATGAAGATCAAAGAGATACAAATTCGAAAGGAAGAACTCAAAGTATCACTATTTGCAGATGATATGAGAGTATACATAAGCGAGCCCAAAAATTCTATCAAGGAACTTTTATAGCTGATAAACACCTTCAGCAAAGTGGCTGGATACAAAATTAATTTTAAAAAGTCAGTAGCCATCCTATATACAAATGAAAAGCAGACTAACAAAGAAATTAGGGAAACAATATTCTTCACAATAAATATTTAAAGTATAACTTGGTATAACTCTTAATGAAGCAAATGAAAGACCTGTACAGCAAAAGTTTCAAATCTTTAAAAAAAGAAATTGGGAAGATCTCAGAAGGTGGATACATTCATCCATGCCTATGGATCAGTAGATTTCACATAGTAAAAGTGAGCATCTGGCCAAAAGCAATCTACAGATTCAATGTAATCCACATCAAAATCTCAATACAATTCTTTACAGACCTTGAAATAACAATTCTCAACTTCATACAGGAAAACAAACAAATAACAACAAAAACCATAATAGCTAAAACAATCCTGTATAATAAAAGAACTTCTGGAGGTATCACCATCCCTGATTTCACAGTATACTACAGAGCAATAGTGATTTTAAAAACCACATGGCTTTGGCATGGTATTGGCATAAGAACAGACAAATTCATCAATGGTATTGAATCAAAGACCCAGACATAAATCCACATATCTATGGACACTTGATTTTTGACAAAGAAGCCAGAATTATACAGTGGGGGTGGGGGGGAAGGCACCTACAAATGGTGCTGGACTAACTGGATGTCTGCATATAGAAGATTCAAATAGATTCATATCTATTACCCTGCACAGAGCTCATGTCCAAGGGGCTCAAATGCCTCAACATAAAAGTATTTACACTAAACCTGATGGAAGAGAAAGTAGGAAAGCTTGAACACATTGGCACAAGAGACAATTAATAAATGGGACCCCATGAGGTTGAAAAGCTCCTGTAAGAAAAAGGGTACTTTCAAAAAGGGCTAGCAGCCTACAGAAAAGGTATTTACCAATCCTACATCAAAATACATAAGGAACTAAAGAAATTAGATATCAAAATATTAAATGGTTAATATCCATGGGAGTCCTGCCCTTTTCTGAAAAGGAAAGGAGTGGATGAGGGGTGGAGAGGACCTGGGAGGAGAAGAGAGAGGAGAAATTGCAGTCAGGATGTAATAAATGAATAAATAATATATTTTTAAAAGAAAGAAAAATTTACAGCACTGGTCTTACTTACCTGAACCATGCTAGAGACAGAGAGCTATAGCGAGCTTCCTAGCAGCCTTGTCTGTATGCTGTACTTTACTAAAAGGAGTACTACTCATTACTCACTCTATAAATGCATATTTTGTCATCAGGCCTGGAAGGACATGTTTGCAATCTCAGCAATTATATGGCTGAGGCAGGAGTTGCAGACACAGTGAGACACTGTTCCCTCCCCAAAGAAAAAGCTAAGAAAAATGACTAGACTTAGCAGAGAGTTCCTAGGCTCTAGGAAGCTGTGTTCTCTTTTAGTTCTATCACAAGTCTTCTGCATGAAGTCAGTGGCTCATGAAAGTCTTTAGGAATATTTTGTATCTCTTAACAAAGTTGACAAAGTAATGTCTGTATCATTTACAGTTTCCTTGTCACTTTTGGTATGCATTTCAGAAAGAAAAGAAGGGGTGCTGGGTTAAGGACAAAAGTTGATGCTTTTCTGTACTTACATAAAATGTAAAATACTTATTAAAGGGGCTGCATCTGTCTTATACAAACACTATCTTGAAACAGACAGACAACATCAAGTGTCTCTCAACTTTCCAAGTCCAGGATCTCTGTATTTATTCAAAACAGCTGTTGCTGCTCTAATGTGAACATCTAAGGCACAAGCAGAGGCAAGCATAATTCTTACTTCCTGGTGATAAGGAAATTAGAGGCTATTTGATTGAACACAGCCCTCACCTTTTAATAATTGTGTTAACCTTTTCACTCACTGTTCATATCCTCTCTCCATCTTCACGGAAAGAAAATTGTTGGTTTCCTGACACTGATCTGTCTCCTAGACCAGAAAGGTAATTAATTAGTCCAGAAGACCACTCCCTAGGCATTTGATTCAAACACCAGGAAATCTGAAATCTAATCTTAGGCCACTGGATGTGGGCTCTGCTTTACAAAGGACAAGAGAGGATTTTTCAGAAATCAGAGGATGGAACGGTGTCTATGCATATTATAAACAGTTAAGAGACATAAATGTTTCTTGGTCCTTAAAAGTGTCATGGTGGGAACAAGCATATTAATCAGCTTTTCCCAAAGACGTATGACTCTGTCTCTCCTATGAATTTCTACATTGCATGATCTAGCTGATCAATATCAGATTTTATGGTTCATCCTTCTGGACTCTGGAGATGGAGATGGAGCCAACAATGCTTCTGAACTCAAGAGGCACAAAATATGCCAGGGCTTACCAACAATATTTAAAGAAAACAAATGGAGATATCTTGCTGCAGCAACAGGAGTGGGAGGGAGTATAGCTTTGCACCTGGATTCCACAGAGTTGTAAGAAAATGGCACACAGGCAGGACACGGAGAAAGTCGCCAGCTTCCATAAGGCCAAGCTCAAACCTGAAATTCAGAACACCCTGTTGACCAAAAAGACGATTGAACCAAAAAGGAAAATGAAATTTCCTAAAACCCTAGACTAAAGGATTTGTCCACACCATCCCACTCTGAGACCCTCTTGAGATGCAGAGAAAGACCTACCTGCAAAATGGATGCAAGTCAAATGCTGTACTGTAAACTCAGGTGCTCAGTGCCTAGCGACCTAGCCACCTGGGTCTCTGAGTGGGGAAGCCCTACTAACCAGATACATAAATTTCACTGCTTTGCTCTATGATATTATAGGAAATTGCTTGTAAAATTGATGAAAATAAAATACACCATGTGGCACACACACACACACACACACACACAAAATATGTAGCTAGTTCTTCCACAAGTCATTAGGTTGTCCTGCTTACAAGAGACACAAACATCAACTAGAGTAAGCACCTGGCAGGCAGAAATAGACCTAGAGATTATTGCTGTTTTTTTTTTTTAAACCAACAAAGAAAAAAATCAAGTAGCAAATAAAGAGTTGGAGGTTAATATCATATTAAATCATAGAACGATTCTTTTTTCTTTTCAAAAGGATTCCATGCTGGGATTTTACTAAAAGCCTACCTTTCTAACGTTGATTTTTTTTTCTCTAAAGAATCTAAAAGAACCTTAGTTTTTCTCAACCTCCCTCTTATCTACATGTGGAAATTTAATTGTTGTATCAATGTCAAACATCTGAGGAAACTACTTTATACACTGGGACCGCATTTGACTTTAAGAGTACTTGAGAATTCTTTTAATTACCCAGGTCTTTAATCTTTACTAAGAGAAGTGTTTTCCTCCAGATCCTAAGTATGTTAAAAGCTGTAGTATTCCCAAGGTCTGAGGTTGAAGACAAGAGTCATCTATATGTCTCCGTTTCCTAATGTGTCAATAAATTCTGATGGTTCTTCTGTCCTGTCACCAGACTACACCTTGTAAACCATGGGCAATCCCATTAGCATTCACTTTCCTGTAAACTTTTCATTGCTGGCTTGTCACTTTAATTCATTTTCAGCATAGTATCCAGCCCAAGATACAAATACTTCTCAGTAGGCATGTCCATTTCTGGGTGCTAGAGCTTGGATTATAAGTGTCTTCCAAAAGTTCATGAAGTAGAGGACTGATTTTGCATAAGGTGGTGTTATTGGAAAGTGGATACACCTGTAAGAGGCAGGACCCAGTGGAATGTAAGTTAATTGGAATATCCCCTTGAAGAGTTCAATGGACCTCAGAATCTTTCTGTCCATCAGCTTGGCTTCCTTGTCAGGAAGTGAGCAGTTTTGCCATAGTGTTCTGCTCTGCCATAGAACCAAAGGCACTGAGGGACAACCCATCCTTTCCTCTAAAACTGCATTTTAACATAAGCCCAAAGTCTTATAAATGGTTTCATCTTTGGTATTTACCATTTGCAACTCAAAGCTGACTCATTAGTGCAAAGAGACCTTTACCAAAAGTTATTTCACCGTGAACTTTGTAAATATTTCTTATGTGCCTGTGCATAGTATGATTATAAGAAACCATAGGAAGTAGAAGACAACACAATTCATAAATTATTTTTTATGTACAAATATTAAGACAGAATATATGTGTCATATATATATGCAATTAAAATGAAAAACATATTAACATACTAAGCTTTCCAGTTGTAAGTGACAAAATGAAGGACAAAGGAGCTTAGCTTGTCAACTGTCACTCCACAAAAAGACATTTAAGTTACAGCTACCTATTTTGCAAGACATTTTGTTTCATGTAACCTATGGATGAGAGAGTTTCATCTCCCCCTGCTTGCTTTAGATGATTGAGCTTGTGTTTGTGTTGTCTATTGAGTGATAAAATGGTTACAACAGATGCAAAGCCGACACAAGAATGAGTAAATAACTTGCCAAGCAATAGCTGCCAACAATCTAGTTTTCTGTTTTTCAGCTAAGGACTCCCTTTCCCCAGTAGGGGGCTTCCTTGAAGTTTTGTGAATCCCATGAAAATCAATCAAAACACCTGTAATGTTTTGTGGATAGAGAGAGAGGAATAAAGAATGTCAATCTGAAATCTATGAGCCCCCTGGCTCTGTTACAACCTTAGGCTGCACTTCAGAGAGAAATAAACTGTGCAGCCCTGAGAATCCATCAAAAGATAAATTTGTCTTGATTGACGATAACACTGCTGACTAGCACCACAATGTTTTGGTTTGTTTCTGGCTTCAATTATTAAGACAGCTCTATTTACCTTTCTCCTTTTGTCTGTGATGGCGTTCAAAGAGTTAGGATGTATATTCTGTAAGGCCTTGCCATAGACAATTTTCTACCATACAACAATTGTTAACACTTCTGACTATGAGACAGTTGTGAAAGAAAAAGAGAGGTTTGAAATATAAATAGATGAAGTGGATGGGATGTGGGCTGATTCAGTTACCGATGAGATGCAAGGGAAATGTTATTAAAAACAGAAGATCTAATTGCTCTGAGAATGTGAGAAAGTTATCTTTTAAGGATTCATTGTTAAATGTAAAAAAAAGAATTCTGCCAAATGAAAAATTATATAGTTGCCCAATAAACTGCATTCTATATTTACAGTAAGTAATTCTGGGGTAGGAAGGAGAATTATGCACATAAGTTAGAAGTCTGAATCAATTGGGCCCCTGAATTGAATACAATAAAGGAAATAATTTGTTCTTTGTCAATAAATGTAATGGGCTGTGACTTTAAAAATCCCCTGTGGGGAATAACTTTATTTTATTGTTTATCTGCAGTGTGAAGATTCCCTTGGAAGACTTTATACAATATGTCATTCAAGCAGATGAAAAACACACTCTGCTGAGGTACTACCTGCATATTGTGCTATAAAGAATAGCTTTTGTCAAAAGAAAATTCTACAAGTATATGTTGTACAATTGACTGGAGCACTGGCTGTATAAACACATTATCAACTAAACATGAAATGCCCAAACACAAGTAGAAACACAAGTATCATATAAGAAATGCCACTGACCCATACAAAACTAGTGAGATGTTTGCATTTATTTAAATAGACCAGGTGATATTAAAATCCAAATAAGACATAGAAGTCTAGCACAGTTTTGTAAAGAATATCCTTGCTTAATGTTGTAGAACATAAAGAACTATTTGGCCTATCTAACACAGAGGAAACCCCAAGATAAATAACACTTGGGTTAAAGTAGGGGATCTAGACAATTGCATTGGGACTCCAAGAATGCTTTCTGAGCATCAGGGTTATGTTTATGCTTACATACATGTATATGCATATGTATGTGTATGTATACATATACATATATATATGTATATATATATAAATTTATGTATCTATGTGTAAATCAGCCCTTCTAATATCTGCTTTTAATTCTGAAACATAATTTATAAACACATGAATACAAAAATCCAGATGTATTATTCCCCAACCAGTATATCTGTACTAGAAAAGGCAGTCTGAAATAATGAAAGGCTATCTAACCATCTTATCTGTCAAATAAGGACCACATCCTCTTCCCTCACTGTGTCAGATAACTCTGACAGGAAAAACCGGGAGAAACAAGGAAAGCAGAAATATCTACTTAACTATTATAAATGTACTTTGAGCCATAATTTGCCACAGTTAATTTACAAAATATTTAGACTGGATTTATTTCAATATCTTAAAATTAATCACGAATAGGTATACAGGAAATCTAGCATTACAAATATTCAACTATCAGCAGTACATGAATTATTACTCCTTTATATACTTAGACCAATATCTACTGAACACTTCTATACATTTAACACTTGTAGAGTAATGGAAAACAGAAGTGGCCTTACCAAACTTTCATTTGCTCATCTTTATCATCCTAGATAAACATGCGGTACTACTGGCTTACTATAAGACTTGAACTAATAAAATGTCCATTTTAAGAATGTTATTTGTAAAAGTATTAATATATACTTGTTGAATATTTCATCATCCTCAAGTTTTACCTAAGCATGCTACACTAATTTGAAAGTACCTACTAATAACTAGTGCTTTCTTTCCTCTGACCCAGAAGTCACATTTGTATTAACATTAGAGCCACCAGGTAGCCAGAAAATTCAAAGCAGATCCAGTAGTGAAATCTCTATTGTCTCAAAATCTTTACCTTTTAGACAAATGAATATTTTTCTACAAAGTTATGATGAAAGATCTCATCGTTAGCTTGCTAATCTTTTAGAAAAAATGAATGGAGAGAGAAAGAAATAAACTTCATACACAAAGAGAGGGAGACTATAAACAAGGGAGAAGTATAGAGGTGTGGTAGTCATGCCAGAAATCAGGAAGTGGAGGCAGGAGGATCAGGACTTCAAAGTGATGCTTAGTTACATAAATGAGTTCAAGGTTGGCCTGGGATAAATGAGAGAGAGAGAGAGAGAGAGAGAGAGAGAGAGAGAGAGAGAGAGAGAGAGAGGAAGAAGAAGAAGAAGAAGAAGAAGAAGAAGAAGAAGAAGAAGAAGAAGAAGAAGAAGAAGAAGAAGAAGAAGAAGAGAAGAGAGAGAGAGGAGAGAGGAGAGAAAAGAGAGGAGAGAGAGAGAGAGAGAGAGAGAGAGAGAGAAGGGGACAGACAGAGATTGATAAATACAGATAAAGGGAGACAGAGACGGGGGAAAAGAGAAAAAAAAACAGACACAGAGAGAAAATCTAAAATAAAACAAAGAGGAAAGCTGACAAAAAGACAGCTGAAATAAACCAAAGTCATCCCACATATAACTATGAAGGAAGTTACAGTACCCTGTTGTAGTGGTGAACACTGGTAGAATTTGCTCAAGGAAACAGAGGCAGTATTATGAATTGGAGGCCAGCCTGGGCTACATATTTGTTGGGCATGGTGATCCATGCCCTTAATCCCAAGCACTTCGGAGGTAGAGGCAAGTGGATCTCTGTTGAGTTTGAGACCAGCTTGGGCTATAATGCAAGTTCTAGGACAGCCAGGGCCATTCAGAAAAATCCTGTCTCCAAAAACTAAACCAAAACACATAAACAAAAAAGAAAACCAAAACAATAACAGCAAAATATCATTAAGACTCTTCAGCTTCAAATTAAAAGATAGCCTTCCCATGAAACAATTAAGCAAAAATAGAGAAAATGATTGTTCATGTAGTAAAAATGCTAGAAGTCTTGTTAGCTTAGCCACAACTGGTTTTAATTAGGAATTGTATAAAGTAGACTTTTTTTTTTTTTATCAGTTTAGACTTCTAGACACATAATTTCATTCACAGAGCTTTCCAGGCCCCTTCTGGGGCTCTTTCTTATACCTACTGAAGGCTTCACGTATAAACCTAGTCATCAGTGAGAATCCTCTGGCCAAGATTTCTAGGAAAATGTCCTGTCATAACTTCTCAACTGAGCCACAGTAGCTGGTAGTCATGTATACTTAGGTATCTCTACCTCTGCTTCAATTATATCCAAAACTCTTGGGCTGAGCATGTGAATAGAAATGACTGTCTACAGAGAAACCACAGAAGAAAAATTATGTGGGTGAATTAATTCATAATTAATGTCCATTAGAAAAGTAGAGATGATACTTATCTGAAAGTAGATGGGAAAAGTAAATTAGAAAATTAGGGTCTCTTTATCCTCTGAATCGGGAGTGTGGGGGGGAATCAGATCTGCTCCTTTTCTTGCATGAATTTTTCAAAAAAAGAAAAATCCAACTCCTCTCACTGGGCAAATTAAAATATTCCCCAATCAATCAGATGGACAAAGTATAGGTCCTTTGTTCTAAGGGTTTTTCGCCATAGCCAGACCCCTGGACAAAGCATGTACTGTAGAGTGAAAAATTATAAAGGCCATCTTATGAAATATGTGTGAATTTTTCGGATGTAGAGTGAAAAATTATAAAGGCCATTTTATGAAATATGTGTGAATTTTTCGCCTTAGACCTTGGGCAGAAAAGCACCTGCCAGCAGGTTTGGGTCCATCTAATTAGTTACAGAGAAGGGGGAGTTACAGGACAAAGGCCTGTTAAGAACATCCCAGAAACTGACTGGCCAAGGGAAGAACTACACCCTGCCCCCATGGTACAGCCTACTAGTGTTCAAAAAAGGTAAAACAACCAATCCTGTGCACCCGCGCGAAAGTTTGCTTTTTCCCCACCCCACCCATATATAAGCGCTATGCCCCTGAGCCACGAGGTCAGTCCCTCTATCCCCTATGTGAGATATGGGGATATGGGCTGGCCCAGAGCTCTGATTTAATAAACCACCTCATGTGCTTTACAGCAAAATGGTCTCACGTGTGTCCTTTGGGTGCGTGCTATCCTGTGACTTAAGTGGACCCCCTTTCTGGGGAGTCCCGGACCTTTCAGTACCACACTTAAGCATCTCCATTCACCAGGCAACTTAGTGCTGTTCACCATCTGACAATGAGGCAGTATAACCCTAACAGAAATCCCTCTCTCAGAAAAAACATAGAATTATCGAATTGAGAGTAAAATAATTTTCACACAGTGAGTAAAAGAAATTCTTGAAGAAATAAAAGAATTACATGAAACCTAAAATTCAAGCATGTTGGTGCTATGGGATGGATGGATGAGGTATGCATTCTGGTCTGCCAAATCTAAGATGCAACAGATGGTAAGACACATAGCACAAAGGAAGAAGAAAGATGTTATTACCGGTCTCACTGTGGCATGATGTAGTGTATAAGATTCATTTGCTCAAGGCATAAATGTTAAAGCCAAAATGCTACATAGCCTAACACTAACAAACCATGGGGTGGAGAAAGAAGGAGGAAAAAACACATAGCTATTAGTAAAAGTAAATCATTTCCTCTAGAATGGCAAAGGACCATTTTCCCCATTGACTATTTCCTGAATCAGTAATAAGTTCTAACCTGGACTGAGAGATGATATATAAATATTTCCATTACAATGCATCCATGATTCTTAGTGTCAAAAACAACAACAAAGACTAGTCTGAGACCACTAAAGGTCTTCTTTTAAAAGATGGCAGACATTTGAGGCTTATAAGCTATGTGTTCTCTATCACAATAATATTTAAGTCTGACATTCTGATGTGAAAATAACCACAGACAACATACAAATGAATGCTGTGTTTCAGTAAATCTTCATGTAAAAAGCCTCTTTGGTCTGTAGGGTTAGTATTTACTGCCTCATAGACATAGTAGATTCACAATTGCTAGAGTTAGAATTTTATCTCATTTTCATTCTGTTTAAATTTCCATCATGGTTAAATTTTTATCTGGATTCATTCTATCTTCCTTGGAAATGTCCAATGAAAGTATAGATAAAACTTGACTAGGTAGGTATTACAGATAACAGACTCACATTTGCATAAAAGAAGTAACCATTTCTATTTTATGGCTAGCTATCCCTGTCAAACAAGACAATGTAGAAAATGTTTTCTGAAAAAAATAAACTGAACTCAGAGTTTTGTCCTTCACTTTAAATGAAATATAAAATGTTCACAGCTGAATTTCCTTCCTTGTTAACTACTCTGAAGCACAAAGAAATGAAGTGAATTACTATTAATTCAGCCAAGTCAAACTATTAATTCACTAAAGATATATTAACAGTCTAATTCTTTTGATTTACTGTTCTGTAAAAATTCCATTTTATGGATAATTAAGGAAACCAAGAGGTCATTTTTAATTATGTGTCACTTCCAGAAGATTTTCTTCTCAGGAGTAATTTTAAGAGGTTTGGAGAAATAGTTAAAAATGACTCTGCTTATCTACAGAAGCCATAACCTCTTGGTCTTTTTGATTACTAAGTGATGGTGTTAGCTGCTTAGAGAGGCTTTAGATTGACATAGTGATGACCTGCCTTATGTTCAATACTTTGTCAGCGTTTCTAAAGGATTGCCATTTGTTCTTTAGAAACCATCCCTGTGCCTGGTTTTTCAAACTAGTGTAAAACATCTTTCAATAATGAAAAAAATCTACCCAACAGATTTTACACTGTCAGCCACAGCCAACAAAGAGTAGCTAAAATCCAGTTCAGTGCAGGTCAGCAGAGGCAGTTGAAGTTAGAGAATAAGAAGAAGCCATAAATTTAGAACAAACTGTCATGGTTAGTTTAAGGACAAACAGAGCAATTCAGTGAGAAGAGCAGAGAAGCCAGATTGAATCAGTCATCTTGGACAGGAGTTTGAGTCAGACAGCTGAGTTGAACCAGCCAGCCAGAGTTCAGAGAGAACTAAAAAGGGTGAGCTTATTAAGCAGTAAGCCTCCAAGGTGAAAATTACATCTGCAGAATAAAAGTTGCTTTTACCTGATTGAAAAACTATGCACTGTCATATTTTCCAGCAGCTATTTTATAAAGATATTTTCTTTGTTTATCTGAAAGCTGAGGTGATTAAATGGACTAATAATCGTGAGTCTTCACTTCTTAGAATAAATGGGATTTCCCTAATACATACATCTATAACTTACACCTTTAGATATCTCTTCCAGTTATAGACATTAGTATGAAACAGGTGTGGTGGCACATTACATTGGGATTTCAGCACGTTAGAGGCCAAGGCAAGACTCCAAGTTTGAGGTCAGTCTGGGTGACACAAGATCTCCAAGAGAGGATTAGTAACATAATATAACTAAACAAAATATAAGCTAAATCTATATACATGATGGTTAGATTCCCAAGCTACTCTACAATCACCATGATATGATGAAAGTAAATGAAGATGTATAACATTAGATAACTGAATATTGAAAAATAATTTGGCCGAGAAGGTAGCACAGAGGAAGAGCTGAGGGAAGAATAACTAACATTAAGGATGTTTGAAAAGTCATATTGAAACCTATTATTTTTAAAACTTCAAAATCAGGGTTTAATTGGATTACCTTAAACAGAGGACTAGTTTCTCAATGAAGCCATAGGCTGTCAAATAAAAACCTAGTGTTTTTATCTAGGAAACAAACTGATCAAGATGTTGGTCAAGGATGGCCCACAGACCCCTACAAAAAGGCAGTCTATTGCTGTTGTTCTTTCTCATCCACCAGCATATTTTTGTAAGTGCCTATTACTAAAGACACCACACACAGTAGTCATAGAACATGGATAAATCAAGCTGACACTGACAGAGAAGCTTCATCCTTGCAGGCTAGCTCTCATACTACTGGAATGCGCTATATAGGCTGCTGAGAGAAAAATATGTTAATCATTCTACACAGCTGTGAATCTTATGAATTACAAAACGACCCCCACAGCAAGATATACTTGTGGGTGCAATAGTGGCACGTATGTTGTAGAAAATAAGCAATCATAATCCAATCAGATGTAAGGCCCACATAGGAATAAACTCATGCCTAATACTGTAAATCTGGCCAAGAACCCATGAATGGGAAGCTCACAGACCAGAGCTGGGAACCTTCTACTATGACATTGCTAAATGTTCATAATATCAATTTGTCCTCTAAACTTTCCTGTTCATACACACAGATTACGGCAACTCTCACATCTCATCAAAGAAGTTTCTTTGTGTAGTGGACAGTGGTAAAGGAAGGAACTCATAAATAGTCAAAGTGTTTGTGCTGTATTCAAGCACACTTAGGGCATCTATAACAATGTCCTCATCATGAGACTCTAGGACCATTCTCAAAGAGGGAGTGGAAAGATTGTATGAGCCAGAGGTAGAGGAGGATCCTATCAAAAGAGTATCTTCTTAACCTCACGGGACAGGACTTTGTACTCAAGTATTCAAAGCAGCCAAGAATAGTGGAAGAGCTTTATAAGCCCCTCCTAATTAGGTCTCCTAACCACCCCAAATTAAGGATCTATTGGCAGTTGATGGCTTCTGGGGAAGGGGCAGTCAGTTTCCTTTAAGAGTATTGCTCCTATAGGTCAACCATGCTCAGACCACTGGTCCCACATTCATGAGTATAAGGACAGCACAAATGGAATTCATTGAGTTATTTAAAATAGATAATAAAGAGGACATGAAGATGGGGGAGTGGTACTGTGGACTATTATTGAAACTGTGTAAGGGAGAAATCACTACTTCTGTTTTGCAGGTGAGAAACCAAAAACTGTAAAAAGTTATGATGTGAACATAAGCATAGACAGGGCTCCAAACCAGTCATAGCAGGCCTGTCCTACTGTAGAGCTTGTGATCTCAGTGCTGTGTTCCTCTACATTTTTGCTCATTTTAATCATATCAATAATACCAAAAACAAGCTCTACCATCGTCAGAAGCAATGTGTTATGGCTGGGGAGTCAGTAAAATACTTGCCTTTGTAAGCAGAAGGATACATGCTTGATCTCCTACACCATGTTTGAAAAACAAAAAGACTGGAGAAACAGCTCAGTAATTATGAGTACTTGCAATTCATCCATGAGGACTGGAGTCATGTGACTTACAAATACCTTCAATCCCAACTCCAAGAAATCAAATGTTCTGTTCTGGAAAATATAAATAAAAAGTTAAAACTAAGCAAAGCAACAGAAAAAGATGCAGACAATGTCTGAGGAATAATACCAGATGCTGTACTATGGCCTCTGGCCTCCACATTCACAAGCTAACATCAGAACATGTACCTGCATACACATGTGCACTTGCACACAGATAAATACACACACACACACACACACACACAGGGTTGTAGGGCACCCTACAGTGTCGTTGCCAACAGACACAATGTTGTACAGCAGATCACTTGGTGTGATTACATATTATTATATCATATACCAACCAGAACTTGGTGTGAATACATATTATTACATCTTATACCGGTTGAAAAACAAAGGCTTGTTTCTCCTTCGCCCTAGTAGTGGTGGCCACAACTGTATCATCAGCGTCTTTTAATGACAGTTTTCATTTTGATCCTGGAAAGTCATCTCTAAGTCACCTGTCCCTGACATCAGCACTCCTCAGACACCCCTACCATTTTACCATCTTTTGAGCAAAGCTCCTTCTGATTCTCCATCAGGTTCCCCAGGTTGCTCTTCTTTCTCCTTTACAGAGTTAAAAAAAAACCACATCTCCACACTGAAAATCCCCAAGTGGGTCAATTACCAGCTTTGTGTCCCTAGGACAATTATTTCACCTGTCTGAACTCATGTTTCTGGGAGTATAAAGTTGGGACAGATTTAGGCACAACTACTACCACTTCCAAAGTAAACTCCAAAACAGTTTTACTGTGAAAATATGGGCTTATCAGGAAGTATTTCTAGAGAAACAGGAGGGGGAATGCAGAACAGGGGCATTTATGAGAAGGAAATGTGAGATGCTAAGGAGAACACAAAGAAGGAAATAGTGAACTCACAACAGTTTGCCAGGCAGTGAAGATCATTCATCAAAGCTCTCGTAATCAGACTTAGTGTTAGAGTATTGATAAAGTGCTTACAAGAGAGGCAAGAGAGATGGCACAGTGGTTAAGAGTGCTCACTTCTCTTGCAGAGGATTGGACGTCAATTTCTAGTATCCATGGCGAGTGGTTGCAAATGCCAGTCACTCCAGTTCTAGGCTATCCAACATTTCCTTCTGGCCTCTTCAGTACCAGTACTCATGTACATATATGCACACAAAGGTACACAACTACGCCAAATTAAAAATAAAAATTAAGCCAGGTGTAGTAGCCAATGCCTATAATTCCAGCACTCAAGAAGGAGAGGCTTGTGAGTTTGAGGCCAGCCTGGTCTACATAGTGAGTTCCAAGACAGTCATAGCTACAGAGTGATCCTGTCTCAAAATAAAAAAAAAAAAAAAAACATTAAAGAGTTTTATAGTGCTTATGAGTGTGTCTAGTTCACAGGAGGCAGTCTTTATGTTATATAAAAGGGGGTAAAATATGATAATGTAAAGTCTTCCCAAAATAATGAGAGAAATTAATGAAAAATCATCCTTTTAATTCTTTATAAATGTGACTGTGTTAACTTCTCAGGTGTATCTGAAAGTTGCAGCAACACAGATAGAGATCAGAGAGTAGTAACAGGAATCCAGAGAGAATGATTAATCTCTTACCAAGCAGTTTGTCTGTAATAAGGAGAGAGAAACAAGGCAAAAAGATCCAACTTTCAAGGGCTCTATCAAAGTTGAGGGTAGACTTCCTTGAGAAGTAAAGGCCACCACAGTGGAAGTGAGTAGCTCATGTAAACTGGGGAGCCCTGCTTCCAACTGATTTTTTTTTTTTGCATTTGTATGGTGGTAGTGGTGTGTGTGTGTGTGTGTGTGTGTGTGTGTGTGTGTCTGCCTGCAGAAGTGAGTGTCCTTCTCCATAGCTTTCCATTTATTTATGGAAACAATGCTTCTCACTTGACCTAGAGCATGGTGATCTAGCCAGTTTGCTCTGGAAAACCTTTGTCTCTGTCTCCCCAAAGAATTAAGATTACAAATGCCCCCAGCTGCTCTGTCTTTTATGTGGGTTCTGGGGAATTAAAATCTATCCCCCTCTTGCATAGGAAGGCTTTTATCCACTTTTATCCTCTGGATCCCTAACTGATCTTGTTTCCAGCCTCCATGCTCTCTTCCTTCATCTCCTCTTCACTTACAAATCAGTCCTCTGGCAGCTCCTCCCCAAAGCCCCAAAGTTCAGAAGAAGGCATTTTGTACTACTTGAACTGGCCACTGTGCATAGAGGGGGAAGCATGGAAGATGTAGAACCTTATTTATTTGTATATATAAATCTAGTGAAGGAAATGATTTTATCTTTCAGGAAACTTCCTACAGAAGAATATTGAAAGTGAAATCTAATTTAAAAGTACATAAACCGACTCTAATACCTACCTACCTTATTGATCTCAGATCCTATTCAAACCTGACAAGTGGCTGCCCACTGCCTTTATGGTGTGGTTTGAATGAGGAGACATCCCTTTTTCTCCTCCCACATGTCATTATTTGTTAAGAAACAAGGCATTTAAAGAAATTCGGGATGTGATTCAAAGTTGCCTGTGTTCCTCAAGTAAAGATGAGCCCAACTGGTAGTCTCTGTCAGTGCACAATACAACTCTTATTCCAGAATTAGATACTTGATTCTGAGCCCAATATGAATGACTAGGATCTAAAAACCTACACTCAGGCTATACCACCATGGGAGTGGTTAAATGAACTTTTATGCTCACAGAACAAAAGGCAGTCAAAGCCCTTATCAAATGTATTGATGAGGTCATCACATAAGTAAGTAGGTTGTAAAAAACTGAAAACTCTTTACTGCAGGCTGTCTATGCTGTCTGACAGCATTCTTAGCTTTTCAGCTGGTCAAGGCAGAGTCTCTTAAACTTAGCTGTATGTGACAAGGCATACATAGTTCTATCTGAAAGTCACTAGGGTACTAGGCAAAACACAAAGGTGGATTAAAAATGGATATTAAGGCCCTAGAGAAATGGCTCACCAGTTAAGAGTCTTTATTATTCATCCACAGAACTCAGGTTTGGTGTCTGGCACTCAATATTAGGCAGTTTATCGCCCTGAGTAATTCCAGCTCCGTGATATCCAATGCCCATTTCTCACCACTGCAGACATATAAGTACATGTGCTCATATGTATACAAAGACACATACATACACATAAATAAAAGAAATATATAAAGCACAGATCTTAATGGAACTAGAGATGGGCTAGAAGGATTTTGGATCTCTTATCTGCAACAAACCCTCCACAACGAATCAGCCTGCTAAAAATCTTTCCACATTGGCATGGCTTCTTCAGGAAGCCTCACTTACCTTCCTCAATATGATTTTAACCTAGGAAAAGTCTAATCAAGATTCTCCTCTTTGAATAGCTTTCTACCTTGGTGCATGTTAGAATGATGATACAGCTTTGTATATATATACAAATGTGTGGCATTGCTAATCTATAATTAATTTTCAAACATGGCATTTTCACTATTATGATAAAGACAATTAGATTCTGTTAGATAGTGACTACTATAGATATGCATATATAGCAAGATTATTAAGGATGCATGGAGTTGACTCAAATTAGAGAACTAATGATACATGATGGAGTTAAGCCAGGGTAAGCTGTTAGTAAAAAGACCTACACCCAAATGCTATGAAAAGAACAGGCAGTATTTCAGAATGAATCCCTTAACTTAGTGGAATTTCAGATTTCTCTTCAGCAAAATAAAAATTTGCTATAAGACATTCTGAATGCCTGGTAAATGTAGATGCCTGCCTGAGTCTGAGACACATGCTCGCCCAATATCCTTTGTGTGTTAAGGGGGTATATGAGATTTGCTCTAGCACAGATGGGTTGAGGGAAGTCCCAGAAAAGCCAGATTAGTTCAGATATGAGAATCTGAAAACATGAAAATTTCAGAGCCCCCAAGGGGAGTATAAAGGAATCATATAATGTAAAATAAGATCAATGTCTCAGGTAGGATAAAGATAAAATCAGCAAAGGATCAAGACTCTCTAACCTGATTTTCAGACTGAGTAAAAGCCATAGGGACTATAGGTTAGTGAGATCCCCAATCCAGGCAACATGAATCTTAGAGAAAGATACAGAATGGTGTGTGTGTGTGTGTGTGTGTGTGTGTGTGTGTAAGAATAGAAATTTCCCTGGGAATATAACTTTGTATTTCTGAGAGTGCATTGTGGTTGACCTCTATTAATAGCTTCATAAGGCAAGGACATAGCTTTACATGTTCCCATACATAAACGTAATTCTTCCAGCTTACACTCTACTCACATCTGTGCCTCTGGGTCTCAGATCCATGACTGGTGGATCAAAACTAACTTTGACTCTTTCTTGGGAATAGAAGCTCAAGTTTCCACTGTAGAATAGCTGTAGCTTTCCTGAGGCTTTCCAGAGGCTACCCCTCCTTCCAGTCCTATAATAGAACATCTCCTGTACTTAGGAATCACATTGTCATGATTCTGATATAGCCATCAAATGAAATAACTGGGATCAGAAAGGGAAAAAAAATCCCCAGTCTAGCCTTCACAACAATTAGCCAAAAGAGCCAAGTTCAAGGCCAAGGAAGACTTGAAAAAATGCACATGAATGCTTATGCTTGGCTGGATAATTAGAGTTCTTTGGGGTGGGACAAGAACCTAGAGTTTATTTATACTACAACAAGATTCAGCCTACTAATTTCAAAGAATGATCTCATGATCCTCATCATTCAGCATATGTTTCAGAGATGCTGTGGATATATTGTGAAAGATGCTTAAAATGCATGTACCCAGGCTCATGACTAAAGACAGCCATCCAGCTCACTCCTGAGATGTAGGTTTCTTCAGACAAAATGATGTCTACTTCAAATCATGAGGGAGATAATCCCTACGATTTCCCCAAAGAGAGAAGCAGGTGTTAATCTTTGTGCAAATGCCATGATGGAGCTGGAGAATTCTTGTAAGTTCTTGGATTTATAGTGTCTCTCTAAATTCTGAAAATCTGAAAAAAGGAAAATTAGGTTAGTCAAACAGCAGGGAGAGGAGCTTCTCAAGAGACCCACTTCCCCTTTCTCACACTGGCAGCTCTCATTCAGATAAATGTGATTAGCCATGTACACAACTAATCACAGCAATTAAGCCCACACTGAATATATTATTACTGCAGGTGGAAGGCAAGAACACATTGTCTTAAACATCTCCACACTGTCCTTACTGTAGAAAGATGAGGAATTTGACATGAGCCTGATGCTTCTCGGATCTATGAGACAAACAGTTCTTAGGCACAATAAATGCCAATGGATGTGGTATATTAAACATATGCACATTTCAGTACTTTAAAAACATATCTTGGTAGCATGGGTAGATTTGTGGTGGCCTTTTGTGTTCCTATGAAGATATATATGTTTTACATAATGGAGCAAAAATAAAACAAAATGATTCTTTATATGTAAAAAATAACAGGAAAAAAAATGAAAAATAAAAAGCAAGTGGAAACTAAAAATACTGTACCTAAAAGAAGGAAGCACTAACTCTTCCAGGCTTCTTAAATTCTTTAGATTTATTGATTTTTATTTTCTTTTCACACTATGTGGGTGCCTTGTGCCTTTGGAGACCACTAAAAGGCATTGGATTCCCTGGAACTGGAGTTAAAATTGATTGTAAGCTGCCATGTTGGTTCTGGGAACTGAACCTCAATCTTATGTAAGAGTACTACTAAGTGCTTTTAACCACTGAGCCATCACTGCAGTCTCTATAACAAGGTTCTTTTCTCAAATATTTTCTTGTTGTTTTTGAAATTTTAGCTTTAAGTCATATTGCATATATTTCCATTAACAATTTTGTTTTGAAGAAATTTTCATTATATTACTCTTAAAATAAAAACATAACTGGAGACAACTTTTGTCACTATAACTGAAGTCTGCTTACTGTTTGGCTTAAATAACCCAAGCTTGTCATCCTCTTACCAATAATAGAATCTAAGTTGTTACAAGGCTCAGAACATTGCATTCACTATTTCAAAATTGTCTTTATGTACCACTTATAATTTACAAAATATGGCATGGAAAACCATGTTTTCTCATGATTATTATGCCCTTAGAATTATCTTTACTAGGTAAAATACATGATACCTAAATAAATTTAAATTTTAGGTAAAAAGCTAATACATTAGTGTTGATACTTAGTCTAATTTTTTGCTTTTTTTAAATTGGATTTTCTTTAAATTTTTAAATTCTGGGGCCATGCATGGCTTACATTGATCTATTATGTATAGATCACCATTAGGAAACATTTTTGATGAAGTTGCTTTTTAAATTAATATTCTGAGTTGGCATAAAAAGTGCTTGTGTTCATTATGGCATTTTGATATAAATATAAACTCTCCACCATTGCCCCTTCAAAGCTGCATACTGGTTTCCTTTTGTTCAACAAATGCCACCCTTTTGGTTACATGTCACAAATATTCAATCACCTTTAATTTTTTTCCACCTTATTTAAGATAACTCTTCCTTCCCTCTCATGCTCCCCTTCCCTTTTCATAGCCTGCCTACATGCATACATTTGCATGTGCAAACAAACACATAGACACAGACACACACACAGACACACACACACACACACACAGAGAGAGAGAGAGAGAGAGAGAGAGAGAGAGAGAGAGAGAGAGAGAGAATAATTTACCATCTATTATAGCTTCTCCTAGAAAGGAAGCATGCAAAATTTATCTTTCTGAATCTGACCATGTTCATGAAATATAATCATTTCCAGTTTCATCATTTTTTCCAAATAACATGATTTCCCCTTTCTGTATCACTGCATATAATTCCATTGTGCATATGTACCACATTCTCTTCATCCATAACCCGGTCCCAGAATGGATACAAAGGAGAACGGAAGCTGAGATTCAGCACCAAGCTCTCACTACATTGTTCCTGAAGATGCAGATCATGTCATCACAGCACCTCTATTGTGAAATACTGTACACTCAAACTGTGCACCAACATAAGCCCTCCCTTACTCAAGTGGCTTAGGCCCATTATATTGTTACATCATCTCAACAAGCAACTAATATAATATGTGATGCAATTTTCAGAGAGGATTAACATGCAGAGCAGATATCAGTGGAAAAATACCCTCTGTGAAGGTCGACATCCTCACCCAACAGGCTGAGGGTTTTAACGGAACAAAAAGAGACCGCTGAGGCAGGCTAGGCTGATATTTTTAATCAGTAGAAAAAAAGGGATTTTCTTTCTCAACTTCCATTTTCAGGATTTCATTCTGAGCCCATATATGTTTTCAAGGTGGTTCTTTATGACGAACAGTTCTTCAGTTTTCCTGTTATGAACCTACCATTAAAATTAATAATAATAATGAGTCACGATATTCAGACCCACAGAAAACAGATTCAAGAAGCCATTCTGAAAATGAACTCTGACATCTCTACCTGAAAGAAGTGTGAAAGTCATCAAAAGCTACACCTCCTAAACTGCAATCTCCAGCTTTTCTGAGCTTTTCACTTAGAGGTCTCCGTGGCAAGCAGTCATGAACAACTTCCTATCAGAACAGCTTATAAACACCTGCCACCATTTTTTCGACAAACAACTTGTGCAATCTGCTTAGAACATTCTCTGTTTCATTTTTCTGTCCCTTCAAAAGCAGTACAGAATCTGAATTTCTTAGCAACACAGTGAAGTTTTTCTAACTAAATATGCATTCTCAAATTACAGTTGTTTTAAAAACAATATCTTGTATTTAAAATATGCATTATATTAAAACAATATACACATATCTATATTGTATATGCAATGTCAATTTTTATTTTGTTTCATATATGACAATGCTGTGGCAATAATAAGTTGTCGTAAATCTAAACTTAATTCTGGGACTAATAAAAGCTAGCACAGAATTCCCTGTTAAGGACTTAGTCCCACAGTACTGAATCCCATTTCAAATGCCAGTCACAAAAAGCTCAAGTTGCTCCCTGTTGTGGTCCTAACAGGCTTGGATAAACCAAGAGTTCCCACAACCCTTTTCTCAACTTTGCTGAAACCAGGAAAATACTGTGGTCACTATAATGTAAGCAAATATATAAATCTTGAACAGATATAAGGATGGGTGCTGGTACATGGGGGGATGGTGGAGTTTCTAAGCAAGTATATAAAGATTCACACCCTCCCTGGTAATCACATCTCCATGTCATCTGCAATACAGAAGCTCTTCCAACCCAATTGTATGGGCCTTTTCCAGAGGCTTTAATATAGTCTTGTGTGATTAACCCATTGGTCAACCAAACCTTAAGTCACTCTTTCCTCTTAGAGAAGTTGATAATAAGAAATAGAAATTTTAGCTCTCTGTGATACTTAGTATTGAGTGTCAATCTATCAAGATTATCACAGATTAGGCAAGTCTTTGGGCAAACCAATGAAAGATTTTCTTGGTTAGGTTATTTGAAATGGGAACATGCACCCCTATATGTGGACAGTTCCTTCCACATGAGAGCCAGAGGTAAGGACCACTGAGGGAAAAGATGGGGTTTTCCTGCTTGTCTTAGTGTCTTGCTGGTAAGTTCTACATTAGACAGGAATGTACTGTTGCTACTACTGTTGTTGCCACTGCCACCATTGTTGCTATCTTGCTGATGTCAGAATGCAGCTTCTGCCTTCTAACATGAACTAAAGTCTGATAGCTCAGGAGAAATCCTCCAGACCTTTAGCACCAGGCTGAATTGCTGAGGAGTCCACCTTTATAGACATACCAGCTACTTGCCTCATATTTACCAGTGTAAAGAACGTCATTGTTTGACAACACAGGGTGTACTGTAGTAGCCAATCAAATAAATGCCTTCCATATATATATATATATATATATATATATATATATATATATATTCATTCTATAGGTTCTGTTCCTCTAGAGATTCTTATTAATTTGCTCTCTAATTACAAGGGTCATTCTCTTGACATCCATTCCTTATATAAGGTTATTCACAAGACACACATGCCGTGGTTGCATGTGCACATATATGCACACACATACACACACATACATGCACACACACACACACACACACACAAACACATGCACCCCAACAATCTCACTAGCATATTAATGAGTATTTTTAAAATTCCAAAATTTTCAGGAGTACTGTCCTAGAAACTGGGTCAAAGGCAAAATATATTTCTCTTTTATCACATACCCACAGTTCCAGAAGAAGAGCTGAGGAAAAAAAGTATATATATATACACACACATTCTTTCTTCAGAACCTTTTTCCACTTTCAAATAAGAAGGTTCTATTTTGGTGGCCTGGCTTTCATGCTGTGAATTCAGAAAAGCATGTTAGGAGACAGCAGTCTGAGAAGTAAAGAGGAAGATATCATTAAGATTGGTAAGTGCTGAGGTATTCTTAGAAAGAACAGAAAAGGAGAGTAGACAGAGGATAAGACAGCAAAGATTGGTGAGGGTATAATCTTTGAGTTAGTAAGATATGGGCATTCTGAGAGGGCATTTGTCTTCAAAGCAAATGACTATGACAGAGATGTGGATAAATTTGCAGCATGCTTTCATCAAATGGTTGTGTTCCTCTACTGATGGGCTTCCAACAACACATCGATAAAGATTCTGACCAATCTTAGTGAAGGTATTTCTTTGACAATGATAACAGAAACATTGGCCTGTATATAACCCATTCATAAATTAAGAATATATACAGATTCATATATTGTAGGTCATCAGAAAACCAGATAGGATTAGACATACTTACTATTCTTTTTCTCCCCATGTCCTTGAATATCCCAAGTTTTCATATTATCATGGTTTTAAAATGCTATTGAAAAAAAAACATATTCCTCCAGGTGGAAAAATATAATCATCTTTTCTAAAAACCTACACAGAAGAAAAAGAAAAAGCCAGTGATAAACAGATTTGCGTGTGTTGATGATATGGTTCAGTGGATGATAAAGCACCTACCTCCAAGCCTGATGATCTGAGTTCAATACTCAGAATGCACATGGTGGGAAAAGAGAATCAATTCCTACAAATTATCTTCTGACTTCCACACATAAACCTCAGTATGTGTGCCCAAACATATGCATTGGAAACAAGTAAAGGAAATGTTTTTTTAAAAACTTAAAGGAGTTTTTTTTTTTTTTTTTTTTTTTTTTTTTTTATTGAAAAGCAAATGCTCTCTGACCTCTAACCTATCTCCTACTTCTCTGTACTTATAAGACAGACAGACTTAAAGTTACACCTCACTTACTCCCACAGGCTTCAAGTTCACTGTTAGGTTAATTAAACTGGTATGATACAGACATAAATAGAATGTTACATGCATAACTAATAAAGAGCTTCTCTTGTTCCTACCCACCTCTCAACCATACAGCATTATTTTAATCCATTTCTTTATTTACACACCCACTCTAGCATAAGAATCCAGTTCTCACTGGAGATATTAATTAAATACCCATAAAATATCAAGTGTCTTTAAGAGAAATCCCACTCCGAATTCCTTCAAACTGGACTTCAGCCACACTTAGCTAAAAGAAATAGAGGAAAGAACGGAGTTGTGCTTCCCAGGAAGTGACAGGCAGTACCCCTTGGCATTTAGCCTCTTACCAGGGTGATGTGCCATGGTATGAGAAAGTAGGATGAGCAATATCAGAACAAGGGCACAACAAAAGTTCTCACAGGAAAAATCAATGTCCTCTTCTCCATATGACAAGTTTGCCCTCCAGAAGACAGGGTATAAAGGAAATAAGGGGAAATTGTTTTTTCAAATTAACAATGGTTTTATTTTTATAAATCAGAACAGGGAAGATATGACTTTAAAACCCAAATCTCTGTTATATTTAAGTGTTGTCAATATTACCCACTTTCTTATACTGGGTTTTGCATACAACACATTAGGTTAGAAGTGGAGGAACTTCAAGACTAGAGGAAACTGAGGCTATGGCAAGGAAACTAATACATTTAGCCAGTGAGATAATTTCTTACATAATCAGAACTTCATAAAATTAAGTAAGGTTGCAAATATCCCCAAGCTAGAAACAGTCTGCCCATCTCCAGGTCCATCATTTTTGCTAACATAACACTGTTTAAAATTCCTTCTACATTCTATGTAAGAAAGACCAGTCCTGCAAATACCTGCTATACACAAAGTTCTTAATATCATAAGATACTAGAGTAATGAAAACAGTGGAAAAGCATGTAAGTAAAAACCACAAAAGATATAAAGTCTAGAAATTAGCCAAGAAGGGCCAGGAGTGCAGCAAGAGATCACTAGGGAAAAAAGACCATTTTAGTCCTAAGAAAAATAGGAACAGAAACAAGGGTTTTCAGATATGAAACAAAATAAATTATAAATAGCTGACAATACTATTAAATTTTGATTGTCTTCAAAAGATTTTAGCATTTGTGTTGATAGAAGCAATACTGGGAAGTGATTAGAGAAATAATTTTATTAACTTATTAATATTATCAGTCAACTAGCCCTGACTTCAAAAAAAAAAAAAAAAAAGGTTGGTCTGGTTTATGTTCATTTCCTAGCCTTTTCTATATTCCGGTGTCTTCCTTAAGCTTTCTTTGGCTGGTCTAACATAGCATAGGGAATGTTACCAGCCTACACCAGCCTCTCCTCCATGGACAGAACTCTTTCTGTCCACTCCTCTTCTCTGGCCTTGATTTGCTGTGCCCAGGAACTCTAGGTTTAAATTTTCACACTAAAGATGAATAGATTATCAGCTTCCTCCCACAAGAGAGCACCCCAACCTGTGCAAAAACAGACTTGTTGGCTCACAGTGCTGTCATTTATCCTGGATAACATGGCCATTGTAAAGTGTCTTCAGGAGTGTATGTGACTGTACTTGCTGTGTTACGGTAGGGAAGTGGTTGGAGAGCTTTTCTGAAACTAAAAATCTGCCCAACTCGGGATCCATCTCATGGGAGGGTACCAAGGCCTGAAACTATTACTGATGCTATGATGTGCTTACAGAGAGGAGCTTAGCATGGCTGTCCTCTGAGAGTCCCTACCAGCAGCTGACTGAGAAAGAAGCAAATACTTACACTCAACCATTGAACTGAAGTCAGGCACCCCTGTGGTTGAATTAGGGGAAGGATTGAAGATGCTGAAGGGTAGAGTGAACCCATAGGAATGCCAGCAGTCTCAACTTACCCAGACCACAGGGAGCTACCAGAGACTGAGCCACCAACCAGGAGAATTCCAAGGCCAGTCCAAGGCCCCTGGCACAAATATAGCAGAGTTCAACCTGGTCAGGCCTTAGTGGGAGAAGATGTGCTTAATCCTCAAGAGACTTCAAGCCCCAGAGAAGGGGGAGGTTGGTGGGGGTGCTGTAAGCACCCTTTCAGAGGCAAGAGGGAAGAGAAATGGTATGAGGAACTGTGGGAGTGGGGAACAGAGATGGGGGCAGGGGGCAATGACTGAAATGTAAATAAATAAAATAAGAAAAATTGAAAAAAAAAAAAAAACATAAAATGAAACCCCCAAAATTTAGATGATTGTCAATTCAACCTTGAGACAAAATACATGTTTAAGGATGTTCCTCAAGGAGTCAGGAAGAAAAACATATTCCTTTTGAGTTTTAGTTCCTAAAGCGCTTGGAGTCTTGATGAATAAAGATTTGTCTTCTGCCTCTGGGAGATCATCAACATCAACAGCACTAGGATGTAGGTTTTGAGTGACTCTTGCACAGCCCTGGCCAACAACCCATAGAGGGTCCTCTCACACATAGGTCATACCATCTGCAAATAGAAATAGTTTGACTTCATATTTCTATCCCTTTAATATTCCTCTGCTTATTGTTTCAGCTAGCATTTTAAACACAATGTTGAAAAGGAATGGGGCAAGTAGACATTCTATCCCCTTCCTGAGGTCAGCGGCATTACTTTTTTTCCATTTAGAAGGATGTTGACTGTGGGTGGCTCATACGTAGCTTTTGTTATGTTGAGGTATGTTCCCTCTAGCCTTACATTCTCTAGGACTTTTATCATAAAGGAATGTTGGAATTTGTTAAAGATTTTCCCTTATCTATTGAAATATAATGTGATTCTTTGTCTTGAAGTCCACTTACATAGATTATTACATGAATGGTCATGCATAAGATTACATCATTGCTGCATTTCAGGGATAAGCCAACATGGCATATATTTTGATGTATGTCTGTATTCTGTTTGCAAGTATTTTACTGAGTATTTTTGAGTCTATGTTCATCAGGGATATTGGTCTAGCATTTTCTTTTCTTTGCCTAACTTCCCCTCATTCTTTGCATCTTTTTGATGAAGCAATTTTTTCACAAGTGTGTGCTATCTTACAAGTGCACCCCAGCATTTTAATCTTACAACCATCTATACCATGGGAGGTAGATATTTAAGAAATGGCTCTTTGCAGGCTATTATTATTAAAACATGCAGAAACTCCCATACACCTTTGTCAATGAATAAAGGAAGTCTCCCAAGTACCAAGATCTCTTTTAATTTAAAATCAGCATTTCAACTGTCAAATTTCTAGTTTCACATTCACAAATCTCAGACATGTCTTATTTACTTGCCCCAAACTACTTCATGACTTTTCTATCTCAAACCCGCACTCCTATTAGCTTATCTAAAATACCCTAGAATTGATCATTTATAAGAAAATATGTTTATTCATTACAGGTCTAAAGGCTGAAGTGTTCATACTTTTTGTCTAATTAAAGATCTCAGCTTCCAAGATGGTACCTTGTTGCTGTGTACCACATGGTGGAACGGGAAAATACATCCTCATGATTGAGACACTTCCTAAGTGCCTCATTTATTTATGTAGAGAGTATGACATATCAAAAATGCAAATTTAACAGGAGGTCACACATACAATCCATAGCAGAGAACACAAAACAACTTAACATCTTGCCCTTTCCCGCAAAGAATTCATAAAGCAAGAAGATTCACAAGAAAAAAAATATGTATTGAGGTTAGTGTGTGTTTATATAATAATTAAATACAAAACATATATCAAAAAATACTCATTGAAATTTAAATAACCATACACCTAGTATATTTATATTTCAAACATTTTTCTTTAAAAAACAAAATGAACAAATAATAAAACTTCAGCCAAAAATGTGTCGAAGATATATAAGACAAGTTCATTTCTTAGAGAAAATTCAACTAACCAAAGACCTGCACAAGATCAAGCCAACTGACATTCTACCATGAAGGGACTCAAGCTAAGGAAGTAACGACGGCTTCTGGAGAGAAGGAGTAGGTATCCTTTGTCTGGCCCCCTGGTAGGTCATTCAAGATCCAATGGATGGCCCAACTTTCATGAGTGTCTATCGGCAGCACAAATTGGATTGGGTGAGTTGCTCAAAACAAGAGGATATAAAAATGGGAAAGGTGGGCAGGTGAAAGTGGATCAGAGAGGAGTTAGGAGGTACAGTAAAAGGTGATCAAATACCCTGTATGTGTGCATGCATGCAATTCTGAAAAAAACATAAATTACACCTGAAAATGAGAAATTTTATTTCAAAAATTAGCAAAGTTTTCCAAATATTAATAATTGTAAGTTATAGTAAAGCGAAACAATAATGTAATAACTGGTATTTTTTAAGTGTTTTCTCTATATTGGAGATGTTTCATGTATCTTACATTCTTCAAACTTTTTAAGAGAAATACCTTATTACTTACTCTATTTTCAGATTAAAAAATCAAAGTTGGACCAGCAAGATGTCATAGCAAGTAAAAGTACTTCCCATCTCACCTGACAATATGAGTTTGATCTCTGGGTGTCACATGTTAGAAGGAAAGAAACAACTTCCACAGGTTGCCCTCTGACATCTACATGTATGTGGTGGCATGTGTGTACTTACACACATATACATGAACATAATTAAATAAGAAAATCCAACATGAGAGTTCATACAGAATACATATTTTAAATGATAGTTCATTGGGTGTCAATTTGGCTGTGCTGAATTGCTGGACATTTGGTCAAATGTTATTTTGGATACATCTGTGAAGGCTCCTATCTGAGTAACAATAAGGCCTTAATAAATCAATGTGCCTTGAAAGTATAAGATATTATCTTTCATGACATATACAGGCTTTATCCAATAAATCAAAGGTTTTTAAATAGAACATAGTCTGTCCTTTCCAATACAAAAGGAATGCTACCAAAAGACTGCCTTAAGAGTGACCCATAATCATCCTTCCTTGCATCTCCAGCCTACAAACTCACCCACCAGATCTTGGACATATCAACAATTCTTTGTATCCATCATACAAAACATAGTTCTTTAAAGTCTTATCCCCAGCAGGGCAGTGGTGGCGCATGCCTTTAATCCTAGCACTTGGGAGGCAGAGGCAGGCAGATTTCTGAGTTAGAGACCAGCCTGGTCTACAGAGTGAGTTCCAGGACAGTCAGGGCTACACGGAGAAATCCTGTCTCAAAAAACCACAAAAAAAAGTCTTATCCCCAATTTCCTACACAATTTTTAAAACATATTCATACATTATAACCTGTTGGGTTTGCTTCTTTGGAGAAGTCTTATATTTCATAATTTTCATATGTGGTAGAGCCTGCTTCAAAATTCACATTTTCAATAGCCCACCCTTCTTTATTATCCATTATACATTCCTTATAAATTCTTTGTTTGTAAAAAAAAATTATGTAACCTTTTGGAATAGCTTTTTGGATATATATATATATATATATATATATATATATATATATATATCACTGCTTTATTTCTATGAAGTGATTCCATAACCAAAGCAATCTTATAAAAGAGAGAATTGTGAGTGAGTTTGCTTACAGTTTCAGAGGGTCAGTCCATTATCATCATATCAGGGGCATGGTGGAAGCATGCATATGCTCATAGTACTGGAACATTAGCTAAGCTGTATCCTCATCCACAGGCAGAAAGAACAACACCAAGTATAGTGTGGGCTTGTGAAACCTCAAAAATCACACCCTCAGTGACATACTTCCTCCAACAAGGACATACTTCCTAATCCTTCTTATACAGTGTCACTTCCAGATGACTAAACATTCAAATATATGGGCTTGTGAGGGTCATTTTCATACAAACATACACAACACATTAGCATCCTTTCACTAGTTTATATATCGTAGGGGTTCCTTCTAATAGTCAAATTCCAATGCTAACTTGTGTATATAGCACTTTTGTTGGACTAAAAATAAGTTGAATACATTTCCATTTTCAATAAAGAACATTAAATAAATTATGATATACAAGAGTAAATATTAGAAATCTATTAAACTGCTGCTGAATACATGACCATAGATAATTACTCAGCTGAAAACACCAAATTTTCAAGATAGGGTGAACCCTTACCCACAGTGTTACAGAAATGAAAATGAAGCATAGTCACAGATACACAGTGAAAAATGTAGATACAGCTGTATCAAAAAACTCAGGAATTTTTATTCTGGGTCTTGTCATTCAAGCTCATTTTCATCTTTATAATTTTCTATATACGGCATTGGTTTACAAAAAAATGTTACTGGTGTGTGTGTGTGTATTTGCATGTTTCTATATGTTTGTGTGTGTGTGTTTCTTTAAACATGACAAAAATAAGATAGCAATGAGACCCCCAGTCTTCATGAGAAAAATGTGGGACCAATTAAAAGAATAGTTTTTTTTCCTGTGAAGTTAACTGCATATGACTTAGTTTGGTTTCACCAGTAAACCAAAGGTTACTTTCCTATGTACTCAGCTACTTCATAGCAAGCAGGAAGAGATAAGAGTGTTGATGGTTAATGATACTCAATCAAACTGATTCTTTACCAATACTACAAGTCAGGATCACAAAGACATTCCATGCATGCCTGTAAACCTTTTTAATATATTTAGCTCCATGGTTTTTAACAGCTTCCTGGAGTTGTGGCACCATTAAAACAATAGTGTTTAGAATATTCTACTCATTCTACAATAAAATCCCTAATCCCTACCCAAAGACACCACTTCCCATTCTTTTCTTCCCCATCCCTGAAAGTTGTTAATTAACTTTGTTACTTTACATGGATGTCTGTTGTAGACTTTTCGTTTTGTTAAATTTTTAAAAATACAAGTAACTAGATTTATTCCAGACAAGAGTACATTCACATATGACCAAGGAACCCACTCCTACCTCCCTCCCCAAATGGCAGTGGGGCAGGTATTTAACACTCCTGAGACAAGCATCTGTGCTTCTTCATCATCTCTGGTACAGCCATTAGAAAGTCTAATCTGAACAACCTCAAGTGATGCCTTGTGGAATAGAAATGAAGCTCAGGCTTTCACCCGTCATCCCACCCCCAGGGCTGCAGAAACACATCAGGGAGAGGGAAAGTATGTTGAGACACCAAACTCCCAGAACTGAACTCATAGCTTCTTCAAACCAGTCTTTACTCTCAGTAGGGACTTCAGGGGCTTCCTCTTGGCCCAACTGAGAAAATTAGCCTCAACTGCATGGACTCAGCAACCCACAGAGGTAAGTCAGCAATGTATCTTGGCTCTCTGTTTTATATTAAGTGTTTGTGAGCTAAAAGATTCCCATAAACTATTCCCTCCTGGAGGGTAGACTCAGTTCCCATGTTAGGAACAACTTCTACAATGCTTAAAATTTATAAAAACAAGTCTTGAGAAAAAATCTAATTCCAAAAGAGGGGTCTTTAGAACAAGCTAAAAAGTTGATTAAAATTATTTATACTAGTTATTAACAAAAAGGCTACAAAAGGAAGAGAAATTGAGGGTAATACTTGCTGGAACATTCCACATACCTCTATGGCCCCCATACAACTGTGGAAAGACATGTAAAATGCTAGAATGGGCCCTGGAACTGGCCACCAGTCCCTGCGGTGGTGCAATAGTGTGCCTATCATTTCACCTGGGGCCTGGATCCAAGGCTCTTCTCTGATTCTGTGGCAGAATAAGATTCCCTGCTTGTGTGGCTCTGCAAATGTGCAGCCAGCTGCTGCTTGGTCTCTGGATTGTTTTCATTTACTTCTTGATGAAGCCTCTCAGGACAATCACGCTAGGCTCCTATCTGCAAGCATAGCAGAGTATCATTAATAGTGTCAGGGGTTGGCTCTCTCCCATGGGATGGGTCTCAAGTTGGGCCAGTCATTGCTTGGTCGTTCCCTTGGTCTCTGCTCTATCTTTATCCCTCTGTATCTTGTAGGTAGAACAAATTTTGAGTTGAAGGTTTTGTGGGTAGGGTAATGTCCCCCTCCATCTACTGGAAGTCCTATAGGACATAGCCACTTCAGTCTCTATATCCCCCTGCTGGTAGGAATCTCAGCTGGGGTCACTCCCATAGACTCATCATAGCCTCCCCCATCCCAGGCCTCCTGCTAGTCCCAGAGATGCTGCCCACCTGATTTCCATTCTCCCTTCCAGCCCTCTCTCACCATCATCCTATATGAGATAAAGCAGACCTAGAAAGACAAATAAAGGGTGAAGTCACTTATAATTGGACATTAGCCATAAAGTGCAGGATAACCTAAGTCTACAGTTTCAGAGAAACTGGGTAATAAGGGAGGCCCAATGGAGAATGTGGGAATCACACTCAGAAATGAAAACAAAATAGTATTCAGAGGTGGATAGAAGGAGGAAACTAGGTGGGAGAGGGGGTAAAGAGGGATATGGGGATTTTGGTCAAGTGTGGGCAAAGTCACTGGAGAGGACTAGAAGTGACAATGTATGTATTTCTGCCTAGTTTCTTACACATAGCACATTTGAAGGGTCATTTATACTGTAACATGTCTCAGTATTTCTTTCCTTTGTTGCCAAATAATATAATATAATAGAAATATGCTATATTTTAGAATTCATTAACAAGTTGATAGACACTTGAATGATTTACTTTTTGAGCAATCAGTGATAATGTTTTCATGTTTAAGTACATGGGAAAATACCTCAGTATTATTGAAGTATTATTCAGAGGAGCCTGTAACATGGAAGCTTATACAGAGCTAGACTTTATTATTTCCTAAAAGCTTTACTATTATGTTAAGGGATGGGGTAGACTTACAAAATGTTTGTGTGTGTGTGTGTGTGTGTGTGTGTGTGTGTATCCTGAAGAATCCAGTGAGAAAGAAGCTTCTTTTTGTTTTCATTCTGTTTCACCAAGTCGTAAAAGAAACAGGCTTTTTAAACTGCATCCCCTGTCACTCTATGATCCAGAGAGTAAAGAACACAGTTAATATGATCTATTCTGTGCATGTAAAAAGTAGAATACTCATAGTCCAGAAAGCAAAGGTCTATTACAGTGTCAGCATATACAGGTGGGTCTTATATGCTCATCAGTGCTTCCTCCTTAGAAGAACTTTAGAAGGTTAGAAAGTCATCCTTCCAAAAGTACTATCTTGATTGAAGCACAGAGTTAACTATAAGAAGAGCAAACATGATAATGACAGTAAGTATCTTTTAAGAGACCACTGTCTATGTGCCAGGTGCTAGATGCTACGTGCATTATATTATTCCTTACCACAGCCCTAAGAGTCACACATTGTAGCTACCCTATTTTACATATTCAGAAACTATTCTCAAGTAAGATCATGGAACTTTAAATCTAGAGTTTTAGTTCCAAACCAAGTGCTTTCTCCCATTATGAATTTTTTTTCCCTACTGATCAGAAGTATCACATCTGCCCAGGAACTAAATGTGTTCCTTAGAGCATTGGTTCTTGAATATGAACATTGGTTTTCTCTTAGACAGTGGCCACAAGAATGATGTACCTTATGGTATTTTAAGTTCATGGTCACTAATAATTAGTTTTAGATTATTTTTTAGATAAAGAGAAATAATATGGGCACTGAGCAGATCCCAGGTGGCAGCTCTACCCACAATTTCTAAGAACCCAGAGGAAATGGGGCTCCAAGTGCTCTAACCCGAGCAGTATCTTAGGTAAGCAGACAGCATCACCCACTCCAAACAGGAAGTAACTGGGACCAACAAGGACCCAGGAAGTCACTCCTGTCCCAGAGCACTGAGCAGATCTTGGGCCCTAGCTCTTCCTGTCTGTGCCTGAGCACTGAGCAGATCTTGGGCCCTAGCTCTTCCTGTCTGTGCCTGAGAACTGAGCAGATTTTGGGCCCCAGTGCTTAACCCAGTAGTAACGCCCACCCCACACAGTTCTGATACAACCAAGATAATAGGAAAGACAGGCTCCAGTCAGAGACAGGGCAGGTAGCAAAAAAGAAATCCAGATGGCAAAAGGCAAGAGCAAGAACATAAGCATCAGCCACCCAGGGTATTTGGTATCATTAGAACCTAGTTCTCACACATAAGAAAGTCCTGAATTCTCCATATTACTAAGAAAGCAAGATTCAGATTTAAAATCACTTCTAATAATGATGGTAGAGGACTTTAAGAAGGACATAAATAACACTCTCAAGGTATTTGAGGAGAACACAGGTAAACAGATAGAATCCCTTAAAGAGGAAACACGAAAATCCCTTAAAGAATTACAAGATAACACAACCAAACAGGTAATGGAATTGAACAAAACAATTCAAGACATAAAAATTGAAGTAGAAACAATAAAGAAATCACAAAGGGAGATTACCCTGGAGATAGAAAACCTAGGAAAGAAATCAGGAGTCATAGACACAAGCATCACCAACAGAACACAAGAGATAGAAGAGAGAATCTCAGGTGCAAAAAATAACATAAAGATATTGACACAACTGTCGAAGAAAATGAAAAATGCAAAAAGTTCTTAACACAAAATATCCAGGAAACCCAGGACACAATGAGGAGACCAAACCTAAGGATAATAGGTATAGATGAGAGTGAAGATTCCCAACTTAAAGGGCCAATAAATATCTTCAACAAAATTTTAAAAGAAAACTTCCCTAATCTAAAGAATGAGATACCCATAAACATACAAGAAGCCTATAGAACACCAAATAGACTAGACCAGAAAAGAAATACCTCCCATCACATAATAATCAAAAAACCAAGTGCAGAAAACAAAGAAAGACTATTAAATGCAGTAAGGGGAAAAGGCCAATTAACATATAAAGGCAGACCTATCAGATTTACACCACACTTCTCAGCAGATACTATAAAAGCTAGAAGAAGCTGGGAAGATGTCATACAGACCATAAGAGAATACAAATACCAGCCCAGGCTACTATACCCAGCAAAACTCTCAATTACCATAGATAGAGAAACCAAGATAGTCCACAACAAAACTAAATTTACACAATATCTTTCCATAAACCCAACATTACAAAGAATGATAGTAGGAAAGCTCCAAAACAAGGAGGGAAATAATATTCTAGAAAGAGCAAGAAAGTAACCCTCTTCCAACAAATCCAAAAGAAGATAGCCACACAAAGATAATTCTACCTCTAATAACAAAAATAACAGGAAGCAACACTGTTCCTTAATATCTCTTAACATCAATGGACTCAATTCCCCAATTAAAATACATAAGCTAATTGACCGGATATGTAAACAGGACCCAGCATTTTGCTGCATATAGGAATCCCAGCTCAGTGACAAAGACAGAATCTACCTTAGAGTAAAAAGCTGGAAAACAATTTTTCAAGCAAATGGTCCTAAGAAACAAGCTGGAGTAGCCACTCTAAAATCTCCAGCCTGAGAACACAAAGGGAGGGACTCATGGCTCCACCTGTATAGGTAGTTGAGGGTGGCCTTGCCTGGCATCAGTGGAAGTGCACAGCCTTGGTACCTGAAAGTTTGGATTCCCTAGTGTTCAGGAATTTCAAGAGCAGAGAGGTGGGAATGAGTGGATGGTGGGAGCACATCCTCATATTAATTGGAGGAGGGGGGATGGGGTAAGGGGTTAGGCATCAGTGGAAGTGGAGGGCCTTGGAAAGTTTGGATTCCCTAGTGTTGGGGAATTTGAGAGCAGGGAGGCAAAAATGGGAGGATGGTGGGAGCACACCCTCATAGAAACTCCCAGAATTATATGGATTAGACATGACAGAGGCAGGCCACCAGAAGACTAGATTCCAAAATTTAAACAAAAAATTATCTTGATACTAAAATTTGTTTTGAGAATTGCATATTGCAGAATACATAGCCTTGTTGTATCTACTCATCAAGTGAGCTGAGCAGACCTGCTCGAACCTCTGATGTCCTGGAATTTCAGCTGGATGCAGTGAAGACTTGGATGTCAGAGGCTTATCAATTTACTCTTCCCCCTGCCCCTCTTCTAATATCTCAATGACCATAATCACCTTGAAGAAGTTAATGAAGAGTCTGCACTCCTATTCCCTAGGCTTGAGGACTGAGGGGGTTAATATTGGGCTGTCTTTCTAGGGAAAAGTAGTGGATTTTTTTGGAACAGGGAAGATTAGGTAGGATTTATTGCATAGTCATAACCTATTCGTAGAAATATGTATAATTGTTATTAAGATGAAGTTATAATTTCTTAAATGGTACAAAATTTACTTTGATTTCAAATTTAAGGTTTTCATTGGTATGAGCTTCTTATTGATATAAAAGTGAGATTAATATTGTTACTATCATAGGCATTGTGCCTGTATAACACATTTAGGAATACAAGGCTTAGACCCAGTCCTTCTTTAACTTTTTAAAACTGATTTGAGATGGTTAGCCTGTGAGTTAAGGGCCTATAGCAAATTCATGGCTTTGAGTTTATTGTTACGGTGTTTTCTATATTTTATTTAGAAATAGCTGAGAGGAGTTAACAGACAACAGTCCAGATTGCCTTACATGGATTGTTGGTTTTCAAAACATCAGAGTCCACAAAATTGATGTTACAAACATTTTGGTATTAATGTTCATTTTGATTAGAGACCTGTCTGCTCCTGACAGTTTCCTGTCTTGGATTCTAAGAAGAAATTGAGCATCTTTGGAGTTACTCCAGTTGTGGTGAGACAGCCACTAGGCAAGAATTGCCTCTTTCCATCTACAGACAAATTACTGTCCAGAAAAGGACACACTTTTGGAATAGTTGACTGATTATATCTGCCAATACAGAGTAATCAGCCCTTAATAATTCTGCAGCACTAAGGTCTGTCAGATGATCCTGGGCCAGAAGGCTGAAGATCAGATGCTCCAACGTTTTGTAGTATAGGGAGTGTCCAGGTGTTCAGCGGTCTCTATAATTTGACTAAGTTTTAGAAGCTATGCTTTGTGCTTCCCATAATTTCAGTTAACTCAGTCATTCTGGATTTCTGACAGGATTGAAGAGTTATAGTCTCATAGCCAATCCTGGCTATTTACTTTGAGAGAAAAGGTTTGAGAGGATGGTTTTCAGCTGACATTCATTCTAAAGCCAAGAAAAAAAGCCAGGTTCAGAACTAAGTCTTTTACTTAGAAGGGATGACATAGGTTCTGTTTAGTCAACAAAATGATGGACTGGGTATTTGGTCTATCTTGTACCTTACTGACCCAAATTGGTATAGTTATGCTCTAATTGTATTTTAAGAGAAAAGTTTTATTTTAACAGGAAGGGTGATATGTAGGAGGAGCTAATGTGGGAGGAGTAAGGAGAGAAGGAGGAGTAAGCAGAGAAGGAGGAGAAGGAGAGGAGGAGCTAGGTGACAAGAGGTGGGGCATGAAGGTGGATGTTCAAGTGTCTCTGCCAGTCAAAGAGAGTTGATATATATAGGTTGGATATTGGGTTGCACTTCTGATTATATGGGCATCTTGTTATTGAGCATTACCAAACTTATAAAGCTTTAGATTAACATTAAAAAAAATAATATAAAAGCAAAAAGGAGAACGGGGATGGGATAGGAGTTTTCTAAAGAAGGGAAATGGGGAAAGGGTATGGCATCTGAAATGTAAATAAAATATCTAATAAAGATTTTCACATCAAAAAAAGAGAGAAATAATATGTACATGATGTAAAATGAGTTATCAAAGGATTTTTAGGAATTAAGATTTGTACTTAAGAGTTCTACAGAAGAGAATAAAGAACTGTGGCGTGTTCAGCCACAAGTGCAGCATCTATTCATGCCCCTTTCCCAAGGCTCAGAAACCATCATAGGAGAAAGAGAAATGCTGTGGGAACCAGAGATCTGGAGAACCAAAGAAAAGTAGTGTCTTCCAGACACAACTGGACCACTCCAAAAGCAGCTGCTAGTGCCTGCATACAACTTGTATAAGATCAAAGTAGTCAAAATCCCAGCACAGAGTGAGAAGAAAGTCATGAGCCTCCACCCCTAACTGATGAGCTATGGACAATTGATGGCTTCTGGGGGATGGATCGTCAGTTTTCTTTAAAGCTGTGGCCCTTGATAGGTCTACTATGCTGTAGGGGATAACTTCACATTCAGAAGTATATGAACCGTACAAATTGGGGTTGGTGGTTTAAATAAAAATAATAATTTTAAAGAAGTTATATAAGAGAGTGGCACTAGTCTGGAATAGCTGTTTTTGTTGTTTGTCTATTTGGTTTTGTCTGTTTGGTTTTGGATTTATGTTTTATCTTTGTTGCTCCTGCTGCTGTCGTGTTGTTGTTGTTGTTGTTGTTGTTGTTGTTGTTGTTGTTGTTGTTGTTTTGATACAGGGTTTCTCTGTGTAGCCCTGGCTATCTGGGAACTAGCTCTATAAACCAGACTGGCCTTCAACTCCTAAGTTTGTATGCTTCTGCCTCCTGAATGCTAGGATTAAAGCCGTGCCCCACCACACAGAGCAAGAACAGCTGTTTAACTTGCTCTGCGTGAAGCTGCTGTGGCAATGGCTGAAGCACATGGGAACTGGAGGCAGAGAATGTGGTTAAATTTTTTTCTCCCCACTGTACATTATACAAGCCAAGGACAATGGAAAGTAAACCTCTACCATAGTGCCTAAAAATAAATTTAAAATATCATTGTGTATAAGATGACAACTCAATAAAAGTGAATTAAATATTATTTTACACTGAATCCAAGCAATGGCATGTTCCATAGGGAAATAATCCTGGCATATCTTTATCACACAACAATATCATTATTGTCAGTTGAAGCACTTCTCCTAAAGATGTTAGCAAGTGCTTAACAGCATGTTAAGTGATGTGTCTGGTTTAGAGGGATGGCACCAATAGAACCCCTCAAAGCTGATTATCTGCAGCTTTGGTATTTCTTTAAAACACAATATCAGGACTCTGTATTCTAACATGTTAGTCCAGATTTAAATTTTAATTAGCAATTGACATTTTCAAATGCCCTATCATATATCATTGTTGATGTGTGTCTCTTAGATAAGAATGCCTTTGGGAGATATTTCTATTGATTTTTAAGAATAAAATTTAATTTTGGAAGCTAATTACCTTTTCTCTACTTCTTTCAAAAACTATGTCCAGTACTGCATTTGGTACCCTGTTTGGTACATAGCTGGCCAGATGGCCAGATATTGGAGATAAAGGAAAGCAGCTTTCAGTTCTCAGTACAATCTAACATGTTTATATATGAACTATTTGCTCCAAAAGAACCAGATCAGGCAGGTGAAATGATTAAAGACAAATACAACAACAACAATAACAACAAATAAATGACTTCAAAAGGTCAGCAATGATGCTCCTAGTGATTAAAATGTAGCTGTCTCCAATTCTAGACACGTTTTAGGATATCTTCCAATGTTGAGGAATTGTAAGCCATAAGTTTCATAGTTAATCACTGCTTATCTTCCTTAAAGTCCTTAACATTCCTTAACATTGTGTGGGTCTCTATGTCTGAGCCGAGAGCACTTGCAAGATTAAGCATGCGGTAAAAATCATGGTAAATATTTGATGACTGTGCCACAAAAGAAAGGTCATTTTATATGTGTTTAATATTTTAATCTCAAAGAATAAAATTTTACCAATAAGGGTTTCAGAGGTTCACATTACAATATTTAAGTGACTTTCATATATCTTTTCTTTCTGTAGTAAGCAACCTATGGCTTTCTGCTACTTTTAATTTCTGTAGGATTATATTATTCTTAAAATACTTTTTTGGTTGACCCATTCCTGGATCCAATGTGATATCATCCTTCTCTTTCACAAAATAAGTTTACCAACATAAAATTAAATGTCATTCTTTGTAAACATTTGTTAAACATTATAAATAAACTCATATAATGGAAAAGAAATATCTCTATTGTGTGCCTCAAACTATGGCCATCTTAAAAATGTAAACATGTTGTATGGTACAAAGTTGTCAATGAATTAAGTCATACTTAAGAATGCAGTGCATTGATTCACAAAACAACAGCCATTTGAAGACTGCTATAAAAGCTTCCTAAAGATGGAAAATATATTTTTAAAATTATCACAGCATTGAACAAATACTGACCAGAAACTGCTGATATCACAGAGGAGGGAGTCTACAGAGATTATCAAAAACAGGACAGAGGAAGGAAAGGACTTGTAATGACAACTGAGAATTTAATTTCCTAAGAACTTATTCACTTAAGTCAAAATTTGAGGTTCAGTGTTATCATCACTGAATGCCATTCCAGGAATCTGCTAAGGCACAGACTGAGTTGTTTGTCCACCAAAATAAATTTTTCCTCTCATTGATGACAGATACACAATAGTTATGTTTGGAAAACAGTTCTCAACAGCAGCAAGCTCTCTCTACAGTGTCCCTTGGGAAGCAAGGATATGTTTATGTATAATGTTTATTTGTCTAAATAAATAGTTATCATATCTATATAAAGACTATAAAAACGACAAGACAGGGCCTGCCTCATGCCCAAGGCCATATATATTTATAACAATGCTTCTTGGAAAGGAACACTAGGTTTATGTATGACATGTGTATATAAAACAGTTGTGTTCTGTGCAAGGTATATGTGTGAGAATCATTACAAACAGCAAGATCAACAAAACTCATTAAGGTGGGCCATCAAATCGGAAATAAAAGCTTTCCTTGCTCCACCATGAAACTTCCTTTGCAATGAACACTCCCAAATAACACAACTGGGACAAATCTCTCTTCCTAAGTTCTTTTACTCACTGTAATCAGAGAGGTGTTTATTGATTGTTCTTCATTTACTTTCTTTTGAAACAGAAAAAACAAGAAGTGCAGACAGAGAAAGAAAAGGTTATAACCCTCTCAATAAGTGGCAGTCAAGTTCTGCCACCCCAATCTTGTCAAATGACCCAGTGTGCAAGCAATGACATATCTATAAACACAGGAATGTTGGTGCTTTATCTGCTGCATTATAAATTAAAATAAAGAAGTGTCATTAAGCACAGCTCCAATGACAGTCCTTACTTCCGTCAAAACCCAAGCACATATTTAAACCTCAGGGACTCTGCCATTTCTGCAACCTGCTACGGTGTTAATGAGCTCACTTAGAGACAGCTTAATATAAATCCACGTGATAACTCAGTAAAGCTCAATAAATATTCACATGGAAAATGAAGGGGGAGATAAAACATTGTTTAGAGAAATTGACAGAAGACAGCTCGTTCAGAAACTTGAAGGCCATTTGAAGGGTTTTGTCCTTCATGCTAAACAGGTGAGAAGGCATTAAATAAAGGCTTAAAGTGGGTCAGAAACAAGACCCTCTGCCTATTGCTCAGTGCTTAGGATGTGCTACAGAGCAATGACACTAGCCCTTTCTTTTGATACTCATATAAAGAACAAAAACAACAAAAAGTTTTAAACCCCCTTTAAGATCTTCCACCCTGCTCAGAGGCACCTAGAGGGTGACTTCTTAATTCTTAAAATATTTCCTTGACTTTTTCTATGGCTACTTAAATAAATAAAACCTGATCCATGAATCCAGGAGCTATTTCTACAAAATCTTCCAAAATGCGTGCAAGGACATTGAGTTATTTTCTGATATCAGAACAAGGCATACTATGACTTGCTTGAGGATTCTTTGGGAAGACTTTATTATTTTTAATATGCATACGTGTGGTGTGAAAGCATGTATGCACACAAGTGTAGGTACTGGTCAAAGCCAGAAGAGGCTGGAAGACTCGCCAAGAACTAGTTATAGGCAGCTACCCAACATTGATGCTGGTAAACAAACTAGGTTCCTCTGCAAAGGCACTTTGCTCTTAACTGCTGAGCCATCTATGGCTAAGAAAGTAATTCTGAGACATCTCTCAAGTAAGCTACAAGCCACAGGATACCAGGGAGAGGAGGGGAGAGAGATTTATTAAAAGAGATGATTTCAAGTTGAAACAATAAAGCTCAAGGAAAACCACTCTTCTTATTCTCTCGCTGTGTGTTCAGGATTAGCATCCCATGTTCCCTTTACAACCAACCAACCAACCAACCAACCAAAAGACAGCAAAACTTTACTTTCTGAATGACTCTCCCACAATAGGTCTTTCTAGCCTTATGATGTCCCACCACTTAGCCACAGCCAAGACAGGCTGTGTGCAAGCAATCTGTGTTCTCTACTCCCGTTTTCATTAAAAAAAAAAAAAATACTCTGGCTCCTTAGATTCCAGTGAAAGTTTTTTGTCTGCTCCCTAGGCTGAGAATTTGTCCCAGGACTGCTTCTTTTATCTGCAGTTACCATCTGTAACAACCCAATAAATTTTTATTTCAGAGAACACTTGGTGTTTTCAGTTTGGTTTAACAGGCTCTTCCTTATGAAATCTGGGTTTCCAGTCACAAGTCCATCCTGTGCCAGGTCTCCACAGGAGCCTCTCCCTGGAAGATAGTCTGCCCTGTGGTCTTTTCTCCTCTGCTGGTGTGAAATCTTCTTTTCATCACCTCATTATCCCTTACACAGACCGATAGATTCTCCTCTGAACCAAACTCGAGGCAAGCTCCTTGGGTATGTCCCTTAGGAGGCTAGCTTTAGCAAGAATCCTGCTAAGACAGTGTTGCTAGGATTCCTCACCCTTAATATCAGGTCATCTTCTATATCTAATTGGCTTCCACATTCTCCAGTATCCTCCAGATCATGTCCATTTCACCCTAGCCTGCCTTCAGCAAAAATCCCAATAGGCCAATTTAGCCAGAATCCCCTTATCTCTGTGTTTCTTCTAAGTAATTGTCCATCTACTGACCCACACCTTGCTCCTTGGTTATAAATTTTCACTTGTGTTTAAAGTTAAGCTACATTACTCTCCTATACTTTAAACTCTTTGTATTGGTTCCCTATAACCAATATGATACTTCTTCTGAATCAAACCCATATTGAAAAATGCCATCAGTAATACTTTTTCTTTGGCAACACACTCACATAATTGTATTACCTTCAAAGAGACAAGTCAATTTCTCCACGAGAACAGAAAAGAAGTTAATAGTTAGGAAGATAGATAGATAGATAGATAGATAGATAGATAGATAGATATAGAGATATATAGAGAGATAGAGATGATATAGACATAGATATACATTAGATATACATTAGATATAGATATATACATGTCTGCATTTTGGTCACAGAGAGAAATGAAGATGGGCACGAATCGGAGCCTTCCTGCCTTTTTCCTGGCCTTCTTACAGAGCCAGAAGGTGCTATGCAGTCTGCTGCAGTAGAAAAGGGCTCAATGGTCTTAGCCAGCAGCCAATCCTGCAAGCTACAATAATGACCTGACCTGACAAATGTTACCTCTAATACAATAGTGACATGACTAACCAGTCATTTTGTGACTGGATTACAGGCTCTCTTCTCAAGTGGGAATCCTGCCTTCTTCTCTCAGCCTAATCAATAAAAATACCATGGTTAGAGAGGTCACAAGCAGTAGGGAGAATCTATTTTTGTTTTGACAATTAGTCTCATTACCAAATTGCCTTCTCAATGCTCCTGTTTATAGCCACAGATTAATGGGGTATCTAGCATTCATTACAGAAGCTTCTTGTAGTAATGGACATTAATGCAATTAACATAGAAGTCATAATTGGTCAATATGCTGAGAATACATGGAGGTATGATGTCTTCTTGTAAAATTTTTTTACATTTCCTTATTTATTGTGGTGCAAGAAGAGCACACACCATCGTCGCACATGAGATCAAAGAACAACTTGTATGAAAGAATCAGTTCTTTCCTTCTCTCATATGATCTCCTGGAATGAAACTCAGGCTGTTGGGCTTTGAGGCAAATTGTCTTTATAAACTGAGACATCTAGCTGGATGCAGTGTGATATTCATACAAAGTGTTCCAGGATGTAATTTGTAAACAAAAGGGTTTCTAGATGAGTGTAAGCTAACTAAAATTTTTGCTAAGTGTGAAAATCGTAGCACTCAAAACTTAATCCCAGCCCTTGGGAAACAAAGTAAAAAATATCACTACAAATTTGAGCCTACAATGTACTACACAAGAAAACTCATCTCAAAAATTAAACTAATAACTCTCAAAAGAAAATATAGAAAGATTATGGTTATCTATATTTTTTAGTCAATGAACAATCTTTTTTTCCTACCAGATACCAATGTATTCTTTAGGAATATGTTTTTATAACATAATACAGATTTTAAACATATAAGTGAGAGAGGTGAGATCACAAGGAGATGAATTGGGAGGAAAATGTTCACTTAGACTTGAGACAACTACTTGTTAAACATGGGGACCTAAGGCCCTATGTTCTCACAAAAACCACGACACTCATTATCTGGGGAAGACAGTATTTTACTTAAAATTCTCTTTCAGTAGAAATCTTTATAAGGTGCAAAAAAAAAACCCTTTTAATATTTCATTTTCCCCCATAGGAATCGTAGTGTCCCAATGAAAATGTCTAAGGTAATTCCAGTAACATTGAATTAACCGTCTTTGATGTGTTAATATTCAAACTGATGATCTGTCAGGATGTGTCAGCCTTGAGTTTTATTTTCAAAACCTCATTGTCCATGTATTTTAATCACATGTTTTTAAAGATACAAGAGATGATTAGAAAGACAGGACAGAAAAGAAATTTAAATAAAGTTAGGTGGTTGTGGTTTTGAAGCAGTTTTGTTGACATATAACTTGTTCATTGAAAGTATTCAAAAATTAATGTATTTTTAGCACATTCACTGTTACAGTCACCTCCACAAGAGGAAAATATTTTCACCCTCTTTAAAGAAAAACTATACACTTTATCCTCCTCTTCCTCCAATCTGTCAATTAGTCATTATATTTTTATGAAATTTGCTTCTTTTGAGAATTTCATATAACAAAAATTATACAATATTTAGTCCTTTTATTTACCCTAGTATTTACTGGGCTTTCCCACATTTAACATGTATTGGTGCTTCATTTTTATTGCATTGCTTAAATGTACCATGTTTCTTCTTTGGAGCCATTATGGAGAATGCTTGTAAAAATATTTATATGTGTGCAATTGTTTTAAGTGTGGCTTAGAACCAGTGTAGGGAAGCCCATTGGAACAGGATCCTGTGTCTCAGCAAAAAGAGATATATCAAGCACATATGGTGAGTGATAGAAATGGAAAGAGTTTATTAAGAAAGAAAAAGACATTCCTGAAGATGGGAGTAGGTTAGTGATCAGCAAAGGGCATGTACTCACAGCACTGAGTCAAAGTCTGTGAGTCCCATACCTCCTTAGAGTTGTTTACACGGCACCTGTCTTCTGGGGAACATGTTTGTATTGTTACAAGAAGCAGGTGGGAAAGGATTTCTCGTCCTTTTACCAAGTGGCTTTGTTTGTATATAATGATGATGTCTCGCTACCACCTTATTCTTCTGCAATACAAATGCACTTGTGGCCTTATCCTTCCATTATTTCTAGATAAATACACAGTATGGACTGGGAGAGTTCGATGGTAATTACTTAATAATTTTGAAGAACCAGCAGAACTCTTTCCAAAACAGAGCATTTTATATTCCCAACAGCAACATCCAAGAGTTCTGATTTGCTTCTGATTCATCTTAAGTTCATGGAATTTTACCCATGTTCAATGCTTGACAACTTGTTAAAACAGATTTTAAGTAGATATTGAAGAATATTGTTAGGAAAAAACCTGTCTAAAACTTTTTTGGGAACTTTGCACATATCTCTCCACCAAACCCTTTCTCTTTAAGAAAATATCTATTTAATTGAAAGGAAAAATATTTGGCTAAGCAGCAAGCTAGAAAAAGGAAATGTCAAGCAGCTCTCTCTCAGACAACTAGTTATTCTGTAATACCAGGCTGGAAACATCCCCAAGCCAATTCCCCAGAGAATGAATTCTTTATTATCAGACTCTGCTTAGGTGAGAATTGTAATTTTGAGACTTGAAGTGCAATGCCTCTGCCAGACCTCTTCAGTCACTTATTTGATTTAAATACATCTGTGAACACAGACATATCAAAAAGGGTTATTTTTCACCTCAGTTTTTCCATTTTCCCATTACAAAGCTGCTGAATGTTGGAGCATTTGTTTGGATAAAATACTTTTTGGAACATATCACTTGTATTGGCTGCCTGAACTAGCATGCAAATCTACTCCTGTTTAAAAATATCTTTCTTTTATTTTATAGGGAAAGAATATTTTATCTCTAGATAGGATTATCTATAGTCTTGTTTTTATTTTGAAACAGAGTCTTAATGTATAGCACTGGCTATCCCCAAATTTGCAATCCTCCTGCCTCAGCCTCCTGACTGCTGGTTTTTCAGACATAAACACACACACTCAATTCACCATAGTGTATTGACAGTATAGTCTTTCTTCTTTTGTTGCAGTGTAGAGAATTCTTGTCACCAACTGAGATTTTTGCCTTTAAAATAGTCTTTCCATACAGATTTCAAGTTTATTTTCATATGCACTAAGCTAATCAGTTTCACCAGAAACATGTTTCATCTTGTTAATCCTGCCTACAAATCTTGTTATCTTCACAATCTTTCTTCCAACTCTTTTTTAATTGGTTATTTTATTATTTACATTTCAAATGTTATCTCCCTTCCCAGTTTCCCCTCCACAAGCCCCCTATCTCCTTCTCCCTCCTCCTAACTCTATGAGGGTGGTCCCAACCGGCCCACCCTCTCCTGCCCCATTCCCCTGTGCTGGGTCACCAGGCCTCCACAGGACCAAGGGGATCCCCTTCCAGTTATTCCAGATAAGGTAATCCTCTGCTACATATGCAACTGGAGCCATGCTGAAGGGGTTTCCAACACTTTCTTTACTTTTTTTCCTATTATTTTTTTTTCTCTTGCAAAAGCTGCTATGCATTCATGAGACTTGTCTTCCATGTATCTGATCTCTCCCTTAAATGTTCCCCTCCACAAGCTCCTAACATTAGCCTATGTTTTCTGCTTTTTTCATTCTTTTAACAATCCAGCACACTTATTTAAGCCTCTGTAGCATCTATTTTTAGTTACAAGGGATTCTAACATGTATTTATGTGACTTTCCCTGCTCTTGAAGAATGTATGTCAGTGCTTTGTCATCTGCAAGTTCAAATTCTTGTCTGTCTCTTTCAACAGTTCTAGGCATGAGGTACCACTTCTCTGTCATCTTCCTTTTTAAAGCAGGGGTATTGTAGTTTTTAATATTTTTTTCCTTATTGGATACTTTATTGATTTACATTTCAGATGCCATTCCCTTTACCCATTTCTCCTCCCTCAAGAAACAAGCAAGACAATAAAGACAAATAGTCAAAGAATAAGCAAGGCAATAAACAAAGTTCCATGAACACTCCTATGATCTATCATTGCTTCTAAGGGCTTACCAGGATGACCAATATATCTGAGCCTACATCCCTGTCCTAGCCCAAAGTCATTTTCATGCCTGAAGCCTACTTCTTTGTTCTAGCCTAAAATTTAGATTCCTGCCTGAAATTACTTCTTTGTTCTAGCCTAATGTCAGATTCCTGCCTAAAGCTTATTTCCTTTTCCTTGCCCCATGTCAGATTATTGCCAAACAACCCCAAAAGCTCTACACCTCTCCCCCCTTTTAAATGCATAAACAAGACTGAGCCTGTTTTAGGTCATTCTGACAAGAATGCCTTCCTTACCCATCATGGAATATGCATTATCAAAAGCAATGCACTTCTGTCTTAGGTTGGTAAGGCACTGTGCAGAATCTTACCTGTCTGAGGGTCCATTTTCAGTTTCAAGCCATATACTCACTTTCTAATTGTGCTAGTGTGTTGAAATCCAGCAGTTTGTTTTTGACATAGTATTTCTGTATATATCCCTAGCTGTCTTGGAACTCAGTATGTATAAGATGCTAGCCTCAAACTCATAGATATTCACCTGCCTCTGCCTTTTTAAATGTGTACATCACAATGCCAGCCTGTGAGAGACCATTTTTCTCTTTTCCCTTTCTGTTGTTTCTTTCTCCCCTTTTCTTGCTACACAATCCAAAGAACTTTTCTTTCCGTACATTGGTCTGTGTCCTGATGCTCTGAGGTAGCTTCACAACATGAAGCCTCACAGTCTGTCAATTTCTTAGATGCAACATAGCCATCTTCCTGCTTCAGCAACAAATCCATTTTACTCACACAGATACTTGTCCTTTAACCCTTTCACAAACATGGAGTCCAGAGAGCCTTCCCAACACCTACCCTGAGGCTATGCACCCCTCATGGGAGGAAGTGGTCTCAAGACATTGTCTCACTGCATTCTTAGTGTTAACCAGGGCCACCAAATTTTGTATGCCTCCTCCATTTTGGTTAAACTATGACAATTCTAGTAAGCACAGTAATTCAGTAGCTAGAAGAAAATACATTTGTTTTTCTAGGTTTTTGACTGTCTGTCCTATATCCTCCAAGCAATGACCAGCTAGGAAAAATATTTATTGACCACCTAACATAATTTAACTGACTATTCACTGCTTACCCCAGTAATGATAACTGCAGGCTACAAAGGGACATTGTTCCTTCCTGCCCTATGACTTTTTCAGCTTAGAAGAGGATAGTGGGCTCTGATGCATACAGTGATGCCCCATGCAAGATATTTTCTCAAAATAAAAACCTGTGCTCTCTTAAGTCTTCCTCATTCCCTTCTGTCTTTGCTTCTCACTGATTTAACTTAAATTCTTTTTCCCCCCAGGGCCCTGTCAGATGACCCCTAAGCTATAAATATAAGAACTATGTCTTCCTTTTTGTTTTATCTTTATTCATTTATCTATTTTAAATACAAAGTAGTCAGCCTTGAAAAAGTATATACGTAAGTAACACTAAACCAAACTGTATCTTCTGTCAAATCTAGAGTATAAGGCATATTTCTCTCCTTCTACTATCCTACATCTGCTCACCTACTATGTTTTGACCTGGGGTAAATAAAAAATTATTTCATTAAGAGTAATAGTGATAAACTTTATCATAAAGAACTTGAAACTAAAAACTTAAACAAAAAGAGTAGCCAGACCAAAAGTAAATGCATCTCAAAAAACTTCTGTATCGTTAGCATAGCATTGTCTGTTGAGGAGCTTCACAGAGGATTATAATCTTTTATTAAATATAATTTATGCACTCCTCTACCAAACACACAATAGAAGCCCCCAAAACAATCAATGACAGTATTAAAATTTAAAACATAAGTAAAAAATTTTGCATAAAAATCACAGCAATAAATAAAAATCTTGGATATTTAACCCATAAAATGCAAATATTTAGAGCAGTTCTCTTTCCATAGGTGACATAGACAAGAAATTTGGAAGAAACTTCTGAGAAGAAAGCAACAATTTTACAGATCAAAAGGGTCAACAACTTGTAACAAGCTATAAAGTGATCTGAAATTTCCAACAGTTGGCTACAGATTCTAAACAATCTTCTAGTTCATGGATAAAACCTCAATCAAATGCAGAGATTCTGTAGCCTGAGAGCAGGTACACCAGTGGTATCTAAGAGATGTGATGCTTTGTTACCTGAGAAACTGGAACTGATATTCCAATGCACATTAAGTATAAATACTTGAACCAAAAGCTTCTCAGACCTTATAGTTCCTTAGTATCTGCATATATTTCTTTCTTTGGTTTTTTGGTCTTGTTAGTTTGTTTGTTTGTTTGTTTGTTTGTTTGTTAGGCCATCAGTGCTCAAAATTTCTGATTTCAGAATATTTCCTATTTCCAACTTCAGGTTTTCAGAGGAGAGATGCTCAGCTTGTACAGGTTCTGCATCTCAGGTTCCTCATGTGTGATAGGAACCAGTATTCATCCTACAAGGGGCCCTTACTAAGTAAGCTAGCATATTATGGGATCTGGCATGCAATAAATATGGAAAAAACAGTCAACTTTTATTATGCTGTCTTTTAAATTATTTTGTAGAACAAATCTCGCATGCACAGTGTTTGCTTTGCTTTAAAAGAGTCCCTCTTCCATGAAGGGTATAAGCTCATAGGAAAGGAGGAACTTGACCTCCACTCATTCAAGTGATAAGTTCTCAGGTCCCCAGAATGTAAAAAAGTACAACATAAATATTTGTGCAGTATTGAAGAGTGATGCAGGCTAACCTTGACAAACTGTCTTAGTTTAAGGGCATCATTAACATTTAAAGAAAATGATGCTATTCAGAATCCAAATCTTTGTGTTTTTTGGTCCTAATTTTAACATGTCACTATTCTCCAATGACTTCCTGCATAATGTAAATGAGTAGCACTACAGTTTTCATCTTTGTCTACACAACCTATCTTACTGGGTCAGGTAGGGTAAAGCAAATGGTGCAGAATGTCCTCCATCATTAGCTTGATAGTTTAGTGGCCCATTCCTGTTACCAGAACAGAGTGGCCTAAGGCAGCAGAGAACAAAAATGCTTTACCAAAGTGCATTAAGCTTTCCATCTCCCACAAGAGACTATTAGAACAACCATAGTGATCTCAGACATGAAGAGGCATAGGACAAGTTGCTCCAGGGCAACCTTATGTATATACCAGAGGAATGTCTGGATATTCATCGTGGAACAAGAAAAACAAATGTCTTTATTTAAAGGAAGAAGAAACAGAGCTTCAGAGAGGGAAATCATCTGCCCAAGGTTACATGACAGGTCATTTAGGAACTTGCAGCTGTCAAACATGGAATAATAACTTCCCAGGCTGCATCATCAGCATCACTAAGGCTATAATGCAGATAAAAAATGATGTACTACTGACAACTGAAAATGACCAGTCTATTGTCTGACTGCCTTCCATGAGCTGAGTTCCATACAGTAATACATTTTTATCTCATTAAGTCTTCTGCCCACTTCATTAATTCTATCAGTTACTATGCAAGAAAAATTGATGAGAAAATAAACTTGAGAAAAGTCACATACCTAGTGAAGAATGAAATTATAATACTCTCTTGTCCCGAGTTAAACAATTTAGAAATCAATCAAAAAACAACAGAGGACTTTAGTTCCTCAAGTCTCAACTTCTGGAAGATAATGCAATGAATTAACAAAAACAGTAAGTGGTTTAAGTGTAGTGCCTTGTGTGGTGTGAATGAGAAATGTTTTTTATTGGCTCATGTGTTTGAACATTTGATTCCCAGGTGTTAGTCCTGTTTCATAGAACCTTTGGGGTGACAACTTGTATGTGCCTGAGGGCAGGCTTTGGGGGACTTTTAGTTTAGTTTCACCTCTCCTCCCTCTCCATTACCAGTGTACAGCCAGCTTCCTACCCCTGCCACTATTTCTCTGGAACTATAAGGCAAAATAAATCTTTTGTCCTCCAGTTTGCTTTTGTTCACAGCATTCTATAATAGTAACAGAAAAGTAACTATTACGGCTTGCTTCTCAATAGTTTCTTCAAGATCTTACCTAACTACCATGTCACAAATCCTCTCCTATTAAAGCCAGTTCTTTAACCTCATAAGACTAGCCAGAAAAACTAACCACAGCATCAATACTTAAAAAAAAAATATTAAACTTTTGGAACAGTTCCTTCTTTCAAAATGATATTCTTATCGGACTGATTACTTCAAGCTCTTCTAGATCAGAAGATTGATCCTGTGGTTTTGGAAGACACTTTTAGAAGTGAAGCCAAAATTCTGGTATACTAAAATTTAAAGTCCATATTATTAATAGTTTTTCATGATCATGCTGCTACTTCATAATTTAAGTCAAATAAACTGTCCTTAGAAACTAGTCCAATTCCCCAAGTCATCTTTAGGGTCCCTGCTTCTTAATGACAACAAATTCTGCACAACATGTTGCAATAAAATACTCTCCAATTTACACATGTGTGCATGCGCACACATACACACACACACACACACAGACAGACACACACACAGAGAGAGAGAGAGAGAGAGAGAGAGAGAGAGAGAGAGAGAGAGAGAGAGTCAAGTGCATACAAAAGTAGGAATCTATTCTCTTAACAAATATTTATTAAGAATCTATTACCTGCTGGGTCTTTTGTGGTATTAAGGATATATATATATATATATATATATATATATATATATATATATATATGCATAAAAGTCATTTAATATATATTTATGTTTAAGTAAAGAGAATATGTGAATTAAAGGGCTGATAGGTGAATGGATATACTCATAAAACAATTCTAATTTGTTGAAATAAGCTGGTGATACCCAGTATTGGTCTAGGATGACATTTTGAGAAACTAACTGAAAATAGAAACACATGTCATTTTTCTCTCTTAAAACAGGAGAGTCAGCTATCAGGAGCACACTACAAGAGAAGTTATATCCTGACCCTTCTCTTGCTGTTAAAAAGAAGTTGTAGATCAACTTCTGTGAGAGAAGAGTTTATTAAACAGAGTTCCAGGTTATCCCAGAAACATATTTCTTTTGCCCTATTCAGCAGGTCTTGAAAAACCAGTTAAGTTTTCAGCAGAATTCAGGATGTAATTGAGGCCTCCTCCAAGGCAGCACAGATATGATTAGCAGAATGTCTGGGAGGCTCATACGCCTCATGTATCTCTTTCTCCATGTTTATTACTAGGTACAGTACAGTTTATTGTTTTATAGAAACACCTAGCGCTAGTCACAAACTGGTAGAGTAGAATAGTCTCTGGGTACTAAGAGAATGTTGTCAAACTCTGAAGTCTTACAGTTATTTCTGTTTGTTTCCTTCCTCCATGGCTATGGAGAAGCTCAAAGAGAACCTCAGCAGAGAGCAGAGTCAAGAAAATTTTCTCTCTCTCCAGTCTCTTAGATTCCATGACCAATAGTGCTGAGAACACTGAAAAGGGTGAGTGGGGTGTCACTTTGTTAACAAGTCTTGCTATCCATGCCTCAAGTAGACATGAGCAAACAGCTCCATGCATCATTGCATGCTTTTCTGAGAGTAAATACAAGGAGCCAGAGTTACCACAAGTCTCCTTTCTCACTCAAAGTTGTAGTTTAAATAATAAAATAGTCATAAGGGGAATTAGTAACCAGAAGTGTCATGGGGCAAGTGAAGTCTTTAGGAACAACAGAGCCTCTTGTTTATCTCAGATAAGAATAACTTGGGGTTTAGGATCTAGGAAAAATCAATTGTTACCAAGGAAACCTCAAGCCAGTTGCTTCCAGGTCCATTATCTTGATAACTTAAAGAATAAAATTCATAGACAATGGGAGGATTCATTTAGAAAAGAGTTTTATTATAAAAACAAATATTTAAGTCCTTTGCTTGAGCAGTTAGTAAAAATGATATTGCTATCTTTAAGCCAAGAAAAGACATAGACAAAACAATCAAAAAACGCAGCTTTCTCCAACAACTCAAAGGTTTGGTGTCACGAGACAAATGGTTGGCCCAAAATATAAAGAATGATGGACCAGCATACTAGTTCTTGCTTGCCTAGAGCAGACATTGATGGACATAATCTGTGTGTTTAAACTGACAAAAAGAAAGCTATCTTAGTCATAGCCACAAGGACTGTCACAAAGTAACCTTGGTTGGCTTTTTCTTTATTACTTTCTAGAACACTATGAATAGACAACGTGATTGGAGTGTTTATACACTCTTTACAACCAAACTCCAGAAGCCAAAAGAAAAATGTACTAGAATGATATTTAAGATAAACTATGTACATCCCAGCTTAGATAAATTTGGTTATGTCTTAATCAATATATATGCCTCTCTTTCTGATCAAAACTATATCTTCTTGCTAGTCAGGACTCTACTTCTGTTAGTAAGTTCCCCCAAGACATCTTACCCTGGGCAATCATGAATCTGTTTTCCTCTTTCTGGTGACATTATGCCCTAGAACAAGTGGTTATTTGTCCTATGGCAGTTGGAAGAAGTCCAGCTGGCAAAAAGAGAACAGTAAAGGGTCTTCTTCCACACAAAGATGAGAAGCCCATCAGCTGGGAGCACAAAGCATCACTTGAGAAGGTCACAGGAGAAGCCACCAGAGACAAGTGCCACAGGGTTCAAGCCTGCATCACAATCCCAGCTACCACTACCTAGCTAATGGTCAAACTAGTCACCGTGGCATACAGACAAGAGAATGAAAATGACTTTTCTTTCAGGAAAAGGCAAAGCCTAATGGACAACAGATTAGCAACAGCCAGAAGTGTGGAAAAGTGAATAGCACTCACCTCTGCAAGCAACATGATGGGTCTTTTGGAGCTACTGGAACATTCCTACATCCTGGTTATGGTGGTAAATTTGCTATTCTATGCTTTTGTCCAATTCATAAAGCCTATGTAGCAAAGAAATTAATTTTACATGTGCCAATAAATTACTACAAAGACTGAATATATGAACAGACAAGGATAACTATATATATAATAGTCAAAACAAAACAAAAAACTGTCCCACAACCTGCAGCAACCCACTCTGGAAAACCAACCTTATCTACAATCAACAATACAGGGTATTTGCCTGACAAAAGCTAGACAGACATTGCTCATGATGATTCTGGGAACTTTGCAGTGACATCAATAACCACAAGTCCAAAGTAGACAAGACTTCATAAGTAACTGGCAGCTTTCTAGTTTTTGTCCACAGGGAGCCAAAGAGATGGAGAGATGGTGCTTCTCAGCCACACAGAGTACCAGCTTCTACTTATCTGGTCTTAAGTTTCCCCATGCCAGCAGCCTCCAATGCCAAGGCTCAACTATTTTCCTCACTCCAATGCTTTTGATTCTTCTGTCCTTTTTTGATGATAACTGATTCTCTAATTATCCAATGCTCAGAAAAAACTATTCTTTATTTTTCTTGTTTTGTTAGTCTTTCATTTTTGCTAGAATAATTGACATATTAATAACTAGAATGGCATTCATTTTTCTTTACTCAGTGGAATCACTAGCATCCAAGCCTCTACATCCATATAGCTTGTCCACTGAAAAAGAATATTAAAAGAAAACAGCACAAAGTCACCTTTACCAGTGAAAAATCTAAACAGACATAATGAATGGTTTACTGTTCGTGGCTGAGACAGACTGAAGTTCATTTGCAAAATGGGGATTCAAAACTTTTAAATTATTTCAATACACTCTTGTTGTATTGATTATCCAAATTCCCCTGTGTTGTAATTCATTTGCTGCTTGGATAAAGAGATAATGTGAAATTATTAATGTGCTTTTGCCATAAATAATTAACTGCATCATGGGAAAAACTGGAGAAGTCAATTTGAAAAAAGGACTTCTAATAGTAATTGGTATTTATCTCTTCTGTCTTTATAACTATTAAAAGCTGCTCATAACACTTATTACTGTCAGTTGTAGAAAGAATATGTAATTCATCATAATATCAGATGATTTATATACAGATTGTGAAGGGGGCAGCTCTCCCCTTTTGCCATTCATAAAATGGTAAGCTTCCAATAAATCACTCTGCAAAGATTTCCATTCAAGTGCCACCTCATTTTTCAGAATACAGGAGAGGGGCCCTGATACCATGATTATAAATCAAACCTTCATTGACATGACCAGGTCCATGTACCATTCATTAACAGATTTCAGATATGAGTAGATATTTTGTTTCCCATTAGTTTTTTTTCTATTACAGAGATGCAGTCCATGTATATTCATTAAAATTTTATACTTCCTTGATATCAGTGCCCTGGTTGGATTCATTAGCTGCCAATAACCCACATGTGATCATCCCTTTCTCTCTTTTGACCATGAATTATCTCCTGTTGTCTGCAAAAATCTGAAGAGTAGTGTTATCCTCTAGCTTTGTGGGGAGTCTCCACAAGTGCTGGGGGATCAAAATAAGATATTGACTCCATGTGGCATGTCCCCTGACTAGCCCTGTGTTCTGCCCATGGTGATAGAAGAAAGATTCTCAAAGCTTTAGTGGAGGTAGAACTTAGCATAGGTACAAACATACATACAAAGGGCTATTCATCTAATCATAGATCATTTCCTTGACTCTGATTTATATTATATACCATGATCTCAGTGTGTTTCTTCCAAACTCCACATGTTGAAATTTAATATCCAAATTAAATTTGAATTTAAATTTAAATTTGCAGAGTGTTATTAAACATAAGTTGCCTAAGACATCCTCTACTAGCATAGCATTTTTTTTCTCCTGAGTTCTTTGGAAAAATATGAATAGCGTGACTCAGTTTTACAGCATATATATATATATATATATATATATATATATATATATATATATGTGTGTGTGTGTGTGTGTGTGTGTGTGTGTGTGTGTGTGTATATATATATATATATAAACATATATATATATATGATTTTTGATGCTCTTGTCCTGAGACTTCATAGCATTTCATATGACTCATCTGACAGTAGCTTCACCACAGACCTATCAAAACCAAGAACAACAAAACATATTCACTGTTTCTTCAAACACACCTGAGGAAGCTGAGACTTAAGGATGTTAAATAAGTGGCCTGAAACCACAGAAGAAATCTCTTTTTGAGTCTAAGTCCTCATCTGTCAACATAACACTTTATTTCATGTGTTATAAAATCCCTTTCAACAGAAGAGTTTGGGTGACTGGGAAAAGGCACTGAAGTAGGCAATTGCCCCTTGATTCACAATTGTATCTTTTTCCCTACACTCATAGGGATACACAATGTCTGATATACAATGGTGTATTGAGACTTCCCATATGAGTAGAGAGGGATGTGATAAGCTTTTGTGTAAGAAACTTAATTCTCAGAATGTCTAGATAAAGCAAGAACTTGAAAGTAATCTCTATGAAGCTTCTAGAGTAAGAAATTGAATGCACCACATGTATTTATATAAACAAATATTCTTAATACGAGTGTGGCTTTGGTACCCTTTCAAATCATATACAGTACTCAATAAAATAATTTCTCCAAAGTCTCCGTTACAGCCTCATTTGCCTGATGTCATACTGGTTTTTATTTTAATCTAACTTTAGGAACTTTCCCTGTAGACACCACCAGTCCTGGTATAAATTAATTCAATGCAAATGAAACACATTGCATTTGTTCTTCACATGCTGCCATCCCTGACAATGACCCCATAGGCACTACATGGCCATAAGTTAAATCCTAAATAACCTAATACTAAGAGGCCTGCTTTACATTATGATTCTTTGATATCACAGAAAGCGAATTTCCATGTTTTAGTTGTCGCTTCTGTTTTTTAAAAAAAGAATAGGAATAGTCTATCCCAAAATTTCCTTAATTCAAAGCTTGTACTATAGGACTAAAAATGTTCAATGCAAGTAACGGGTGGGATGGAGAGATGGCTCAGAGGTTGAGAGCACTGACAGCTCTTCCAGAGGCCCTGAGTTCAATTCTCAGCAACCACATGATGGTTCACAACCATCTATAATGAAATCTGGTGCCCTCTTCTGGCCTGCAGGCATATATGCAAACAGAACACTGTGTGCATAACAAAGAGAGGAAGAGAGAAAGAAAGAAAGAAAGAAAGAAAGAAAGAAAGAAAGAAAGAAAGAAAGAAAGAGAGTTTAATGCTGTCTTTACTACACGCACCACTAGGTGGCAGTGGAGGTAACTCAGGCAGCCCTCATTGGGCATGGCGGGGGGGGGGGGGGGGGGGGGGTTAGGGGGAAGATGGGGGGAGGGGCTGGGAAGCCTGACAGTGTAGTACTTGGTCTCTAAAAAACTGCTGTGAATATTTTTCCAAAATCTCAAAGAACAGGAACCTGAGATTCAGAATGGTTTTATGTTGCATTTTAGATTCTTTTTAATCTGTAACACAAGGTAAAGATGTTAACTCTGCAGTCTGTCACTGATATGATGGAAATGACTGTCTTCTTAGTTGTGAGTTTATAATGAAGTAGTGGTATGTATAATACACTTAGTGTAATGCCTGGCACCTGACACATGCTTCTACAATACTTAGCCTTTTTACTGAAGAATTAACAATGGAACAGACTTTGGGTCTAGGTTCGAAAATGGCTAAATGATTTTTAAACCATTAATCTGCAATAGATCTTATGATGTCACACTAGCATTTTCTCTCATTGTTTTTGTTTGTTTGTTTGTTTGTTTGTTTTTTTAATCAGAGCAATGTACCTTCTCACTTGAGTTAGCCCTTCCCTTCCTTCCTTGTCTTCCTGGAAGGCACAATTACATTCTGATAGAGGTAATTTTGAAATTCGTAAGTTTCAAACATCTGTCCTCAGACCTATGGATACTCACTTTGGATCTCATGTCACCTGCTCTTTGAAGTGTTAGGACTTGACAGATGTCAAAGAGATGCGATAAAATGGCCTCAGGTGGGAAACTAATAGTAAACTTAATATTTACTCTCTAACCACATGGCACAAATAGTTCCCTCTGTACTCACAGACCAAAACTCCAGTGGAGCAAAGTGGGTGCTCTTATGATTTGCTTCTAGGAAATGGAAAATTTATGATTTGTGTTTATGGAAATAGAGGCACAGAATGTATGTAGACATTTAATGTTTCATCCAATTATGAGATATATTCAGAACAACTTCAGAACAACTCTTATATTAAAAAGTAAAAGAGGGCAAACTGATCATTCTCCTCTAAAAATCATTCTCTCTGGGACTCAGTGGACAAGTTAGGAAGGGGGCACTACTTAGAGATCACGACATAGGTCAATGTGAAAAAGACAAAGCAATCTGCCAGCATGTCAACACAGCCCTTCTGCAGCCCTTCCACAAGCTTTCTACTTAGTTAATTTCTTCATGGAATTATTTATATCATTTATAAATCATATTACAATTATGTTGTAAAATATTTATATTGTATAATATATTAAATTTATAAATCTTCATAATGTTTAATAAGCTTTCTAGCAGCTGACTCATTTTCCTGTTGTTTATGACAAAATAATGAAAATTAATCACCTCCTTATAAATGTGTTCAGTGCAGTTAGTCAATGCTTGCATTTTCCTCAAATCCCTCCAACAAGATCTAATTACATCTTTAGATAAGGCTTAGGTCAATCTAACTCCACTAGGGGCACATTGTGGATTATGCCTATAATCTCAGTACCCAAGAGGAAGAGGCAGGAGGATTGCCACAAATTCAAGCCCAGCCTAGATTACACAAAAATGTCTCAGCCAGCCTGATGTACAAAGTAAGACTCTCCCTCAAAATGCAAACAGAAAACAATAGCGACAAAAGAAAACTCTAACTTCATTTTTAGTTTCTAGTCCTGAGTCACCTGCCTCTGGTCTCTTAACTTACTTTCCCAACAGCTTTAAACTCCTTTAGAATGGGAATCAAATATTATACCACTATATCACTATGTTTTCTATGGTGTTCCTAAAGTCCAATTACTTCTGATTTTAATGAATGAAAAATATTTAGGAACCTATCATTCAGAGATCTTATCTTAGCCACATAGTCAGGAAATTTCAACAATCAATCCATTTCTTGATAAATGTTCAAGGAAGTTTTGGACAAACTGATTTGATGAATTAGCATAGCAAAACTACTTTGATAGAAAACAGGTAAATATTTGTTCATTTAAACAAAACACTAAATGTCCCTTGCTATGTATTATGATTATTCTTACTGAAAACACATAGAGGACCCTCTCCCGGATCTGAGGCCTGGACCAGACCTCTGCCCAGTCTGCTGTTGTGTGGACCCTGGATTCTACCCAAGACATCCTGGAGGCTCCAGGGATCCCACAGCCAGCCTAGGTAGAAAGACTCACACTATGCCCTGAGCCCATAGCTGGGTGCTGTGAGCTCTCAGATTTCAGCAATACCAAACTCCCCATCCCCAAGGACTAGCACTCCCCTTCCGCCCCCTCCCGGTTCTGAGGCCTGGACCAGACTTCTGCCCGGTCTGCTGTTGTGTGGACCCCAGATTCCACACAAGACATTCTGGAAGGTCCACTCAACCCAGAGCCACAGAGGAACAACTGAACTCAGAGCGTCAGACAACATATCCTGAGATACCTGAGAGGAGACACTGCACCCAGAACAGCAGACACCTAGCTGGACTGCTACCTTGGAGGCACCATATCCTGAGGCATGCTAGAGGTACCACTGTACTCAGTGCAGCTGGAAAAGACCACAGAGACATCTGGACCCCAAGAAGATTAGACACAAGCAAGATAACTGGAAAGACAGGCTTCAGTCAGAGACAGCAAGTACAGGCAGCACTAGAGTTAACCAGATGGCAAAAGGCAAGCACAAGAACGTAAGCAACAGAAACCAAAGTTACATGGCATCATCAGAACCCAGTTTCCCCATGATAGCAAGCCCTGAACACCCCATCACACCAGAAAAGCAGGATTCAGAATTAAAATCCCTTCTCATCATGATGATAGAGGACTTTAAGAAAGACATAAATAACAATCTCAAAGAACTTAAGGAGAACACTGGTAGACAGATAGAAACCCTTAAAGAGGAAACACAAAAATCCCTAAAGGAATTGCAAGAAAACACAACCAAACGAGAAAAGGAATTAAACAAAACCATGCAGGATCTAAAAATGGAAGTAGAAACAATAAAGAAATCAAAAAGGGAGACCACCCTGGAGATAGAAAACCTAAAAAAATGATCAGGACTCATAGACACAAGTATCACCAACAGAATACAAGAAATGGAAGAGAGAATCTCATGTGCAGAAGATACCATGGAAAACATTGACACAACTGTCAAAGAAAATGCAAAATGCAAAAAGCTACTAACCCAAAATATACAAGAAATCCAGGACACAATGAGAAGACCAAACCTAAGGATAATAGGTATAGATGAGAGTGAACATTCCTAACTTAAAGGACCAGTAAATATCCTCAACAAAATTATAGAGGAAAACTTCCCTAACCTAAAGAAAGAGATGTCCATAAATATACAAAAAGCCTACAGAACTCCAAATAGCTTAGACCAGAAAAGAAATACTTCTTGCCACATAATAGTCAAAACATCAAATGTACAAAAGAAAGAAAAAATACTAAAACCAGTAAGGGAAAAAGGCAAAGAAACATATAAAGGCAGACTTATAAGAATTACGCCAGACTTCTCACCAGAGACCATAAAAGCCAGAAGATCCTGGACCTATATCATACGGACCATAAGAGAACACAAATGCCAGCCCAGACTACTATACCCAGAAAAACTGTCAATCATTATTGATGGAGAAACCAAAATATTCCATGACAAATGCAAATTTACACAATATCTCACCACAAATCCAACACTTCAAAGGATAATTGGTGGAAAACTCCAAAACAAGGAGGAAAACTACAACCTAGAAAAAGCAAGAAAGTAATCTTCCAAAAACCATAAAAGAAGGTAGCTACACAAACATATCTCCACTGCCAATAACAAAAATAACAGGAAACAACATTCATTTTTCCTTAATATCTCTTAATATTAATGGACTCAATTCTCCAATAAAAAGACATAGACTATCAGAATGGATACGTAAACAAGACCCAACATTTTACTGCATTCAGGAAACGAACGTCTGTGAAAAAGACAGATACTACCTCAGAGTAAAAGGTTGGAAAACAATCTTCCAAGCAAATGGTCACAAGAAAGAAGCTGGAGTAGCGATTCTAATATCAAATAAAATCAGTTTTCAACCAGAAATAATCAAAAAAGATAAAGAAAGACACTTCATATTCATCAAAGGAAAAATGTACCAAGAGGAACTCGCAATCATCAACATCTATGCTCCAAATGCAAGGGCACCCACATACATAAAAGAAACTTTACTAAAGCTTAAAGCATACATTGCACCTCACACAATAATAGTGGGAGATTTCAACACCCCACTCTCAGCTATGGACAGATCATGGAAACAGAAACTAAACCGAGACACAATGAAACTAACAGAAGTTATGAACCAATTGGACTTAACTGACATCTATAGAACATTTCATCCTAAAAAAAAGAGAATATACCTTCTTCTCAGCACCTCATGGTACCTTCTCCAAAATAGACCATATAATTGGTCACAAAACAGGCCTCAACAGATACAAAAAGATTGAAATAATCCCTTGTACCTTATCAGACCACCATGGACTAAGACTCATCTTTGACATGCACAAAAACAACAGAAAGTCCACATACACTTGGCAACTGAACAATGCTCTACTCAATGATAACTTGGTCAAGGAAGAAATAAAGAAAGAAATTAAAGACTTTTTAGAATTTAAATGAAAATGAGGACACATCATACCAAAACTTGTGGGACTCATTGAAAGCAGTACTAAGAGGAAAAATCATAACTCTAAGTCTCACAAAAAGAAAATGGAAAGAGCATACATTAACAACTTGACAGCAAACCTGAAAGAGTTATAACAAAAAGAAGCTAGTATACCCAAGAGGAGTAGACGGCAGGAAATAATCAAACTCAGGGCTGAAATCAACCAAGTTGAAACAAAAAGAACTATACAAAATATCAACAAAACCAGGAGCTGGTTCTTTGAGAAAATCAACAAGATAGACAAACCCTTAGCCAGACTAACCAAAGGGCACAGAGACAATACTCAAATTATTAAAATCAGAACTGAAAAGGGAGACATAACAACAGAAACAGAGGAAATTAAAAAAATCATCAGATCCTACTACAAAGGCCTATACTCAACAAAATTGGAAAATCTGGATGAAATGGACAATTTTCTAGAAGATACCAGGTACCAAAGTTAAACGAGGAGCAGATAAACCATCTAAACAGTCGCATAATGCCTAAAGAAAAAGACATAGTAATTAAAAATCTTCCCACCAAAAAATGTCCGGGGCCAGATGGTTTCAGTGCAGAATTCTTTCAGACCTTCAAAAAAGACCTAATACCAATCCTCTTCAAGCTATTCCGTAAAATAGAAACAGAAGGAACACTACCCAATTCATTCTATGAAGCTACCATTACACTCATACCTAAACCACAGAAAGACCCAACAAAGAAAGAGAACTACCAACCAATCTCTCTTATGAATATTGATGTAAAAATACTCAATAAAATTCTTGCAAACCGAATCCAACAACACATCAAAACAATTATCCATCAAGATCAAGTAGGCTTTATCCAAGGAATGCAGAGATGGTTCAATATTCAGAAATCCATCAATGTAATCCACTACATAAATAAACTCAAAGAAAAAAAAACACATAGTCATCTCACTAGACACTGAGAAAGCATTTGACAAAATTCAACATCCCTTCATGTTAAAAGTCTTGGAAAGATCAGGAATTCAAGGCCCACACCTAAACATAGTAAAAGCAATATACAGCAAGCCAGTAGCCAACATCAAACTAAATGTAGAGAAACTTGAAACAGTCCCACTAAGATCAGGGACTAGACAAGGCTGCCCACTCTCACCTTACCTATTCAATATAGTACTGGAAGTCCTAGCTAGAACAATTAGACAACAAAAGGAAGTCAAAGGGATACAGATAGGAAAGGAAGAAGTCAAAATTTCACTATTTGCAGATGATATGATAGTATACTTAAGTGACCCTAAAACTTCCACCAGAGAACTCCTAAACCTGATAAACAACTTTAGCAATGTGGCTGGATATAAAATCAACTCAAACAAATCAGTAGCCTTCCTCTATTCAAAGGATAAACAGGCAGAGAAAGAAATTAGGGAAATGACACCCTTCACAATAGCCACAAATAAAATAAATTATCTTGGAGTGAATCTAACAAAGCAAGTGAAAGATCTGTATGACAAGAACTTCAAGTCTCTGAAGAAAGAAATTGAAGAAGGTCTCAGAAGATGGAAAGATCTCCCATGCTCTTGGATTGGCAGGATTAACTTAGTAAAAATGGCTATCCTGCCAAAAGCAATCTACAGATTCAATGCAATACCCATCAAAATTCCAAATCATTTCTTCATAGAGACAGAAAGAGCAATTTACAAATTCATTTGGAATAACAAAAAACCTAGGATAGCGAGAACTATTCTCAACAATAAAAGAACTTCTGGGGGAATCACCATACCTGACTTCAAACTGTACTACAGAGCAGTAGTGATAAAAACTGCATGGTATTGGTACAGAAACAGACAGGAAGATCAATGGAATAGAATTGAAGACCCAGAAGTGAACCCGCACACCTATGGTCACTTGATCTTTGACAAGGGAGCTAAATCCATCCAGTGGAAAAAGGTCAGCATTTTCTACAAGTGGTGCTGGCTCAACTGGAGGTCAACATGTAGAAGAATGCAAATTAATCCATTCTTATCCCCTTGTACAAAGCTCAACTCCAAGTGGATAAAGGATCTTCACATAAAGCCAAATACACTGAAACTAATAGAAGAGAAGTTGGGGAAGACCCTCGAATACCTAGGCACAGGGGAAAAGTTCCTGAACAGAACACCAATGGCTTATGCTCTAAGATCAAGAATGGACAAATGGGACCTCATCAAATAGCAAAGCTTCTGTAAGACAAAGGACACTGTCAACAAGACAAAACTGCAACCAACAGCTTGGAAAAAGATCATTACCAATCCTAGATCTGATAGAGGGCTAATATTGAATATATACAAAGAACTCAAGAAATTAGATGCCAAACAACAAAATAACCCCATTAAAAATGGGGTACAGAGCTAAACAAAGAATTCTCAACTGAGGAAACATGAATGGCCGAGAAGCACCTTAAGAAATGCTCAACATCCTTAGTCATCAGGGAAATGCAAATCAAAACAACACAGAGATACCACCTCACACCAGTCAGAATGGCTAAGATCAAAAACTCAGGTGATAGTAGATGCTGGCGAGGATGTGAAGAAAGAGGAACACTCCTCCATTGTAGGTGGGGTTGCAAGCTTGTACAACCACTCTGCAAATCAGTCTGGCTGTTCCTCAGAAAATTGGACATAGCACTACCTGAGGACCCAGCTATACCACTCCTGGGCATATACCCAGAAAATGCCCCAACATATAACCAAGATATATGCTCCTCTATGTTCATAGCAGCCTTATTTATAATAGCCAGAAGCTGGAAAGAACCCAGATGCCCTTCAATAGAGGAATGAATACAAAAAATGTGGTACATTTACACAATGGAATACTACTCAGCTATTGAAAATAATGAATTCGAGAAAGTCTTATGTAAATGGATGGAACTAGAAAATATCATCCTGAGTGAGGTAACCCAATCACAAAAGAACACACATGGTATTTACTCACTGATAATCGGAGATTAGCCCAAAAGTTTGAAACAACAAAGATTCAACTACCAGATGACATGAAGCTCATGAAGAAGAAAGAACAAGTGAGGATGCCTAGGGCTTTCTTAGAAGGAGTAACTAAATACCCAAGGGAGCAAATATGGAGACAACGTGTGGGACAGAATCTGAAGGATTGTTGTATGGAGACCATTCCACCTGGGTATTCATTCCATGTGCAGTCACCAAAAGTAGACGCTGATATGGATGTCAGGAAGGGAAAGCTGACAGCAGCCTGATAAGGCTGTCTCCTTAGAGGTCTCCCAGAGTCTGATATACCCAGAGGCAGATACTTGCAGCTAATCATTAATCTGATCAAAGGTGCCCAATGGAGGAGTTAGAGAGTAAACTGAAGGAGCCAAAAGGGTTGGTGGCCCCATGAGGAGAGCAAAAATACCAACCAGCCAGAGCTCCCCATGGTCTAAACCACCAGCCTAGGAGCACATATGGAAAGACACATGACTCCAGCTGTATATGTAGGGGAGGATGGCCTTGTTGGGCATAGGTGGGAGACAAGGTCATCAGTACCTTGAAGGATGAGCACTGAGTTGGAGGTGGGGGAATCTGAGGGTGGGAAGGGGGATTGGGGGTAGGTGGGTAAACACCCTCATAGAAGCAGGAGGAGGGGGGATGGGATAAGGGGTTCCTGGGTGGTGGGGAGAATGCAGTAAGGGGAAAAAATTTGAAATGTAAATATTATATCCAATAAAAGAGGGGAAAAAAAGAAAAGCGGTTAGAACCAACATCCTTAATAAAATGTCAGCCCTCTTAAAAAAAAAAAAAAAAAAACTATCTTGATACTAAAATTTGTTTTGAGAATTGTATATTGCAAAATGATCAGCCTTGGTGTATCTACACATCAAGCAAGCTGGGCAGACCGGCTAAAACCTCTGAAGTCCAGGAATTCCAACTGGAGGAAGAATTCCAAGACACAGCATCAGAGGCTTATCAATTTGCTCTTCCCCTCACTCCTCTTCTAATATCTCAATGCCCATAATCAGCTTGAAGAAGCTAATGAAGAATCAGTGCCCTATTCCCTAGGATTGGGGACTAAGGTGGTAAATGTTGGGGTGTCTTTCTAGGGAAAAGTAATGGTTTTGTGGGAATAGAGAGGATTAGCTAGGATTTATTGCATAGCCATAACCTCTTAGTAGAAATCTGTATAATTATTATCAAGATGAAGATATAAATTCTTAAACGGCACCAATTTACTTTGATTACAAATTTTAAGGTTTTCATTGGTTCGAGCTTCTTATTGATATAAAAGTGAGATGCATATTGTTACTCTCATAGGCATTGTACCAGTATAACACATTTAGGAATACAAGGCTTAGACCCAGTCCTTCTTTAACTTTTTTAACTGATTTGAGATGGTCAGCCTGTGAGTTAAGGGACTATAGCAAATTCATGGCTTGGAGTTTATTGTTAAGGTGTTTTCTATGTTTTATTTAGAAATAGCTGAGTGGAGTTAAAAGGCAACAGTCCAGATTACCTTACATGGATAGTTGGTTTTCAAAACATCAGAAATCCACAGAATTTATGTGACAAACATTTCTTTATTAATGTTCATTTTGATTAGAGACCTGTCTGCTCCTGACAGCTTCCTATATTGAATTCTAAGAAGAAATTGAATATCTTTGGAGTTACTCCAGTTGTGGTGAGACAGCCACTAGACAAGAATTGCCTCTTTCTTTCTACAGACAAATTACTGTCCAGAAAGGGACACACTTGCAGAATAGTCGACTGATTATATCTGCCTAGACAGAATAATCAGCCCTTAATAATTCTGCAGCACTAAGGTCTGTCAGATGATCCTGGGCCAGAAGGCAGAAGAACAGATGCTCCAACGTTTTGTAGTAGAGGGAGTGTCCAGGTGTTCAGAGGTCTCTATAAATTGGCTAAGTTTTAGAAGCTATGCTTTGTGTTTCCCACAATTATAGTTAACTCAGTCATTCTGGATTTCTGAAGGGGTTGAAAACTTATAGCCTCATAGCCAATCCTGGCTATTTACCTTGAGAGAAAAGATTTGAGTGGATGGTCATCAGCCGACATTCATTCTAAAGCCAAGGAAAAAGCCAGGTTCAGAACTAAGTGTTTTAGTTAGGATAGATGACAGAGGTTCTGGTTAGTCAACAAAAGGATGGACTGGGTATTAGGACTATCTTGTACCTCACTGGTACAAATTGGCATAATTATGCTCTAATTGTATTTTGAGAGAAAAGTTTCATTTTAACAGGAAGGGTGATATGTACGAGGAGCTAAGGTGGGAGGGGTACTGAGAGGAAGAGAAGGAGTAAGAAGAGGAGGAGAAAAAGGAGAGGAGAAGCTAGGTGATGAGAGAGAGAAAGAGGGGGAAGACAGGGAGGCAGATGTTCATGTATCTCCACCAGTTAAAGATAGTTGATATATCTAGGTTGGGTAGTGGGTTACACCTCTGATTGAGCAATACCTAACTTATAAAGCCTTTGATTAACATTTTTAAAAAATGTATATGTGCAAAAAATAGGGGGGGCAAGTGATAGGGGTTTTCTAAGGTGAGGAATGGGGAAAGGGGATGGCATCTGAAGTGTAAATAAAATATCTAATAAAAATGTATAAGTGCAAAAAGGAAAAGGGGGCATGGGATAGGGGTTTTCTAAGGGGGGTAATGGGGAAAGGGGATTGCATCTGAAGTGTAAATAAAATATCCATTAAAAAAAAAAGAAAAAAAGAAAACACATAGAAAAGATATACTTCTAGGAGCTAGGCATGGTAGTATTCTTCTGTAACACCAATGATCAGAAGGCATAGACAGGAAGATCAAAAGGTCTAGGCTATTCGTGAGTTCCCTAGTGTAAGATCTTATATCAAAGAGACATAGACAAATGTCAGGAGCCATAATGGGACAAGCTAATAATTAACAGATGATCATCCTGAAATGCTTGCCTCAGATTATTATATAATCTGCAGTGAGTGTGCTCCATTAACAAGGCTGTGAAGACGTAATTTTAGGAAAGATTCCTGCTATTAATATGCTTTTCCCGTTATTATTATTATACATATGCAACAATCACTAAGCAACAGCACACCCCTTTGGAGCAGATCTCTGCATATCCATGAAGATGTACTGTCCTGTAGTGATACTATATAGACAAATAGATGACTTCTTAGGTCTTAATGATGGTCCTATAAGAATTCCTAAAATTATATCAATGATTATTAAGCTCTTTTATAACAGGACTGCTATTAGATCCCTCACGCATAGTCAAAACTGCAATGAGAACTCTGACAGTCTCCCAAGTGTCATTAGTTAATTGTCCCTAGAGAGATAGTAACTAGACCTTCTCCTGCTCAAAGCACATTCCAAGAAGTTGTAAAACAATTAACCAAAGGTCACTAAAAGGGAATTAATGATTTATTATAGGTACCAGGACAGAAGAGAAAATATTGCCTGGGTTTATCTATACAAAACTTCACTAATTTCTTAAGTTATAGTTTCAAACTTTCAGTGAACCTGTGGAGCCAGACAGGTGATGAATGTCTAGCTAGATAATTACTCCTAATGGGTATTCATGTAAACATTCTGTGTTGTAAACTTCTATTTCAATTTATGATATGAATTTTGGTGTAAACTTGTTATGAACTTTGTAACATGTGATCATGTACTCTGAATGATGTGTGAGTACTGAAGACAAATTCAAAAGAGAGGTTCACTAGGAGCCATTCGTCCTTTCCTTTTCTTTTCCTCCTGCCTAGAATTTTTCTGTCTCAGAATTTTTACTTAGTTAGAATCTTTTCCTTTTCCCCACTTAGGACCTTTCCACCTTTCCCCTCAGATAGCTGCATAGGATATCTTTTTGACACTTAAATAAATCTATAGCAATTCTATAGCATTCTATAGTTTTATAGTGCCTTTTCTTCCTGTGACTAGCAAGTTAGACTAGTAAATTAGAGCCCAGCAGTTCCTGCTGAGATAGAACAAAGGCCACATTGCCTAATCCTCTGCTGTTAAGCTACAGGTGTTAATCACCTAAACCTGCAGTCTCTTACCCTCAGAAGAAGTCTTTAGGCTAGTACAAGGCTATTTACTTAACCCGCTGGTTTTAGGGCTGAGATGCACATACCAGAAAGGCAGTTTCTGGCCACAGGATCCTGGATGGCAGGTCAGCTACAGTAGCATAGTAAGTGAACTTTCCTAGCATAGATAAGTAAAACTTTTATTACAGAAACCCTAAAAATCTTGTAAGGCCCAAAGCCTTACCCCGAATCTCATAAGATCAAATCTTACCCCCACCTACGCTCTTCCACCTCCCATCTCCCTGGGACTGCCTCAAGAAGAACCGACAGGAGGAGAAGAAAGAAGAAGCAGCTTCTTCCCCTCACCCATGCCTGGGCTGGCCCCCGGGACAGACAAACTCAGATGCATACCTATTGGGTAAGGGAGAAGGAGACAGACAGACAGAGACAGAGAGACTCACACATAGGAAGGAGGAGACACACACAGAGGAAAAGAGAGTCTCACAGAGGTGGAGAGAAAGAGAGAGGGAGAGGGAGAGGGAGAGGGAGAGGGAGAGGGAGAGGGAGAGGGAGAGGGAGAGGGAGAGAGAGAGAGAGAGAGAGAGAGAGAGAGAGAGAGAGAGAGAGAGAGAGAGATATTTTCAGGACTCAAGAATTTTTTAAAACACAGAGTTAAATTTTTTTACTTAATGTTTTAGCTACTTTTTGATTGCTATGCATGGTGAGCACAATTTATAAAAGTGACTAATTTGGGTTTGTGGTTTCAAAGGTTTAGAGTCCAAGATGGCATATTAAAGGAATTGTGATAGGGACAGCTGGAAGTTTACAACTTGATCCAAAAGTAAGAGGCAGAGAGATAGAAAGAGATACTAAAAATGGCTCAAATATTTTGAAACCTGAAACCTTGCCCCTAGTGGCACACCTTCTCCAACAAGACGATGCTTCCTAATACTAATCCTTCCCAAAGAATTCCATCCACTGGGAACCAAGTATTCGAACATGGGAACCTGTGAAGAACATTCTAACTCAAACCATCATATTCCTCTCTCTGGATCCCATAGGCTCATGGCCATATTATAAGGTAAAATGCAGTTAGTCCAACTTCAAAAGTCCTCATAGACTTTCACAACCTCAACACAGTTTAAACATCTCAAGTCCAAAGCCTCTTTGAGACCTGAAGCAATCTCTTAACTGTAATCCCTATAAAATCAAAAGCAAAAAGAAAAATATATTCTTCTAATAAAAAATGGTACAGAATATACGTCAACATTCCCAATGAGAGGAATAGAAGCATCATGAGAAAATACTGAACCAAAGCAAGATCAAAACCCAGCAGAGTGAATTCTAAATCTTTTAGCTGCATGTCTGATGTTCATACACTTAGATGGTTCTTTCCTTTCAGCTTTTCTACTGTAACATATTTTTCTCTCTGAAGATGGTTTCGCTACATGTCTGTACATCTTCTTGGCAAATGTCTCATGGCATTGGTATCTCCTACATCTTGTGGTCGCCAATTCAATCAAGCCTGCACTTTCATACAACAGCCTATCAAGGCCTCTATTCAATGACTCTCCTGTCACACTCCTGGTTTCAGTAACTCTCTTTAACAATGGAAGAAGATTCCACAATCTCTTTCCTCCTTTATCTTTCATGATCCTAATGCCAGGACCACATGGACCGCACAGCCAAGTTCTTCCCCTTCCCTCTACTTGAGATGAAGTTTGCAGATGATTTCCCTTTTTTTTTCTGTTTGGGAAAAGAAACTATACCTCAAGTCTTTTGATTTTTGCAAGTTGTAAGCTTAGTTAATGGAGATCTTACCTTGAAGACAATACTCCTACATTACTCCTTTATTTCATTTTGAATCAGAATTTCTTTTAATTTTTTCATCTGTTTCATAACAAACACTATTTCCAACATTTATTGCCCACTGCAGGGCTACTAGAATAAAAGTGTAGTCTCAAAAATGGCCTGCCTGGACCTTTACCTCCCCACACATGTAGCAGATGTGAAGCTTGGTCTTCATGTGTGTCTGAACAACTAGAATGGGGGCTATCCCAAAAGCTGATGCTTGTCTGTGAGATTTGTTTTAGCTGGGCTGCCTTGTCTGGCCTCGTGGAGGGTGTGGAGAAGGAAGTGCCTAGCCTCACAGAGACTTGAAGTTCCAGGGTGGTAGGATACCTAGGAAGCCCCCACCAGTCAAAGGAGAAAAGAAGGGGGTAGGGAAAAATTATGGAAGGGGGGGACCCCAAGGAGGGCACTGAGCAGGAAGCAAAGTGAATAAGTAAAAAAATAAAATTAAATTAAAACATGAAAATAATCAAACTGAAAGATTTCTCCAGGGGACTCATAAGGTAAAGGGATGTCTCTGCCTTTTATCACAAAGAACTAACTTACCCATACTACATGCTGCAGCATTCACCTCTGGGGGCTCCATGAGAAGTGGATCAGAAACCTTAAAATTATGCTTCATTCATATTCCAAAAAAGGCCAACAAGCAGACGAGACAAGAAGATGGCAATGGTAGAAAGCAAAAAATTAAGGCAAGGTGTCTAAGAAAGCACAGAAGGGTTGTTAGCCAACAAAAATCCTTATGAAGAAAGCACCCTATGCAAGTATTCAATATATGATAGGTACTGTATATGTGTAATATATATAGCCTATACATAGATATTTGATGGAATAAATACAAATGTTTTACATGTATAGATCCAAAAATGACAAAATAGCATATAAAAATAGGCATAAACACAGACAGGACTTTAATATCTCTCAATTGTAATATTTCAAACAAGAAGAAAACTATATTTAAAATAATGCTGAAATACTTAGTAGAAGGCTAGTAGAAAATGTTTGTACCTCTACTTTAAGAAAAAACTAAAAAGTATGAGTATCATAATCAATTGACTGAGTAAAAATAAATCTGTAAGTGTCCTAGAGAAATTTCTTTTGTGAGGGTCAGGACAGAAAATTTTCCTAAATATGATAACTAGAAATACCTGGAAAAATGATCTGACATAAACCATAGCAAAAAACGCAGTATCCTCATAGCAATAAACAAATCTACACAAAATTTGAGAGGGAAAATACTCATGGTATAGCACAGATAGAAGACAAGTTTATTTTCTATGCAACGAATGTCTACAAGGCACAAAGTAAAACCAACACCAGAAGTGAAACATGGGCAGTGGCAGGAGCAGCTTGCTCTGGAAAAATGCAGCTGTTAAATGCATGGAATAGTCCTTAACCTTTTGTTTGTAAAACCAACCTATTAGTTGGCATGCTAAAAATACATTTGTCAAACCCTGTGTCAGCAAGGCTGAAGAAAAGGGATATTTATTGGTGGTTCTTAAAAAGACAAAGTGGTTTGCCTTCATGGACAGAAATTCAAAAACAGATCTACACCTGTCAATTTTTATAATATGCATTAATTTGTCAAGGTATCTCATGTTAGGAGATGTGCAATATACACATACATCTGTACTGGTTTAAGATATCATACTGTCTATAACAACAAAACCCTAGAAATAACCTAGCATTCATCAGCAGGGAGCAGCAAAACAAATTGCACCCGCACATTTAAATAACAAGCAGTGTTGAAAAGAAGAAAGAAGTTTGTAGCCCTTAAGATAGAAAATTCTGAGATATATAATTATATTTCAAGGACTAAGAAAAGACACAACAGAATATAGAACAGTATTCTCTGTAAAGTGTACATTATTAAATAATACAGAAAATATAAAGCTATAAGAAATGATTACAAATGTTATTTCTATGGAAAAGGAACAAGTTTAGAATCAAACTTTGGATATGGATTTTGGATACTTTGTTTTTTTCCCTGCATTTCCTTACATTTCTGTTTTAACTATGTACATTACATTAAAAAATATTAAAGCACAATAAGTAACTTTGATGAAGAAAAACATGTAATACCAGCATTTTATTTTTAGAAAGGAAATGATTATTACTAAGCAAAGGTGTAGTTCACAATAAAATGTACTCAAGCCTGCCTAAGACTGTGGGTTCCATGTTTAGTATGCCAAAAATAAAAAATAAAAATAAACAGTTTAAAAAGAAAAAGAAAATTATAAACTATATTAATTTGTGGTAAAACAGAAGTTTTACCAAAGAAGCTTGCCAGGGATAAATAAGATTTCATATAGTAATGAATGAATCAATTCTAGAAGATATAAACTAATTTCAATATGCATTTAACATAGTATTAAAATACACAAAACACAAACTATTAGAACTACAAAGTGATTTAGACAAATCAACTATAAAAGTGGACAAGTCAATAAATCTCTTTGACGAATTGACAGATTGAAAAGACAAAAACATGAGTAAGAAATGACTTGAACCATGTGATCATTAAACCTGATATAACTAATAGATATATATATATAATACTGAACCAGTACAGCAGAATGCAGATTCTCCTCAAGCTCACAGGAAATATTCTCAAACATATTCTCAGAGCATATTTTGAATCATAGCATATACTTGAACATTGTTTATATGCTTTACACATTTATGAATATTCATGTATGTTCATACAGGTAAGCAGATATATATATATATATGCTTACCTGTATGAATTTATATATACATATATTTTTTTTCCACAGTGAGGCCAGAGGTCTGTTTCATGTCTTAAATAAGTTCCACCTTATTTTCTGAGGCAGGACAGCCACACTGGCTATCCAATGATCTCCAGGGATCCTATCTGAAACTATAGGCAAGAAGCACACCGACATGCCCAGATTTCTACATGGGTGCTGGGAATCTAAACTCAGCTAGTTCTGGAGTAGCCAGAGACAGGTACATAACAGGAACCACTTTACCAGCTAGAGTTTACCACTGCACCATCTTCTCAGCCCCAATGTGTACAAATTTATAACAATAGAAATTTTACAAAATATGCTCTCCTACAATGTAACTAAAAAGAAATAGCAATACTAGCAAAGGAAGTAGCTAACTATTTATAGATTAAGCATAATTTTAAATCATACATGGGGCAAACTTTTTTTTAATATCTTAACTAACTGAAAAAAAAAATACAAATTACCAAAATAGATGAGATACATCAGTAACAGTGTTTGGGAGGAAATCTATAGAATATATATGTAATATATACATTAAAAAATTAAGAAAACATTTGAAATCACATTCTGTTCTTTAATTGTAGAAAATGAGAATAAAGTACATCAATTTAAGAATAAGGAAAACAGAAAAAAAAGAAATCATGGAAATCATAGTGGACATCAGGGAAAATGTAAACAGGAAAGGCATATATAAGCACCACGAGTTTAAAAAAATAGCTATTTTATAAGAAATAAATAAAATTGATAAACAACAGTCGAGCAGAGGCAAAGTAATAACAAAAACATAAAATAATTCAATTTGTCAATATGAAAAATAAAAGTGTCTCCTCATTATAGATCTCTTGGACATTAAAACGACAGTAAGGAATTAAGTTTGTTATGGTTTGAATGCAGTGTCCCTACTCCACCCTACTCCAACATCTGTTTATAAACCCTTAGTTCCCTAGGTGGTGGTGCTGTTTTGAGAGGTTAAACAACTTTTAAGAGTCAGGGCCAGGTGTGTTGGCAATGCCCATCATCTCCTCACTTCAAAGCAAGAGAACCATGAGAGTTTGAAGGCCACCATAGACTAGACACTGGGCAGGACCATGTGGCAAAGCACCAATTCAAGTCACAACAACAGTGATAAAAATGACATAAATAACAATAAAGGAAATATCGTGTCCAAGTAAATTCACTGGTCAATTCTACCAAATATATAAGGAGGAAGTTATATCAATTATACATAATCTCTTCCCCCAAATAGAATAATGCTTCCTGAATTTTTCTGACAACAGCATTTCTGAGTGCTATCAAATATATGACAAGAAAAGAAAAGTGTAGGTCATTGTCTCTTATGTCACAGCCCCAAAGGCAAAATTCTGCAAATGAGATTAAAATTGGCAAATGAAATTACACTTAATATCTGTGGGTGGCTGGTTCCAGAGACTTTTGAATAACCAAATCTGCAGATGCTAAGAAGCCCTTGAAATAAACATCAGAGTACTTGCATACATCCTTAAGCATCCTTTGTATTCTGCAACTCTACCTACTCAAAACACCTCAGATGTTATAAGCACCATGTTAATAGTCATGACATTGTGTTATTTAGAATTAACAACAAAGGAGATGATCCCACAATGTTAAGTTCAGATCAATTTTTCTCAATATGTGTAGTTTCTCAAAATATGTAGTCTGTTAAATTTATGAATATAGAACCTCAAAGTAGAGAGAGTCTACTGACTTATCGTCAAATTACAAAGCTTTTTAAAACAAAAACAAAAAAACAAAGCTTTTTAAATTTAAAAACAAATTTTTAAAACGAAGAGACGACCTATAGCATGAAAGAATGCAGTTGCAAGTGATATATCTGGCCAGGGTTGAATAGCTAAAATAATAAGAAATTCAACTTAGCAGAAAAAATACAATTTTGATTAAAAGTGGACAAAAGGCCTAACCCTTTCTTACTGGCTGGCACGACTGCTTAGTGAGTACTTGCTGTCAAGCTGACATCTCACATCATCCTCGGTTCCACCCCTTGGGAAACCAGCAACCTCTTTTATTCTGAGTGAATATCCACTAATGTACACAAGTATACATGAACACATACATATATATTATTTTTTAAAAGAAAAGGGAAAGAATAAAAATCATTTTTATTAAATCTGAATGCTTGTCCCTAAAGTCAGAATTAGATGTCTAACTCTTTGGGGCCACTACAACAGAATAAAATAAACTAGGTGGCTTTATAAACATAAGAAATTCATTTCTCACAACTCTGGTGTCTAGGAAATTCAAAATTTGAAGATTTGCAAGAGCTGATATCCCGCAAACGCCTGCTTCCTGGAACATAGACAGCCATTTTCTTACTGAGTGTAACATGGTAGAGGGGACAAGAAGGTACTTTGTGGTGTGCTTTATAAGTGCACTGACATTGTTAACAAGTACTCCACATAAGGCAAGGACATCCTCTCTAAAGCAACAATTCAATACAGGAAGTCCTACGCAGTACAATAAGACAAGAAAACAAGGAAGATAAATAGGTGGGATGTAAACACACGAATACTTTTTTATCATAAATGATATTACTAAGTAGGAAACCTCAAACAAACCAATAAAAATTGCTTTGAAATAATGAGAAAATGAGGCTCAACAGATAGCTCAGTGTGCTTAAGAGTGCACAAAGCTCTTGAGAAAGACACAAGTTTGGTTTTCAGTATCCTTGTCTGACAGCTCACAGCTTCCTATAACTCCAGCTTCAGGACAATAATTCCCTCTTCTGGATCCTACAGGCTCCTACACTTCCGTGTACATAGTATTCCCTACACACACATGGTTAAAAATAAACTTTTAAAACATAATCATAAGTGTATGCTAATGTTCTACATGTCAGTATTTTAGCAGCTATATTTGTAATTATTCCAATACAAAAGTCTCCTAAGATATGCTTTGATAGGCCAGTGTATAAAATGGATGATATAGTCATTTAAAAGAATACTTGTCAAAAAAAAAAAAAAACAGCTATAAACCTTGGGGAAAATGGATGGTTCTTAAATTTATTCTGCTAAGTAAAAGATTGTAAATAGCTACACACTGAAAAGAATGTTCTGGAACAGACATACCTGTGATTATGGCCTGTTATAGCTGGTATGGGGTTACTATGTATTTAAATATTAAATTCTCTACCCCTAGATCTGGTTATCCCAAAAGCAAATTCTCATGTCTACCAGCAATTGTTCTACAAACCTTGCTCTGCAAGTTAACTGGACAATAAAAAGCTAAAGTCTTGGGCAGTAGTAGAGAGCTAGGTAGGACTTCCTATGAGAGAGAAAGAAGTGCTGAGAAGAAAAAAGAGGAAGGCCCTTTCACCAGGAGACATGAGAGGAGGCAAATAGGACTATGGGCTTGGAAGGTATAGCTAGCCATGTGGCTGGATGGGGTTAGGTGGTCAGGTTAACTCAGATGAGCTAATCAAGGGTCTACCCAGCTAAGGCCTAAGGCTATTAAAAGGTCTCTGTGTGGTTATTTGGGGAACTGGCTAAGGAATAACTGCTGCCAAATTATTTTCCAGCATTAATATGAACAGAATAACAATCATTTCTTTTCATTTTTATTGGTTATTTTATTTACTTACATTTCAAATGTTATCTGCCTTCCTGCCTCCCCTTAACTCCCCCATCTCATCCCCCTTCCCTTTACCTTTATGAGGGTGCTCCTCCCAGTTCACTGCTTTAGCATCCCCCCACCCCCACTGGGGCATCAAGCCTTCACAGGACCAAGGCCCATCCCTTTCACTGGTGTCAGATAGACCATCCTCTATCTGGTACCTGGAGCCATGGATCCCTCCGTGTATACTCTTTAACCCAGAATTACTCCTGTCTAAAGGAAATGCAGGGACAGAGAGTGGAGCAGAGACTGAAGGAAAGACCATCCAGAGACTGCCTCACCTAGGGATCCATCCCACCTACAGACACCAAACCCAAACACTACTGCTGATGCCAAGAAGTGCTTGCTAACAGGAGTCTGGTATAGCTGTCCCCTGAGAGATTGTACCATAACCTGACCAATACAGAGGCAGATGCTCACAACCAACCATCATACTGATCATGGGGACCCCAATGGAGGAGTTAGAGCAAGGACTGAAAGAGCTGAATGGGTTAGCAATCCCATAACAAAAACAATCATATCAACCAACCAGACCCCAAGAGCTTCCAGGGACTAAACCACCAACCAAAGAGTATACATGGAGAGACCCATGGATCCAGCTATATATGTAGCAGAGGAAGTCCTTATCTGGCATCAATGGAAGAAGAGACCCTTGGTCCTGTGGAGGCTCAATGCCTCAGTGTAGGGAAATGCTAGGGCAAGAGTGTAGGGCAGTAACGTAGGAGTGGCTGGATAGGAAGGGTAGCACCATCATAGAAACAGAGGGAGAGGGAATAGGGTAGGGAGTTTGCAGAGGGGAAACCCCGAAGGGGGACAACATTTGAAATGTAAATAAATTAAATAACCAACTTAAAAAAATTTTTTAGCAATGTATTGAATTATCAAAATTGGTCTCTGAATATGACTGTACATGAATACAAATTGAGGATTATCTTTAGATTATTTCACTGCTTTCAAACTAAAATATGTGTCTATATATTGAATTAGACACTTTTTCAAGGAAAATAAGCTCATATTAGGTTCAAGTGACAATAAATCATATTGATGATGTTTTAAGTACTTAAGAGCAAGTATTGAACACACCAGAAATAGGACAGTGCTTAAATACTTAATCTTCGCAATTGCAGCGACTCCATTCTGCCATTAGGATGCAAAAGCAGTCACAAGTAGAATTTAAGTGAACAGACATAATCCTTGTGTTATAATAAAACTTTATTTACAAAACGTCAGACCATATTAGATGCATACATAGTAAGTTGGGCATGTTCATTCCAAATCTAATATATATATAAATATATGGAGAGAGATATATTGTCTTATATATAATATATATTATCTAATAATATATATTTATATATTATGATATATATTTATATATGTTTATATAATATATATTATCTAATATATATATTAGATTTCTAACATTGCTGATTTTTCTCTAAACATTGATGATAAAAGTTATTTATAAATATAAGTAGACATTATTGAAAACTCAGAAGAGTAGAGGATATCTTAATGAAAACAAACATTCTAAAATCACACTTTCCAAAAATAGAGGCCAGTTAAAATTAACTTATCTTTTTTGTATAGTGCCTAACAGTCCTGTGTACTAGTGTTCACATGTAACATCATACTATAAGGAATACTAACATTTTTAAAACATATATATTTGTATATTGACCCGACTTTTAATACTTTGAAAAGTTTTATCATATAGTTAGTTAACTCAAGAACTATTCATTGATCTCTCTTTTATTTGGTATTCTATCTTAGTTCTCATATAATGCTTAAATGGTCATTTTATTCTTCAATCCCATTTCAGATCTCAGGCAGTTTTTAGAATAGACTCAACGGGAGCAAAATTATACAGTGTGAGCATTTTGTGGCTTACAATATACTTTTCTGAATTCCTTTCAACTCCCACCTATGGTGCCTGAGATGCTCCCCTGAAATAAAGTGATATAAACTCATTTTACAATTAGAAACCGATCCTCCCCTGAATGATAGAACTTGGGATAAGAAATAAATCTCTAAAGGACTCCATCCAAGACAAGATATATATATATATATATATATATATATATATATATATATATATATATCACTTTCTTACAAGAAAGTAAGTTTAACTGTTTGTCTCTAGCAAGACATAGGCATTTATATGCTTCACAGTGGAGGCTATGTAGGTAAGCACCACAGCAAAATCTCTGAGCAGTGTAATTGATCATCAGAGGCATCTGACGGTCCATGACCATAAATCAAAGGCAAGCACTTTTCCCTGACTGATATGAAATGAGCATAAATGTGGGGGAAGAGAATCTGATGTTTGTCAGAAGCTGATTTATATTTTTTTGCTTCTTCAAGAAGCAAGTAGTAGAAGGCTGTACAGAACATATCACATTCTACTCTGTGATTTATTTTCTCTACCAAGGATTACTCAGATATGGGGAAACTGCAACAGAATCTTCTTTCTAGCATCCAGGCATAAAAATACAGTCAGATAATACAATCTACAATCAATATAAATTTCCAAGGAATGCATCAAGCTTAAAATGACCATGGAACAAGTGGCCAATGCAACTGCTTACAAGCCTTGTTCATCTTAAACTGAATGCAGAAAGAGGACATGTTTTCTACCTTCAATGTAACTCAGACCTTAAAGCAGCCCAGAGGTTGAATTCCATTGCCCAGAGATTGGAGTTATTCCATCCTGTTAGTAGTGGAATTGTGATGTCGGAGAATTTACTTCTCTAGGAGTTCACTGCAACATAGAGAAAAACAATACTGATCTGGTAGATTGTAACATTAATAAATAAGATAACACATAGCAGGTGCCTATCATGGATTCTGAAAATATGTGATTGTCAGTCAATGCTGAGTAAATCAGACATTCTTGCAATTTTCAAGCAAACTAAAATAAACCTTACTATGCCATTCTTGAAACTTTAGAGTCTCTGTTAATGGCAAAAACAAACTGCACCATGGTGTTTCACTGGCTTGAACCTTATTCCAAATGACAAAAGCTCTAATTATGATGCTTCAGCAACTCTGTTTAATTCCACTGAATGGAGAACCTGATAAATAGCTTGAAAGCCTCATAAGCAAATTCACACTCCAAGACAGCCCTGAGCAAAGTGAGTTTTCATCCCTGTTGCCAAGACTCACATTTTTCAAACTCGTGTTTGTACAAAACCCAGGAATCATTTTACTGTACACATTTTATATGAGCCATTATAGTTCCTTTCACACTTATTAAAGAAGAGAAATGATTAAAACTCACATAACGTGTACATTAAGGCTTCCACAGAGGGAGTGCACACAGTATTGCAGGAGGTACTTACTGAATTCTTCAGAGTTGAGTGTAGTGAGCATAGATTATGCAATCCTTACAAATGTATGCTGTACACATAAAGTATAGTGTTTTAATGGAAAAATTTCAATTGAACCCATTCAAAATAGCACAGTTTCTTCCTGACAAATCAGCACAACGATAGGGAATCCGAAGTGCATTAGGCAAACTCACTGAGTATATTATGTTATGAACTAAAAAGAGCACAGGTGGTTGCAGAACATTAGAGCAGAAGATGATTAAAAACACTTCAACAAACCCTGGTGTGCATTATTATAAAGAGGGAGGACTCTCTATGTGAATTCACTGTGGCTTCTATTATAATTGTAGGGATGTCTAGGGAACAACTCTTTCTAAAAGTAAAACCTGAGCCAATGATTTGAATATAATTATCCATTAAGAACAAGTTCCCAGAATGATCTAGCAAGGGACTGGAAGTGGAGAACAGAAAAGAAAGAAGTATCCCCTATTGTGTTATTTGCCTCTATGTTTTGCCAACAAATTCACATGGTCATTTAATGTTTATTAAATTATTAAATGTCTATGGCTTATTATTTGAAATGCAAATAATAACAAACTCAAATAATTGATATTCTTTTCACTGATAGATCATTACCATGGTCACAAGTGCATTCAAATTGATCTGAAGCCTCATGAAGAAATGAAAGGTCATCAAAAACCCAAACAAAATGTAACAATGTCATCCATTCTATAGCATCTAATTCAACTGTACCTCTTTACAGTAATGAATCAGGGCCATAGGTATTATGTAAACCTATAGCTGGGTAGTTTCACTTGTGAATCATCTCTCACAATCAGGAATTTTAATAGTAGAAAAAGAAGGTTGAGGTTGTAACTCAGCAGTCAAGTTTGTACTATACTTTCAGTCTAATGCTGAGAAAATACACAAACAATAGAATGAACTATTCTAGACTGAGGAAATGACTCAGTTAGTAAAGAGCTTGCCATGGAAGTATGAGGACCTGAGGTCATTCATCCAGGACACACCCACATGAAAAAGCTGAGTATAGCATCTACATATATAATCACAGCTTGCTGGCCAACCAGTCTTGAAGAATCAGTGAAAAATAATGCTTCAAAAAAAATTAAGAGGGGACTGAATGATGATACCCAACCTCAACTCTGGCTTCCATATGCCTGTAGAAACATGAGTATACATACTACATACATATGCACACAACCATGACACCAGACACACAAGCATGAACCATTTCCGAAAATTCTCACAAATATGTATATGAAGATGTTCAGTACACAAACAACTCATTTAAACATCTCAACTATCAACATGCATCTTCTTTGTGAGGATGTCTACAAAATTTTTCAACTAATCACCAGTTGGGCCTCAACTGATCATTTACTTAGTGGTTCTTGTGTAATCTAGAGATACTCACCAACTCACACAGAAAAAGTTATTTACATAGAAAGTGAAATAGTGATTTCATGTTTTATTTTCTTATACATTACAATTGAAAACCAACACACCCTGTTTTTTTAATACAATTTTGACAAATCCTAGGACATCACAGGCAACTCTTATCACATCACACAAACCTGGGAAGTCTGGAACAAAGACAATTGAGTAGAGCTGTCCCCCCATTCAGCCAACATTTCGAGACCTACTTAAGTTCTTTAATTCTTAATCTGTTTTATTCATGCTCACTTTTATTAATGTTTAAAACTTGCACATTAAAATACTTCCTTTATTTTCATTTCTACATACTTTACTGTCTTCCCTGCCTAGAATCAATCTTGAATAATACTTTTATTATTTGAACAAACCCACTGTCTTCCAACACAAAAATAAGCTTGTATTTTCTGAAGAATTGGGTGTAAGAGGTACTGCTTTAGATGATTTACAGATATGTTCACTGCTTTTAAACAAAATTTTAACTTTTCAAAGTCCTATAGTACTTTGAAAAGAACAGGGACAAATATGTTCTTTGCTTTTAAACAAAATTTTAACTTTTCAAGGTCCTATAAGACTTTGAAGAGAACAGGAACATATCTGATGTTGACCTAGAATTCTCCTTTTCTAAACAGGTTTAAAACCTACAACTTCAGTACTTTAGCACCGGGTATCAGAATAGCACCAGACAAAAGTATAGATTAAGCCAGGACAGGAACCGGCCCTTCGTAAATGTGTTTATAACACATTCCTATCATTTGTATGCTTTGTTGAAATGTAGACTTTTCATGGAATACAGCAAAACATTTCATAAAAGTTAGGGAGCCAATATCTAAAGTATGCAATTTTCTAAATTACTGTAATTGAAGTTATTGTTAGGTTTGGAGATGAATGACTTCAAGAGTTCTCTAATTGGTCCCCAAGCATGCCAAGATTTCACCAGATAATGAAATGCTCCCATTAACCCATGCTCCTTTGCTGTCTCCAGAGAGTGTTGCTCGTTTCCAGGTTAGTGAAGATGCCAAACTTTACATGGCCCTGTATTTCTGATTTGTAAGTGGATACAGGGATGAGAAAAGGTTTACATGCAAAAGCTTATAAACCACAGGCTTTTCTAGTGGGTGAGTAGGTAGTGAGGCCACTAACTATTCACAAATTTTTAAAAGGGTGTATAGCAATAAAGACATTGGCAGCCACCCAATCATGCCATAAGGAAAGATCTACACTGGATAACTCTTCTCTACTCATTTGAATTTCATGTATATCAACTTGCTGAAAGAATTCTTATGGTTTGAGTGTATCCTCCTCAAATATCAAGTAAACAATTGTGACAGAAATATGAATATGGCCTTTAGAGTGTGGGCATTCCTGCCACAGAAATGGGCAGAGTCGATCCGTAATGGGGTACAATTTTAAGAAGACAAACATTGCCTGAAGATGAGTCCTAAGCTAGAGTTTAATGAAGAACAAAAGCAGAAAAGTCGGGAAGCTTTTGATCTCTTTAATACGTTCAGAACTGTAGCCATGAATATGAAGGAACTAAAGGACATGATTAGGACTCTAGGCTTTGATACTGAGATAAAAGAAATTTAGAACATGGAATCTGCAAGGAAGAGGCAGGGAAAAAGACCATTTGTCACTTCTACTGTAATAACTCAGAAAATGTCAGAGAAACAAACCAAATAAAATTTCTGAGATGTTCAACTGCTTTCATGATGATGGAGCTCATAGATGTCTTTCAGAATCTACAGTGTGTGGCCAAGGAGTTGAGCAAGAACATGACTGATGAGGCACTACTAGGAATTGCTCCTGAACATAAATGAGATAGACACAGGAGATGCTGTGCAGTATGAAAGAAGCCACCTCTACTGAGATCACTGTTGACTGTGCAGCAAGATTGGGTGCCTGCCACTGTGTGAATGAAATCAGGATTTTGATAGTACAATGCCCTCCCCCTCATACAATCACACTAACCTACCTGGGAAACATTGGCTATGGTCTTGAATTTATTTAAGATTTTTAAAATGTTCTTTTATATTAATGGATTTTTTTCTAAATGACTTGGCGATTCATTCTGAAAGTATGCAAGAACACCTTAAAGATGGGGAAAACAGTACCTACCATGGCAACGTTCATAGTATTACATCACTATGAATTTCAGCTCTGATGTAACCAGACTGAATTCTTATACAAACACATGTCTTTATATCACCATCTTATCACCCAACACTAACCCAAGACTAAGACAGTATCAACAAGACAGGTTTATACATAGAGTAGGCCCAGGAATAGAATGGGAAAGATGGGATTCAAGAGCAGCCCACTAATTGTCTTCATCTTTCTAGAACTTATTAGGATATTCTTCATGATGAAACAAATATTTATGTACATGGAGGAAGATAAGAATAAAGAAATGAGAAATAAAGAAAAAAGAAGAAGAACAGAAAGATGGGGCCCTAGAGACAAGGTTTAGTATAATATACATAGAACTCAAAACTAATAATAAACCTAAACATTCTTTTTTTATTTCTATCTATCTATCTATCTATCTATCTATCTATCTATCTATCTATCTATTTTGTTGTTGTTGTTTTTTCGAGACAGGGTTTCTCTGTGTAGCCCTGGCTGTCCTGGAACTCACTTTGTAGACCAGGTTGGCCTCGAACTCAGAAATTCTCTTGCCTCTGCCTCTCAAGTGCTGGGATTAAAGGCGTGCGCCACCACTGCCGAGCTTATTTGCTTATTTTTATTGGATATTCTATCTACACTCCAGATGCCATCCCGTGCCCAGGAACCCCCATCTTATTCCCCCTCCTCCTGCCTCTATGAAGATGTACCCCTCACCCCACTCCCACCTCCCCACCCTCGAATTCCCCCACACTTGGCATCCAGCCTTCATGGGACCAAGGATCTCCTCTGCCACCTACACAAAACAAAGCCATCCTCTCCTACATATACAGCTGGAGCCATGGGTCCCTCCCTATGTGCTCTTAGGCTGGTGGTTTAGACCCTGGGAACTCTGGTTTGTTGGTATTGTTGCTCTCCTCATGGGCCACAAACCCTTTTAGTTCCTTCAGCTCCTCTCTTACTCCACCATTGGGAACCCCAGATCAGTTCAATGGTTAGCTGTGAGCATCTGCCTCTGAATATGTCAGACTCTGGCAGACCTCAAAGGACAGAGCCACATCAAGCACCTGTCAACATGCACTTCCTGATATTCACATCAGCCTCTACCTTTGGTGACTGCACATGGGATGGATACCCAGGTGGAATGGTCTCCAGACAGCCCCTCCTTCCATTTCTGTCTCACAATTTGTCTCCATATGTGCTCCCTTGAGAATTTTGTTACTCCTTCTAAGAAGGACCACAGCACCCACACTTTGGTCTTCCTTCTTCATGAGCTTCATGTGGTGTCTGAGTTGAATCTTCGGTATTGCAAGCTTCTAGGCTAATAACCAATTATCATTGAGTGAATGCCATGTGTGTTATTTTCACTCAGGATGATATTTTCTAGTTCTATCTATTTACCCAGGAATTTCTTGAATTCATTGTTTTTAATAGCCAAGTAATACTCCATTGTGTAATGTGTACCACATTTTTTGTATCTATTCCTCTGTTGAAGGACATCTGGATTCTTTCCAGCTTCTGGCTATTATAAGTAAGGCTGCTATGAACATAGTGAAGCATATGTCCTTCTTATAGGTTGGAGCATCTTCTGGGTATATGCCCAGGAGTGGTATACTTGGGTCCTTAGGTAAAAGCTATGTCCAATTTTCTGAAGAACCACCAGACTGATTTCCAGAGTGGTTGCACCATCTTGGAATCCCACCAACAATGGAGCAGTGTTCTTCTTTCTCCACATCCTGGCCAGCATCTATCATCTGAGTTTTTGGTCTTAGCCATTCTGACTGTGTGAGGTGGAATCTCAGGGTTGTTTTGATTTGCATTTCTCTGATGACTAAGGATATTGAACATTTCTTTAGGTGCTTCTCTGCCATTCAAGTTTCCTCAGTTGAGAATCCTTTGTTTAGCTCTGTAACCCATTTTTAATAGTGTTATTTGGTTGTCAGGAGTATAATTTCTTGAGTTCTTTGTATATATTGGATATTAGCTCTCTATCGAATGTGGGATTGGTAAAGATCTTTTCCCAATCTGTTGGTGGTTGTTTTGTCCTATTGACAGTGTTCTCTGCCTTGCAAAAACTTTGCAATTTTATGAGGTCCCATTTGTTAATTCTTGATCTTAGAGCATAAGCCACTGGTGTTCTGTTCATGAACTTTTCCCCTGTACATATGTATTCGAGGGTCTTCCCCACCTTCTCATCTATCAGCTTCAGTATATCTGGTTTTATGTGAAGGTTCTTTATCCAATTGGACTTGAGCTTTGTACAGGAAGATAAGAATGGATAGATTTGCATTCTTCTACATGTTGCCCTCCAGTTGAACCAGCACCATTTGTTGAAAATGCTGTCCTTTTTACACTGGACAGTTTTATCTCCTTTGTCAAAGATCAAGTGACCATAGGTGTTTACATTCATTTCTGGGTCTTCAATTCTATTCCATTTATTCTCCTGCCTGTCTCTGTACCAATACCATGCAGTTTTTATCACTATTGCTCTGTAGTACAGCTTGATATCAGGGATGGTGATTCCTCCAGAAGTCCTTTTATTGTTAAGAATAGTTTTTGCCATCCTGGGTTTTTTGTTATTCCAAATGAATTTGAAAATTTCTCAAAAACTCTGTGAAGAATTGAGCTGGGATTTTAATGGGGATTGCATTGAATATGTAGATTGCTTTCGGGAAGATGTCCATTTTTACTATATTAATCCTGCCAATCCACGAGCATGGGAGATCTTTCCATCTTCTGAGATCTTCTTAAATTTCTTTCTTCAGAGACTTGAAGTTCTTGTCATATAGATTTTTCACTTGATTGGTTAGATTCACACCAAGGTATTTTATATTATTTGTGACTATTGTGAAGTGTGTCACTTCCCTAATTTCTTTCTCAGCCTGTTTATATTTAGAGTAGAGAAAGGCTACTGATTTGTTTGAGTTGATTTTATAACCAGCCACTTTGCTGAAGTTTTTTTTCAAGTTTAGGATTTCTCTGGTGGGAGTTTTGGGGTCACTTAAGTATACTATTATATCATCTGCAAATAGTGATATTTTGACTTCTTCCTTTTGATTTTGTATCCCTTTGACTTCTTTTTGTTGTCGAATTGCTATAGCTATGACTTTCAGTACTATGTTGAATAGGTAGGGAGAGAGGGGGCAGCCATGTCTAGTCCCTGATCTTAGTGGGATTGCTTCAAGTTTCTCTCTATTTAGTTTGATGTTGGCTACTCATATGCTGTATATTGCTTTTACTATGTTTAGGTATGGGCCTTGAATTCCTGATCTTACAAGACTTTTACTATGAAGAGATGTTGAATTTTTTCAAATGCTTTCTCAGCATCTAGTGAGATGATCATGTGGTTTTTTTCCTTGAGTTTGTTTATATAGTGAATTACATTGGTGGATTTCCATATATTGAACCATCTCTGCATTCCTGGGATAAAGCCTACTTGATCATGATAGATGATTTTTTTGATGTGTTCTTGGATTCGATTTGCCAGAATTTTATTGAGTATTTTTTCATCAATATTCATAAGGGAGATTGCTTTGAAGTTCTCTTTCTTTTTTGGTCTTTGTGAGGTTTAGGTATGAATGTGATTGTTCTAGAGATTTCAGGTGTGTGGTCAGTTGCTAGTGTATGCTCTCTCCAGTTTCTTTTTGTAGACACTTAGAGCTATGAATTTTCCCCTTAGCACTGCTTTCATTGTGTCCCATAAGTTTTGATGTGATGAGCCTTCATTTTCATTAAATTCTAAAAAGTCTTTAATTTCTTTCTTTATTTCTTCCTTGACCAAGTCATCATTGAGTAGAGCATTGTTCAGTTTCCACATGTATGTGGGATTTCCATTGTTTTTGTTATTGTTGAAGACCAGTCTTACTCCATGGTGATCTGATAGGGTGCAGGGGATTATTTCAATCTTTTTGTATCTGTTCAGGCCTGCTTTGTGACCAATTATATAGTCTATTTTGGAGAAGGTGCCATAAAGTGCTGAGAAAAAGGTATATTCTTTTGTTTTAGGATGGAATGTTCTATAGATGTCAGTTAAATCCAATTGGTTCATAACTTCTGTTAGTTACGTTGTGTCTCAGTTTAGTTTCTGTTTCCATGATCTGTCCATAGCTGAGAGTGGGGTGTTGAAATCTCCCACTATTATTGTGTGAGGTGCAATGTATACTTTAAACTTTAGTAAAGTTTCTTTTATGTATGTGGGTGCCCTTGCATTTGGAGCATAGATGTTGCATAGAATTGCAAGTTCCTCTTGGTACATTTTTCCTTTGATGAATATGAAGTGTCCTTCTTTATCTTTTTTGATTACTTTTGGTTAAAAATCGATTTTATTCGAAATTAGAAGGGCTACTCCAGCTTGTTTCTTGGGACCATTTGCTTGGAAAATTGTTTTCCAAAATTTTACCCTGAGGTAGTGTCTGTCTTTGCCACTGAGGTATGTTTCCTGTATGCAGCAAAATTCTGGGTCCTGTTTACATATCCAGTCTCTTAGTCTATGTCCTTTTATTGAGGAATTGAGTCCATTGATGTTAAGTGTTATTAAAGAAAAGTGATCGTTTCTTCCTGTTATTTTAGTTATTAGAGGTATTACTACGTTTGTGTAGCTATCTTCATTGGGGTTTGTTAGAGGATTACTTTCTTGCTTTTTCTATGTTGTAGATTTTCACCTTGTGTTTTGTAGGGATAGATTTGTAGGAAGATACTGTGTAAATTTGGTTTTGTTATGGAATATCTTGGTTTCTCCATCTATAGTGAATGAGAGTTTTGCTGGGTATAGTAGTCTGGCTGGCATTTGTGTTCTTTTAGGGTCTGTATGATATCACTCCAGGATCTTCTAAATTTTATAGTCTCTGGTGAGAAGTCTGGTGTAATTTTTATAGGTCTGCCTTTTTATGTTACTTGACCTTTTTCCCTTACTGCTTTTAGTATTTTCTCTTTGTTTTGTGCATTTGTTATTTTGATTATTATGTAACAGGAGGAAGTTCTTTTCTGGTCTAGCCTATTTGGAGTTCTGTAGGCTTCTTGTATGTTCATACACATTGCTTTCTTTATGTTAGGAAAGTTTTCCTTTGTAATTTTGTTGAAGATATTTACTGGCACTTTAAGTTAGGAATCTTCACTCTCATCTATACCTACTATCCTTAGGTTTGGTCTTCTCATTGTGTCCTGGATTTCCTGGATGTTTTGCATTAGGAGCTTTTTGCATTTTGCATTTTCTTTGACAGTTGTGTCAATGTTTTCCATGGTATCTTCTGCACATGAGATTCTCTCTTCCATCTCTTGTATTCTGTTCGTGATGCTTGCATCTATGAGTTCTGATTTTTTCCTAGGTTTTCTATCTCCAGGGTGGTCTCCCTTTGAAATTTCTTTATTGTTTCTACTTCCATTTTTAGATCTTGGGTGGTTTTGTTTAATTCCTTCACCTGTTTGGTTGTGTTTTCTTACAATTCTTTAAGAGATTTTTGTGTCTCTTCTTTAAGGGCTTCTATCTGTTTACCTGTGTTCTCCTGTATTTCTTTAAGGGAGTTGTTTATGTCCTTCTTGAAGTCCTCTATCATCCTCATGAGAAGTGATTTTAAATCTGAATCCTGCTTTTCAGGTGTGATGGGGTGTTCAGGGTTTGCTATGGTAGGAGAACTGGGTTCTGATGATGCCAGATAACTTTGGTTTCTGTTGCTTATATTCTTACACTTGTCTTTTGGCGTCTATTTAATTCTAGTGCTACCTGCACTCACTGTCTCTGACTGGAGACTATCTTTCCAGTTATCTTACTTGTGTCAGAACTCCTTAGAGTCCAGATGTCTCGGTGATCCTGTGATCCTGAGCTCCTGGGTAGAAGAGCTCCTGGGACTCAGGCTTCCTCTGGGATCTTAAAATCCTGCTGCTCTAGTGTAGTCTTTCCTCAACTGCTCTGAGTGCAGTGGTTCTTCTGCTTCTCTGAGTGCAGTGGTTCCCCAGCTGCTCTGAGTACAGTGGTTCCACCACTGCTCTGCTGCTCTAGGAAGGTTCAGGATATGATGTCTTCACAGGAGCAGACCTGCTAGGTGTCAGCTGCTCCAGGAAAGTTTAGGGTAAGTTGTCTTCATGGAGCAGACCAACCAGGTGTCTGCCCCAGCCAAAAGGACCAAGAGAGGGCAAACCTAAACATTCTTAAAGAAAATAAACCAGATTTACATAGGACATGGAATTAAATAGTATTCTCCAGAGATAAAATACAAATGGCTGAGAAACATAATTTTTAATGTTTAATACCCTTAGCCATTAGATAAATTAAGATTAAAATTACATAAAGAGTTCATCTTTCCCCAGTCAGAATGGCTAAGATTTAAAAGAAAAAAAAGATGACAAATGCTGACATGGATGTGAATAAAGAAAAACATTTATTCACAGCTGTTGAAAGTACAAACTGATGCAGCTATTATGAAAGTGAATGGGAAAGTTCCTTTAAAAAGGGAAAATAAGTCTACCACATGATCTAGCTATACTATTCATAGGCATATTACCCAAAGACTCTATATCCTATTGTAAAATAGCATGCTTATTAATTGTTCATTGTTGCTGTATTCATAGTAGCCAGGAAATTGAAGATCCTACATGTCTAGCAACTAAGGGATAGATAATAAAAATATGGTATATTTAGTCAATAGAATATTACACAGTTATTAAGAAATGAAAATATGAAATTCACAGGTAAATGGAAACAATAATACTGATGGAGAAAACCAGACCTAGAAAGACAAATGATGTGTTTTCTCTTGTTTTTAGATGTTAACCTTGAGTGTGGTGTGTGTATATATATATATATATATATATATATATATATATATAATTTGGAATATCTATATTGTCACAGAATTACTAAGAGTCCATGAATGGAGCACTTTCACAGATGGGGAAAGATATTAGTGGTATAAAAAAAGTGTACAAAGAATTAAAGAAGATGTGTGGTCAGGGTTAGAGGAAGGGTTATAGAGAAGAATGGTTGATCTAAAGACTTCAAAGTTATAAAAACCTACCCACCAATGTGGAAGCTTCCTACATATATATCTAAGTACATACATGTCTAAGATACATACATACATACCTAAAAATGAACAACAGAACAACAATGATCCTATAATACCACATGCTAACAAAATCATAAAAAAATAATCAGTGTCAGGAATGGGTTTTCTATTTTGGAGCTGTTAACTATTGAGGTACCATAAACCCCACACAATCATTATAGGCTATTGCCAAAACTATTGATTACTCCCCATAACTTGATAATTAGTCCCTAATGCTGTATTTGAATCACAGAACACAGAACTATTAAACTGGTAATAACCTAGGAGCTTCATAACTACTGGCTAGCTTTCATTAGTAGGACAAGGTGCTATGTGTGTTACCAGAGGAATGAAGCTTCTGTGATACAGTAATGATAGTCTTAGAAAGGCACAATAATGGCATGAAGATCCTGAAAGTGACCTACAATGCACTGGGTTTACTCCCCGTTTTTAAAAGGAAATCCATGTCTGTGACCACTGTTAGGCCAATAAACTGTGGTCAGAGCCCAGGGTAGATCCTGTTCTATTATTATGCTAAATGTATATATTAAACTTGTACCTAACAGTTTATTAGGGAAGTTAGTTTTGTTGTTGGGGCTGGTGTTTTTTGGTTTTGTTTTGTTTTGTTTTGTTTTGTTTTGTTTTGTTTTGTTTTGTTTTGTTTTTATGAGCCCTCACTATATAGTGCAGCCTATCCTGGAACTCACTACATAGACTGGGCTAGCTTCTAACTCACAGATCTGCCTGCCTGTCTTTTGAATTCTGGAGTTAAAGGTGTGTGTATAATATAACATTTTGCGTGACTTATTCTTATAACCATAGATTAATATACCTCTCAACCCTCATCAGAGAAGTTTCTGTTTATAAGAGATGGTGTTTAGCCCAGAGATCCACATCTGGCCAAGGTGGAAAGAATAAGAGCCTGCAGAAGGCTCAACCCTAAAAACTTATAGCATATCCTTCCTTCCAGGTTCAGACTATATGGTAGATCTCTGTTCAGTTTTTGAGGAGCCTCATACTGATTTCAATATTGGCTGAACTAATTTACATTTCCTTGCACAGAGTATAAGCATTCCTTATTGGATTTAAGGCTTTTCTGTCTTAAATTCTTTTTGTATCTTAGACATCAATTCTTTGTCAAATGGATAATTAGCGAATTTTTCTCCCATTCTATAGTATATCAGTTAGTTATTTCCTTTTCATGTAAAGCAGCCTTATAAAATTATTTTTATATTTTGTTTATTTACTCTTTAAAAATTTCGTGTGTGTGTGTGTATTTTAAAGATGACCACTCATAACTCTTTTCATCTTCTCTCAGAACTGTCATGTTCCCCTCCCAATCTCATATCCTTTTCTTGTTTTTTTATAACCCACTAAGACAAATTAAAGCTGTGTATTTGTACATGGATATAGAGTTATGCAGGCAAAATTTTAGAAGTCTTATCTCTGAAGAACACTGATCCTCCCACCCAATGCAACTATCAACCTCTCTTGCTAGAGGGTGTAGCTTTCTTGTCTCCTCTGTCATCCAAGCTGAAATATTGACTGGGCTAGATCTTGTGCAGCTCTTGTGTGACCATCCATTGCTGTTGTGAATTCATGAGTGCAGCAAGCCTTCCATGTGCAGAAGATACTACTGAATAGCTTTAGTTCAATTTTGACAAAGTATCAGTAAAAAAAAAAAAAGGTTTTCAAACTCATAAAACCCCATTTATTGCTTATTTGCCTTGGTTTTTTTTGTAATAATTTGTTTTCAGAAAGTTTTGCCTATGTCTAGATTTTCATGTATTTTCCTCTAACAATTTTAGAGTTTGTAATATTACATTAATGTCCTTGACATATTTGAAAATAAGTTTGTACAGAATGAAAGAAAGGTCTAATTTCAACCATTTATATCTGTTTCTAAATTTTATAGTGTCATGTGCTGAAGAGGGTTCTTAATACATATTCTTGGGATGTTTGTCAAAAATCAAGTCTCTACTTACACAGGTTTATTGGAGTCCTCTACTTATTTATTTATTTACTTACTTACTTATTTACTTATTGACTTATTTGAATCTCTATTATTTTCCACTGATCTATGTATCTGGATTTCGAGCTGTTATCACATTAATTTCATTCCTGTGGCATTACTGTGATCAAACCTGAAGTCGGAGACTCGGATCTCTACCATTAGGGTTTTTTTTTTTCCCAGGATTGCTTTGGGTGACCAGAGTGTTTTATGTTTCTATATGAAGTGTAATTTCTCTTTAGTACTGTGAAGAAAAACATTGGGAGTTCAATAGAGGTTGCGATAAAATTATGAATGGGTTTCACTTTTTTAGTGAGGTTTATTTCAAGGTAGGTCTTGAAGCTATTGTAAATGAGACTAGTGTTTAAAATCAATTATTTTATTAATTTTATCCATTTGTCTGCTTGTTTATGTCAAGAATACAGTTTTGTGGCAAATATTGCTTTATGGACTGAACTATCTGCCTCTAATATTTTTTTTTAATTTCATACATGAAAACGTTATTTCCAACATTTTTAGCCTTCCTTTTTCCCTATTCCCTATTCAATCCCACAATCTCCAGTGCCCTGTGCTCAGTACCTCTTCTCATATTCTTGACCTCTGCTGCATTCACTGCTTTTAATGATGGCATCAAATGTGTGATAGACACTATGTGGGCTGCTTCGACATCAATAAGCAGTATCCTGTTTAAAGGCTTTCTAGATGAATCCCTTACTCATCAACTTTTTTTTCTATTTTCTTCAGATATTTACATGCATGTTGCTTTTCAAATATCTATGGATGTGGCTCTTTGTTTGGAGAGGTCCTACATAGTAATATACCCATTTAATAGATACTTAAATGAGGTTCAGAGTATTCTGCAATTTTCCCCAAAACCATACAGGTAAAATGCACTGTCAGGAAATAGGAAAATAAATTCTTTATTGTTCCTATTAACACCCACATTACTTCAACTGCATCACCACTAGGCAGCCAGAAACTAGTTACTTAGTTTTTTTTCTTTAAAGGAAGTAAACCTTAAAGTTGTAAATATTTAATTTAACTTTATTTAAATCTCCTATCTTTTCACTTAGCTCATCCTCTCAAATTTGATTTGCAGAAAATAAAACAAGTATTAGATTCACTGACATTCTGTCAACTCTGTCCTTAAGGAAAAGATCCCAGGGGCTACTTTCTTTGAAATGACTGTCATGAGTTGACTTGTAAAAAGTAATTGGTTCTGTAATTTCATATATGTCAAAATCTGCTACACAGTGTTTCCTAATTGCTGCTTTGAGTGTGCACACAGGTATAAAATCAATTTAGTTTCTCTGGTGTCTATTTGGCATTGCCTAAAAGCCAGAAAATAATAAAATGCATTGATGCTTCAGTAACCTGGGATCCAAGCACTTCATGAAAAAGATCAGGTGAAGTTCAAAAAAAACACTGGGCTGCGGTGTCCTCAGTTCAAGGACAAGGCTGGAGACAATTAACTTTAACTTGTACATTTAAGAGTTTCTACCTAGGTTTACTCACACTGTAAAAACTAGGAGCATCTATTAACTAATATATGTATACTTATCCAATATAATGATAATCAAGGTTAATATGTTATCTGGATAAAATAAATCACTATATTTTTCTTACAGCTGAAATACTTATCAGATTCTAATTATTAGAGAATTAGCAATAACCTAGTGAAATGTTATAAATAGATAGGATACAAATATAACCCCCCACAAGCCCCTAGTGGCTCTCAAACTCTAGCTTGTCACAGAATCCCCCAAAGAGTTTGTTAAAGCAGATTCGAGGCCGAACAGTTTTTGATTCAGACAGTGAGGAAGGGAATGTCAATTCCTAACAGCTTTCCTGATGGTACTGAGGCTGCTTGTACCAGGATCCCACTGAGGATGGTGGATTTAATCAAGCCAGTGCTCCCTGCTCTTCAAATACTCCATCATCTAAGAACCAAGCAGTATAGAGAGGTAAGATTACACAGCATGTCTGTCACAAGACCAGCTCTCCAGACCAAAGGCTTCTTACCTGTCTCCATAGGTTCCCCCAACACTGTCCTCTTTTCTTTAACATTAAGAAAAGAAAGAACAATGTGCTAAACGATGTTATTAGTATGTTTTTCTTAATCACAGCACTACACAGGGCTTACTGTGGACATGAAGTGAGTAAGCCACAAGAGAAGAATTAAAAGATAGAAAATGAAGACCTTGGAAAATTTGCAAGTTAGGTGTTCATTATAACATGACATTAGATCAACACCTTCTACTTCAATCTAGTTTGTTTTTACTTATTATTAGGAACAGCATTGGCTAAGGAACCTCAAGACCATATTCTCAGCACCAAGGAGATCTATATTAGGAGATAGTAGAGGACAAGGGATAAGGAGAAGAGATCAGGGAAAGGAAAGGAAAATACTTTCTGGGGTATTTGTCCCAGAAAGACCAAGGGACCACCTCTGGATAAAGAGGAGACAGAGGAGACACATAGGAAAGGTATAAGGGGAAACCCCATGTTAGAATGATGTGTTTAATTTTGATTGGGCATGTTAATTAGGGCATCTAAAGGGGACTTTTGATTGCTGGACTTCAATACTTTCATAGCTGGACCTTGCTATTAAGCCTCAGGAGGAGGAAGTGGCCAGATAAGAGAACAGACCTTGGTGGCTACTTTAGGAATGTGATCTACTGGATTTTAGCGAAATAGAGGGAAAGTGGGAGAAAAGGCCTGCTAGAGCCATGCTTGACATGCTTGAGCTGGAGAGAGTCCCTTCATTTATAACTTTTCTGACTTTCCAAAAGAGATAATATTTGTGCAATTGCCAGAAATCTAATTTAAAATATTGAAAACCACTTTAAATAATTTTAGTACTCAAAGTTAAACAGAATTTTAACATATAACAATACTATTAAGAACACCATTTACAATATAAGCAAGAGAGGAAAGGGGGCCTTTGAAGCACATATGATGAACATATGAAAAACCTAAATAATATTCCCATTCTACATCCTGAAACTACTGTATGAGAATGAGGACAAAGAGCTGCATCCTTTTGCCTACATAATTTGATTCTGTAGTACCAAGGAAGTGTTCGTGACCCAAAAAGACCAGTCAGGAGCTAAACTGATGCAATCACTCCAGGGACTTTACCCAGCTAGGGTGTAAACTCACTGACAAACACTTATCAGGACAAGTTTATATAGAAAGCAGCAAGTGAGGAGTGAGTGTTTCTACCCTGGCAAGCATCTAATTGGAGGGCTCGTGTGGTTTTGAGCATAGTTGGCCGGTGCTGGGAGCCAAACCATAAACTTAACTTCTGCTTTCCTCCTAATTGGCGGTTGCTAGTCATGGGGTGGGCTTGTAACCTGGAGGTGCAGATTTTTTGGGTGTTAACCTGGAAACTGGTGCTAAATGCTGGGCTTGTTGGGGGAGAATAAACTGGAGATGCAGGTCTTGTTGGAAATATCCTGGAAACTAGAGCTAGGCTCAGGTTTTGTTGGGTGATAACTTGGAAACTGAAGTTAGTTTACTTGAGTCTAAACTTAGGTCAGGTTTTTAAAGATGGAATCTGAACCCAAAAATTTTGTCTCTCAAATCAAAGATGGTGTTCACTCCAACTTTTTATAAGTACATCCCACCTGTTAAACCCTCACCTGTTAGATGGGGTATTCATGAGAGAAAGAGAGAGCGAAGAGGGAGGACTAGAATCACAGACCTGAACATGACAGAATGCATGAGGCTCAGACTGTCCTTGGAATTGGAAGGATTCTGCAGCAAGTCAGGATGACAGGCCACTAATTGGAGCATTTCATGGTCACTTGTGCTATAGCTAAGCAATAAATCACAAGTCATGAAAATGCTAGAACTTTGCAACTACATGTCAGAGGCACCAGACCAGATTAATCGGGTTATAGGAAGTGAGCTAATTAAATCAGCATCAACACCCTTTAACCAACTCTGAAGTTTATTTCTTGATTTTTTTTTCTGTCAGGAAAGAATGAACAAAGAATGTCAAGACTGTGGTTCATACATCCTTTAAAAGAACAATAACCAAGAGCCACAGTATAGTTTTTGTTTCCTCTACTTGACAAATTCTTACTTTATAGCTGAATTGCTTTTCTACAGCAATAAGTTGTATCTCCAGCTACTCATTTAAAATTAAGTATAACACTTAAAAATAAAGGTATGTGTCCAGGTCCCAATTAGAGCAGTTAGAAAACAGCCTTTATAATATTCCCTTGTTTCTGTCTGATGTGGTTTGATCAGGACTTATATGGGACCTTCTCTGTACCTGGTTCTATTTCTCTTCTCCATGAAATACTGGGGTTCATTTCTGTAGAGGAACACAACTGATTACACTCAGAGTATGAGCTGCAGGTGGGTGAAGAACACAAACTGCAGGTTGCCGTTCATCAGCTCACTGACCGCATTGAAGTCTCTTTACCTTCTTGTGTCCTATTTCCCAGCTCTGTCACAGGGTACTGATCCCATAGGTTTCTGTAAGATTAAATCACACAGAGTAACAGCTATTGCTTGCAAGTATGATGATCCCTTTCAAATTTCTCCAGGTTAAAGGAAAGCATAGTGACTCCAAATCCATTATCTCAGAGGAAAGTCTCATTTATCAAATACTGCTTCTGAAAAAAAATACCTACTGTGTATTTTTGAGAAAATTATGTAATAAGCCTTGATAAGCCTCGGTACTCACAAAATGGAGACAAAGGGAGTACTTATTTTCAGACTGGAGAGAACAACTCAGAGAATTTGCTGAACTTGCAGAAAGTCTTGTTTTGGATCCCAGAAACCCCATCAGGCTGCTCACAATTGCCTGTAACTCTAGTTCCAGGAAACCCAACATACTCCTCTGCCCTCTTTGAGAATCTCCATGCCCATGCATACCCAGAGAGATAATCAGACAAACAGGCACACACAACAGAGAGAGAGAGAGAGAGAGAGAGAGAGAGAGAGAGAGAGAGAGAGAGAGGAAGAAGAAGAAGAAGAAGAAGAAGAAGAAGAAGAAGAAGAAGAAGAAGAAGAAGAAGAAGAAGAAGGAAGAAGAAGAAGAAGAAGAAGAAGAAGAAGAAGAAGAAGAAGAAGAAGAAGAAGAAGAAGAAGAGAAGGAGGAGGAGGAGGAGAAGGAGGAGAGGTGGAGGAGGAAGAGAAGGAGGAGGAGAAGAGTAAAAGGAGGAAGAGGAGGAAGAGAAGGAGGAGAAAAAGAAGAGGAGGAGAAGAAAAAGAAAAGGAGGAGGAAAAGGAGGAGGAGGAGGAGAAGAAGAGGAGGAGGAGGAGGAGGAGGAAGAGGAAGAGGAAGAGGAAGAGGAAGAAGAAAGAAGAAGAAGAAGAAGAAGAAGAAGAAGAAGAAGAAGAAGAAGAAGAAGAAGAAGAAGAAGAAAAAGAAAAGAGAAAAGAGAAAAGAGAAAGAAAAAGAAAAGAAAGATGCTAGTCTTGTCCATTCAGTGACATATACCTGTACTAACAGTATCTTGAAATAATGAGTTTGGGGACTAAGCTATTCAGTCAGACCATGATTCAAAGAATAAAACAACAAAAGTGTTTATCCCATACAATGGCTGGAGAGATAGTAAATGAAACAATTAATGTTGCAAGCTTGGCAGAGCTTCCTGTCAGCAATTCCATTAGAAAAATATATTTGTTAGACACTTGAGTAAGATTATTTCTTGACTTTTCCATCTCAGGTGTTAGAGAACACTGTCTCTGGAGGTCAGCAATTCCCCTGCAGTGTGAGGGAGAAGCTCAACCCACAGAGAAATTGGTCAAGCTTGAAAGTGCAGACCTCAGTCATCCCTGAGAATGAATGAATTGTCACATTACTGTCTGCTGTCTCCAGCCCAGATGCAAGAGCCAGAGGCATCTTAATTATGAGCAGCTTCAAAAATTCATCTCTATCATTCGACTGCTCCAGAAATTAACCTCTTGTTCTGAGAAGGTCAAGTTAAATGTCAGCCCCAGATGGAAACCTAGAGGGGCATTCAGATTCAAGATCAGCAGCACAGCTGGTCACACAGCTGTGCATTCTTTCTCAAAGTTGTCATCGATCTTTCCCAAAGCATAGCTCCAAAATATTCACAAGATAAACAACAGATCTGAGGCAGAATTTTTTTTCTCTTTGATTTTTGTTGGAATACAACTAAATACCTTATAAGAATCCCATTTTGGATGAGCAGATAGCAATAGGGCCTTTTTTCTCTTTCTTTCTTTCTTTCTTTCTTTCTTTCTTTCTTTTGTTCTTTCTTTCTTTCTTTCTTTCCTTCCTTCCTTCCTTCTTTCCTTCTTTCTTTCTTTCTTTTTTTTGGTTCCATGGAGCAGTACAGCTTTCCTACCTTTCCCAAGGTTTAAAATAAATACCACTTCCCTAATTGTATAATAGTGCCCCAAATATACTAAGCTTCTGTCTAAAAACAAGAAGATAAAAATCCACAAAATAATTGGATGTGAATGTTTCTGTTTACTGTTTATGAAGTAGTCAACTTAGTCAAGGATGCCAAGTGTTAGAGTTAGATGCATCTAAAAATAGAGGGTATCAATATTAAGAATGTCTACTTAAATAACAGGTATTTGCTATTTGAGGAAAAAAGCTTTTAAAAATACACAAATACTAAATGTAGCCATTCAGCTGTCAAGAACAAAATGTAAATTAATGAGCAGAAGGTAATAGAGAAAACTTTCTCAAAATGAAATTCCTGCTAAAGTTAACATTAAAGAAAAAAGTAAGATATGAAGAAGTGATAAAGCCAAAGATAGATTTAGAGCATTGAATCTTATCAAACAGTTCACAAATACCAAAAGAACCTCTCTTATCTCTGTACTTCTGTCAACACTTAGAATTTACTCCATTGGATAGCATAACAAAATAAATGTATTGTGTCCCTGAGAATATTCAACCAAAAACTACTTCAAGTTTTTTTTTCAAAAATTTTGTTTTTTTCATTCATTACTGCCTCCTTCAAAAGAGTAACTATTATATGATGTTATTGTCTTCCAAATGGCTGGATTTTCATATAGGCCTAAAATAATCCGCATAAAATTCTTGTTTATCATTTGTTCATCACATCTTTTTCTATGAGGAAAAATGTCTTGGTTATGTTTCCTGTTTCTGTGAAAAAATATCCTCCCAAAACCATTTTCAGGATGGGAGGGAGATGCAGACCATCAAGACTGGGAGGTCATGGCAGCAAAAGCTTGAGGCAGCTGCTCCCATTGTGGCCACATTCAAGACCAGATCAATGAATGCTGCTATTCAGCTTCCTTTGTCCTTCTCTGTATCTATGACTTTAGCCTATAGAATGGTGCAGCCTACTGTTAGGGTAGGTCTTCCCACTTCAATTAACCTAATATAGTGTTCTCTCAGAAGTATGCCAGAGGCTAACCAAATACAAGTAATCCTTCAGGGGTGACACTGGAGGTTTTCTCCTAGGTGATTCTGATCCTGTCAAGGTAACAATCATCTCAAACCATCCCAGAAGGGAAGAAAGAACACAGGACTTAAGGCATGACTGAGACTTAGCACGTAAAACCTTAGATAGATTCTAAGAATCTACTTCAACTGGCCATAAATGTCATGAATATGAACTGAAAGCTAGTTTTCAGGACTTCATACATGGATTTTATAAAAAGACAAAACTACATAATGAATTTGTATTGTCCATAAGGTACACAAATGTTAATAGGTCTCTTGTGCCCTGACAACATAATACGTTGGACTTCTAACCTTAAACTTTTTCAGAAAATAATCCTACTCAGAGATAGAGATCTTTATAAAATTAATAAAATGAAAATAAGGTAATTAGCGTATACTTAATCCAGTATTATTAGTGTCCTTATACAAAAAAAGAAATTAGGAATAAAAGCACATTACAAAGATGAAAAGGAAAGAGAAAACTCAAGGAAAAAAAAAGCAAAAGTTAAGCTGTGACTTATAGTTTATCTTGCTGTAACAAAATACCAGATATTAGATGATTTTGTAAAGAAAGTGTGCTTTCTTTTTTGCATGGTTAAGATGTCCAAGAGCACGGCACTAGTGTTACCCTGTGAGGGCTTCATGGATGCAGCATGTTGAGAGCATACATGAAGGTGTAAATGCCATGGGTATGCTTACTTTATAACACACTACCTAATCCATCCCAGGAGACCCAATTCCATCCCAAGAGCTGCATCTCCCAGCTCACTCCCAAGAGCCCCAACTTAGCATCTCAAGGAAACCATTAATAAATCTATGAAGGAAAAGTGGCCATGACTTTCTTGTTTCCAAAAGGCATCATCACCTTTCAATGCTCCTTACACTAGGAATCAGTTTTTAAGTTGTTTTCCAAACCATAGCAAGCTGTCAAGGATATAGTAGAGGTTAATAATGAGACCTAGATTGAAACCACTCACCTCATCTCTTTGTTATATCATCGCTAGCAAATAAACATGAGTTGTATGACTATGGCACCATTAAGGCTATATCATTGCAATCTTCTTTCAGGAATTCAGAGACATATCTTATAATACTTCCTTTCTTTTGCATATTACTGAACTGATTCATTTGAGGATAGAACAATGGAGATTTCCCTCACTATTGATGTTATATTGCCAAATAAAATAACATACTGTTAAGTGTATTCTTTGAATGCATAGAAGAACCACTGCTTATGTAAAATGGGAGAGGAGGCCGAGGGGAAGGACTCAGCAAAGCTAAGAGAGATAGAGACAGGAAATGAGGGGAGTCTTTCACAACAGCACTAAGTCCAGGGGAAACTAAATAAAGATTACTATTATTATTACTATTACAACATAACCTATCAATAGTAGGTTTTGTTGTTGTTGTTGTTGTTAGTTGAGACTAAAGCAAAACCTGTTTAGAGTACTGCAGGTATACGTGTCATTTACTCTGTGACAGAACACTACAGGATAAAGTCACTCCACTCCTTCTAAGACTCTGACTGACTTTGTTAGTGTATTTCTCATTACTGCACTATTAGCCTGAAATATTTTCTGATAAATATCATATTTCAGCGGCATGCTCATGAACCATGGCTAATAAAAAATTCAAAATGAGCCTCCTGGTGGAGCTTAGTGATCATGCTAGCAAGCTTCTTGGTTCAAAAAGCTAAGAAATTAACCTGACAGAAGATGACCTCATAGTTTTCCAAAACTAAGCTGACATGTCCTAAGAGCAGTGTTCAGATTAGCTCTAGGCATCATTCATTCAAGTCCACACCCAAAAAAACCCCATGGGTGGCTTCCTAGGGATGCAGAATCTCAGGCAGGATAAGATTAGAATAGAGTTTCACCCCCCAAAGCTGCCCTCATAGAGACAAACTTGCTAGATCCCAAGAGTAATTATTGTTATTAACATTTGCTGCCTATGAAGTCTGTGTTATGTTCTTTGCTTCCATTATCTCCATCATGATTTATGTCAGAACATGTCTAGAAAGGGTAATTATTATAATTAATACTCTACAAAGAAGATTAGATTCAAGCAAGACAAATAATGTGGCCAAGTTCGAATGGGCTACGAAGGGACACACAGAGATGAACCTACATATCTGACTGCCATGCCTATCTAGGAAGCCTGCTTCTGACTTACATTCTCTTGTCTACAACCCCATTGCCTGCCTTGTTTCAACATGATGTAAGTGGTGGACTACAAAGAGAAACTTGGAACCACTTCTTGTTCTGTGGGTTTCTTTTCTCTTTCTAGCCCTTAGCAAATTTGTATGTTTAATCGTTGTGATTTTAAAAATCACAAATTTAAAATTGTGATGTTTAATCATGGTTTTAAAGTATTCTAAAGAAAAAGGAAACACTCCATGAAGGCCAAATAAGGCCTATTCTCAATGACTGTAAACCTGAGTGTGATGATCAAATTTAAAAAACAAACAGGTTTACAAAGTGCTGAAAATCCAATATAACCACAGTTATAGGAAAAGAAACTATTATTAGTTGAGTGTTATGCAAATTGCTTAATGTCATATTTAATCACTTTTCAAAATTCTTACATGAAAAACTGGTTTGCTAAAAAAAAATTCAAATAATGGCTCATCAGGCTGTGGGGGTCTGAATGGAAATGGCCCTCCAGCCTCATATATTTGAATACTTGGACTTCAGTTTGTGGAAGTCTTTGGGAAGTATTAGAGGGTGTGGGATTGTTGTAGTAGATGTGTTACTGGGCATGGGCTTTGAGGTTTCAATAGCCCATGCTATTCCAAGTTGGCCTTCTGCTTCATGCTTGTCGATGCAATGCAAGTTCTCAGCTACTGCTACAGCACCATGACTGCCTACTTGCCGCCATGCTTCCCATGAACTCATCCTCTGGAACTGGAAGTGCCAATAAACATTTTGTTCTATGAGTTGCCATGTCTTTTCGCAGCAATAAAAAAAGTATTTAAGATAGATAGCAATTGCCAGATCCATGATTTGGATGTAGTTTGAAAGATAAAAGATGGTGTTTTTCCACTGAACTGATTTCAAATCACACACACATCCTATCTCTAGTCTAGCTTCCATTCCAGACTATACATTTGTACAGACAAGATATCCAGCTCACACTGACACACTCTGGTCTCAAAGAAAAGGGATGAAAGAATGTGTTCACCTCAAAAGGATAGGTTTCTTAATGTTAATTTTAGCTAACTGTTCAAATGTTATTTGTAGTTTACCAAAATAAAAATTTATAATTAGAGGCAATGCCTTTTAAGAATAATGGATTCGTCAATTAGCAGCTGGCTACTGATATTCTTAGATTTCACTGTCCTAGAAAGCATGAAAAAGTTCAAAGATAATAAAATCTTTCCTCCAAAATTGGCTAATTTGGAGAAATGGGGAATTTGCCAATTTTTTTTTTTTTTTTTTTTTACTTTTTAAAGACCGTCTCTAAATCATTAAAACAAATATATCTAAAAAACTACCAGAGGGGTATGGTCATGAAAACAAGGGGATTCATGTTTACTTAATATGAACACCCTTATGTTTCATCCTTTTCTCACTTTTCCCATTAAAAATACCAATGTATTTATATATGCTTCTTTAAAATAGCCTAAAAGTTCAAGAATGTAAAAGACTCAGATGGTTCAAGGATAAAGGTGGTATCTGTGTTCCCATCTGTAACACATTGTGAATTGTGTATTTTACAATGCTTACATTTGATTCATAATATGACAGAGGAAGCATGAAAACACACTTTCAGCTTAGTTTTAATAAGTGTTAATACATTTATGCCATTCTTGCCAGACTCCCGTTCTACAAACATTTGGCTTTCCAGATTATATCCATGAAAATTAATGATCTGTCACTGGGCTTGCCTCAGTCCTAATGAAGTAGTTACTCAGAATGATGGAAGTCAGGTGTGAGAAACTTGCTTCTCTGGTGGATGATAAAGCCCTTTCTTCATTCTTTGCACAAATTTAATTAGGTGAAAGCAAAAAAAAAAATTAATTACTGCCACACAATGATTTTGCATTTTTCAACAATTGAAAAGGGGTTTTGTGAGTGTTTGAAGGTTTCTCTGCACTGAAATGGCAATAAACAGAAGACATATCAAAAGCTCAAATGTAGTTGTAATTTCTTTGCTTTGTGAAAAGCCAAATGCATGGTTCATCAAGCACATATCTCTATTGAACAGCTCATAATTCACAGGGCTAAGTGCATTTTTAAAAAGAAGAAGAAAAAGGAAAGATTCAACACAGAGTAACGGAGGGCATAAGGCATAGATTAAGTAGCACCACCAGAAAAGACCAGCTAAGGTAATGTCACTCAAGCCAAAATCTTCATGGTCCAAAGAACCAGTTGTGTTGTGGGGAGAGGTGGAGGAAAAACTATCAGGTAGAGGAAACACTCTGTTCAAAGACTCACAGGCAGGAACAAATCTATCATTTTCTACAGTTTTTCAGAAAAAAAAAAAACCAACTCTTTCTTTTTTATGGAAGTAGTATTGTCAGGCTCATGGTTCACGGGGACCTAATGAATTACAGCAGGAAAGGCATCACAACTGGTGGCTTTATGGAGACAGCAGCATATGGTTTGGACTCCTCAATTCCTCACATCCCAGAGTGACAGGAAGTGAGGAGGGATGATGGCACACTTGACTGGCTTTCTCTACTTTCCCTTTTTATCCAATCAAGGACCTGCCGCCTATGGGATGGTACCACTCACATGCAGGGTGAATCTTCCCTCTTCTATTAAATCTCTCTAGACAATGCCCCCAAAACATACACAGAAGGTGTCCTCTAGGTGATTCTAAATTCAGCCAAGTTAATAAGATTATCACAAGACAACCTTTGGAAATTTGTCAACCAAACACATCATAACTTTTAACCATAATAATCCATCCCTATCAAAGGCCATCTAATAATTAAAAATGTATTTAGTTCATCTGAAAAACCTCCATAAGTCTTAACAGGTTTAACACTGAATCTGTTAGTTCCAAACTCTGAGTACAGGGTCTCAAAGACTCAGACAATCTCTTGTGAACAAAACCCAGAAAGAAGCAGTGTCTACAGAGAATGGTTGACTGACAGAATTGCAGCACAGTGGAAATTGGAATATTGAAGTCCAGAGGCTGATTACCTTATCTGGGGCTAGCTCTAGATGAGAGAACAGTCATTCTTTGACCATCTCTGTGTCAGAACTCACACCCTGTGGCTAATAGATAAAAACTTTTGGAATCTATCGATTTAGCAGACCACAAGCTTCTACCGACCCAAAAGCTGAGAAAGACATCAGATAGAAAACCTCCCATCTGGCTATAATGAACTCTTTGATGTATCTATTAATGTATTTTAAATTTGCTTTGATTCATGGCTGTCTTTGTTCTGTAAAACTGTAAAATTTCATTAAACTGCTTCTAGGTTGAAATAGGGAATTTAGAACAAACTAAATCTGCTTCCTGGACCATGGTCCCTAAAAATGGTTACAGAATAAACAATCTCTTCTTAATCCCTCTAAGGTGATAACTGTGTTTTTTATTCTGATACTTTTTACTGTGAGGCTTGGTGAAACCAAAATATAAGTTACATATTTCCAAGATATAACAGTTCTGGCTAATAATTCTATTCCAAAATGGAGGAAAAAAGGACAAAAAAAAGAGAGATGAAGACTGAACCCAGCAAAACACATACTACATCATATAACTGCCTATCCAGCTTCTGCTACTCCTCATGTTGGTATCCACTGATCTCTGCCAGGCTTTAGTTGCCCTGACCTTTGAGTTCTGTCTCCTGTGGCACATGTAAACTGCACTTGTGGTCTATAAATTTCCTTGTGACAAAGTTCCTTATTTTAGAAATTTCCACTACATCCTTCTGAGGACTCCTCTAGGAACTCAGAGCTTCATGTGTGGCCTCCTCAGAAGCTTATGTAGAGAATCCAATTCTGTAGGTATTGCCTGACCTTGTCAGTTTTCTGGATTCTTGGTAGAAGTCTGGATGATCCATTCTTATATCTTGCAATCCTGAAAAACCAACCATATGGACAATGCCAAGTTCTGCTACTAGCTGGAGACTGCAGCATGGTCTCTTTCAACCACAGATATACTACCCCTTGTGTGTTGGAAAAACATGGTCTCTAGGTGACCTTCTAGAATAGGGTTCCTGAAGGCTAGGTTTAGAGATTATCTTTTCAAATATATGATTTCAAATGAATTTAGTGTTATACACAGATCTCCTGGTGGATAAAGTCTTGCCCTCCAAACACTTTCTCTTTTCCCAGTACAAAGTTCTCCATAAGGGCACTAAAATTTTTTAACAATTAAAACTAACTACCCACATTGTCCACAACTTGAACTCATTCACATTCCTGAGTTTTTCAAATTGTATAATTTTTTTACTTCATTCAGTTCCACAATTTGTTTTGAAATGTCAATGTAAGTCTCAGTGCAGGCAGCCAATAGCAACCATACTGTTACTTGTGTGATGGGTAATCTCCATTTTTAACCTTACTGGATTTAGAATTAAGTAACACACAACACACACACACACAAGTGAGTATGTGTACATGCATGCATGCAAGTTTCTAGATAGAATTACTGAAGAGGAAAGACTTACACCAAAAATATGTGACTATATTTATAGTCCAATGGGCTGTGTGGTTCAAGGTTGATTAAAATGGGAAAGAGGAGAAAGACAAATGAACACCATTATTGATATCTCTCTGACTCTCTGTCTCTCTGTCTGTCTCTCTCTCTCTAAAACTTTACATAAAATGTGACTAGACCCCTCACACTCCTACTAATATGTCTTTCTGCCTCAATGGATATTATACTTTTAAGTCACAAACCAAAATAAACTTATTCTTCTTTAAATTGCTTTTGTTGGGCATTTGTCTACAGTATTGAGAAAAATAAATAACATAGCCCAGTTACTATTCTGAATTGAAAGTTCCTTTACCAAATAAATTAGCCACTTGCTTTTGAATTTACTTCCATTCTAATACTTAGACCACAGAGAATGAAGCCACATTACTCACCAGACAATAGCATGGATAACCTCTAGCCCAATTCCCAGTTTAGTTCTGCTTTCTTCCTCTCAGAAATCTAGTGAATCAGGTCCCAAAATGTTCATGGTTCTGTTTCCAAATGCTTCTGGACTTGCACCAGAATCTCCCATGGAGCCCTTCTTACACCATTATCGGACTTGTCTAGCACACAGCCCCCCAAACCTTTTCCACATTCTTCTTAGAGACATTCTCTAAATGCCTAGGAGGTATGTAGTCATGTTCCTCACAGCAGCTTTACTTCATGGTGCCAATTTAATATCTTAGTTTCCTTAACCATTAATTACCCTGACAAAATATAGAACACTATCAACTTAAGAAAGAATTTCTTTTAGCTTTCACTGCCGGGTACAGAGTCTACCATGACACAGAATGACTGCTAGCAGGTGGCTTCATGATGATGGGAACATAGAGATGTAACTCTCCCTCACAACTAATCAATTCTCAAAGCAACGGGAGGCAGGCACAGGGGAATGGTGGAGTGTTTCTCTTCTCTAACGCTAGCAACCTTTGGGGCTAGATTTTCCTTTGTTACAAGTCATTGTCCTGTGTGCTCTGTAACATCTATATCAGTATCTTTGGCAGTACCCAATTAATATAAGTAACATTCCACTGATTGCCAATATGACAACTCAAATGTCTCTGGATATTTTCAAATGTCCCCCTAGGCAATAAAAACATGATTGAAAACTATTGTCTTAGACTTGGGTTGTAGGCCATGTGACTAGAGGATAAATTAGGGACAAGCATTAAATGTCCAAGAAATAAAATGAAGTTTGATCTATTCCCTCCAGGTCAGCACCACTGTGGCCATCATGCCTTCAGAGATTCTCAATCAAGACTCCTGTAGGATTCTAGATCAAATTCAATCCAAGAAAATCATACTTTTGCAAAACATGAGGCTTGACCCAGAGAACTAGAGAGTACCTCCAGGCTTTATGCTTGGCCATCTATGTTCCCACCTCAGCAACAACCTACATGACTGTTCCTAACAGAGTTTTCGTTGAATGGTTCTGTTTTCTTGTTTCAGCCAATTACTGCCTATAATGTATGGAAAAGAGAAAATATATCTCTGGAACCAAAAGAAAGTACTGTGCCACAATTTTATAAATAGTTGTTTTCAGAAATGAAATTTATTGGAGGCATCCTGTTGGGGTTTAAAAGATAATTAAATAAGGAGAGCAGAATTTTTTCTTTATGTATTTTTATGGAAGTACATGCATGTGCCATTGTACCTATGTGGAAATCAGATGACAACCTGTGGGTGCTGGTACTCTCTTTGTTTCTCTCTGTCTCTATCTGTGTGTGTGTGTGTGTGTGTGTGTGTGTGTGTGTGTGTGTGTGTCTGTCTGTCTATGTATGTATCTATGTATCTATATCTATCTATCTATCTATCTATCTATCTATCTATCTATCTATCTTGTGGTTTTGAGGTGTTTAACAAAGGTCATCAGTCTTGGCTGCAAGTCCCTCTAACAGATGAGCCATCTTGTTGCCCCTCTGAATTCCAAAATTCAATTTACAAGTTATACATATATTTAGTGTGCTTTGTTTCTATATATTAAATATCTCTTTTGGTCAAATAAACAGTATGGAAAACATTGTTAAAGCATGTCTCTAAATAAGCCTTCTGAAAAGTAGGCAACTTTGTGGAAAAAGAGTCAGAGAAGCATGTTGTATTGAAGAAACAATGATTACCCATAGAAATCTCACTTTGGCTTTAGAGGGCAGAGAAAATAGCTGAGTGGGTAAGAATACTTGCTTCTGAAAGCATGAGGACTTAAGTTCAAATTCACAGCATCCATGTCATAGGCCACACATAGCTGCCTACATACGTGGTTACAACACTGAGGAGCTTTCTAGGGATCCACTAGTCTGTCAGCCTAGCTGAAATAATGAATTTTTGGTTGAAGAAGAGATTCTGTTTCAAGGTAATAATACAAAGAGTGACAGAAAGAGAAACATAAATACCTGACATCTCCTTGTAGTTTCCACATGGGACAACACAGATTGACTTTTACTTTGTTCCATGATAAATTAAAAATAGATAAATATTGAATATATGAATATCGCAGATTGCAGAGACAAGATACTATTTTCCTGTAAAGCTTATGCTAGTAAAAGGACCAGTTTTAAATTCTTTCTTCAATATTTTTTTTTTTGGTTTGAATGAATAGGTCTATTTCAGAGTCTATAAATGATGCTAGTGAGCATACTTACTTAATCTTTGTCATGTCTCCAAAAGTCAAAATTTTGCAAAAGTAAACAAATGAATAAAATAACAGAAGAGGAAACCAAAATGAGTGTATCGTGAACAGGAAAAAAAAAAAAGCTGGCCCTGATTTTTATTTTTAGCTTGACAGCAACTGGTTTTATAGAATGTAAAAAAACAGAATTTTATATTACTAATCCATGAGTATTAAAATGGATTGGCGATTAAGGAGCTCACAAAAATGAACATGAATGAAAATGAACACTGCTCCTCAGTGTTAAAATTAAGCATAAATTTTTACTATTGGACAATGCAAGATATATTGTTTTCTCCACCTTGCAAACAAAAAACAGGCACAGAGAGATTAAGTAACTTGAATAAAATTCCTCAGCAACTAAGTGAAGGATCCCAGATTCAAACTCAGGAAACATTTGAAGTTAGTATTCTACATGTTGTTTTAAATATGATTAAAAAGAAATAGGATGGATGGTTAGTTGGTGGGTTGGTTGGTTAGTTGGTTGGCTAGCTGGTTGATTGTTCCATTGATTTTCTTAAAATAGAAATTAGAAGAGAATGTTTCTAAAAATTGAAGAGTTTAAACTTACATTTCTAGAAAAATAAGAATTGGAGTTACTCAGTTGGAAAGAGATTCAGCTTTTTTGACTCAGAGGCAACTTATCACATGATTTCAGTGTATATGGACCTCAACATATAACAATAAAGAAAAATAGTATGTTATGAGTTATCAATACCAGTTTCTAATGAATAGAGGGCGGTCACTTCCTAAGATACCATTTTTTCTCTTCCTAACTGTACCGTGGTTCTATCTGATGGTATCTGATGTCAGACACAGGAGCCAATGGGTCTCTTGTGTCCTCTAGCTCTGATCACTTCACTCTCAAAACTAATAGCCACATTTATATCTTTTCACAACACTATAAAGGACAGGATACACTCTTCAGATGAGTGCCTGGATAATCATATTTCAGGTTTGGGAGGCATCAACTAGCAAAATACCAATTCAATCACTGGCACAAACCTATTTCCTAATATCATGAAGTATTATAGACTTCCTGTGGGCAGTTCTTATGTCACAGACAACAATAAAATAAGGATTACTTTGCGACAGTTTGAGCTGAAATAACACCAAAAAAACCCTGAAAGATGGAAAGCATACATATATTTTATTTGTCAGGTGTTAATATAACAATAATTAGCAGATTTTTGTGAGCTCCCTAATTGCCAATCCATTTTAATACTCATGGATTAGCAATATAAAATCCTGTCTTGTTTATTCTCTAGCACCTGGCAAGACAAACCATTTTGTAATTACCAGACACATATAAATAATGACTCCTTAATAATGCAATAATGGTTTTGAAAGAAAAGGAATGGATGGAATAAATGCTAAGCAGAGTCTAGGAAGGTAATATATGTATTAACTAAGCTGATCAAGCTATCTTCCAAAGACCAGGGCTGTCTCAAAAGAAACAAAACTATTTAATCAACAAGCATCCAGAGTCACTATGTAGCTCACAAAATTTTTCCCACAATTTTAAGTCAAATAAATTGCCATGCATTTATTTTTAAAATAAATATAATACTTTGAAATGTACCGCACATCACCTTTGGTTTCATAAAACATTGTTTTCAAAAATAACCTGGCTTTTGACCATGTTCATCTCCCTACCTCCCCCACCTTCTCCTTCTCCTTTTAAGTAATCTATCCTTTCCTCCTTTTTTCTCTTTTTACAAACTGGCCTCACCCGACTTCCTGCTCTCTGTGTGTGTGTATATGTGTGTGTGTGTGTGTGTGTGTGTGTGTGTGTGTGTGTGTGTATGCATGTGTGTGTGTGACATGTTCTTATCCACCTGTTGACAGACATCTAAGTTTGATCTATAACTTGGCTGTTTTGAATAGAGTTACTATAAAAGTGGACATGCAAGTCTCTCTGTGGTGTGTTGACTTAGAATCCTTTGTGTATATGCCCAGAAGTCCTACAGATATGTCATATGGTAGTGGCATTTTTATCTTTTTAAGAACCCTTCCTACTCATTTCTATAATGACTGGACTAATTTACATTTTTGCCAGCAGCATATAGAAGTTGCCTTTTCTCTACATCATCACTAACATTCTTTAACTGTTTCTTAATGGCAATCATGTGAACTGAGGTGGGAAAATGGAAACTCAATGTGGCTCATATTTTTTCCTCTTTGATAAGTAAGGATGCTACACATTTTCATGTTTATTGATCATCTATTTTTTGGAATCACATATTTGGTATCTCATTTGTTGACATGGTTGTTTAATTTCTTGTTAGTCTTTTGAGTTCTTTGTACCTTCTAGACACTAACACTTGATTAGCTATGTACTCAGGAAAGCTTTTTAATCCCATTTTATTGGTGCCATTTTATCACTTGATCATTTTCTTCTCTTTAGAGGAGCTTTTTAATCTCACGGAACACTATGGCATGGTAGCAGATGCACACATGGTGCTGGATCAGTAGCTGAGAGCTTGCATCTGATTTCCAAGCATAAAAGAAAGAGGGGGAGACTAACTTGAAAGTCTCAATCCTATCCCCACTAGACCACCTCCTCCAGTAAGGCTATACTTCCTAATCATTCCCAGATTGACCAATGGAGGACCAAATATTCAAACATACAGCAACCATTCTCCATTAAATTAGCATATCATCTCCTTTTTACATTTGGCACATTTTTGTGTTTATTTTATTAACTATATTTTCTATGCCTTTTGTCACAACATGCTCAAAAGAATGACACATGGTAAACAATGTCTTGTGGAAATGTGAGAGAGACTCCAGAAAAAAGTAAAGGCAGAGTGCGTTCAACCTCAGATGCATTTTGTTCCCCAGATTATTCCCAGACATGATTTCATGCCTAGTGTGACAAATATTTACAGTGAATTTATAGGACAAGTGTATTCCTGTTGGATGTCAGATCATAGTTATAGAAGCCAATCCGGTCAGGATATCCTGAATTTGGATATGGCATTGTGCCATGATTTCATACTTTTCTAAACAAAATCTATGGTGTGTGCCATATAATTGCGATTCAATTGCTTTTTCCTTCAAAAGTTCTGGGAAAGAGCTCCTCTGTTAGTATTTAGTATGTAGTTACTGACATTTATTTACATGTTTTTCTGGTCATGATTTTGTGAACTCAGTCTTCCTTGGATCACTGATTTCTTTATTACATTCGTGCATAAGAGTACACTAAAGTAAGGCTGTCCACAACATCAGACTGTAGTCCACCACGTTGGTTCAGGTCCACAGATCCCAGATCTAGAAGACAAGATCTGTACAGGTCAACAAAAGTTGACATTGTTAGCTTGATTTACACCTTTAATAGTATCCTATAAATCATGTGCTCTTTTCATATTTTTCTTATTTATCTTTGTCTTTGGCATTGTTTGAATGTGCTAAATCATTTATCTTGTTGTCAATTCCTGGTATTGTATCTTTTCCTTGATCCATTTTATCTGTGAGGGTTTTCTTTTTTTTTTTTATTTGTCTTAATGAGCTTTTCCCTTCAGAAATTTCAACATGATTTGTTTCAGTATTTCTATTTCACTTCATACCTTGCACTAACTGCATTTCATTCAACTGTTTGTTCTAATTCTCATAAATTCACTCAATAGTTTATTTAAGTCTTGTTTTATTTTCCTGAACATTGTTATAATTATCCTGTTGAGCCATTTGTTTATGATTTCGTATACCTCTCATTGAAATTGATTGCTGTGGAATTAACAGTTTTTAGAGAGTGGTAGTTGATTTGGTTTTCTTTTCCTGTCATTTGTGTTTCTACTTTGGAATTTGCTCATCTGTGATTAAGCTATTCATTGGATATTTTTTTAAAAGCCATCCTCTCATTGAAAGGATTTGCAATGTTTGAGTGGACTGGGTTGTATAACAACTGGTGTGTTGCTTCTCCAAAGTGTTATAGAGATGTGGCTGAGTAGGTAATTTTCTATCCCGCATGCTCAGGCACCAGGCTCAATCTTCAGGTCTAACCCATAATACAATGCTAACTATATAAGCAATCACAACTGAAGAACATACCAACTATTAAAATACAGTAATAAGCAATTCAAAAATTCATCCCCAACTCCAATTTGGGGTAAGTAAAGAATAAGGCTTACTATGAGTAGGAATGGAAATGAAATAAACAGAGAAAGACTAGCAATTGGCATGAAGGCAACAGAGGAAATTAGAGAGAGAGGAAAGGAAAGAGATAAGGGATGTCCAGCTGAAAGTGCAATGAAGAAAGGTAAGTAATGCAATTAAGTGGGCAATTGAGCAATCTAGAACAGTCCGAGCATTCAAAAGGCTAGGAAGGAGACCACCAACTCTAGGCCAATATGTGTTCTTGGAAAATCCTATAATAAGAAAATGGGGCAGTGAGTAGAGAGTGGAGCAAGAGCAAGATGAAGCTAGAACACTGAATTGAAATTAGAAGTTAAATTAGATAAATATCAAAGTGATGAAAGAGAACTTGTTGGAAACACAGGATCTGTAGGCACAGGTGTCATAGGCACGGTGTCAGGTCTGCTCTTATGCTGTTCCCTGTAGGGCCTGCCTATATGTAACTTCTGGGCATGGTATTAGGCCCTTTGCACCCCCTTATGTGGTACATATGGTGAAGTTGTATGCAGCCCACTCCAGTCTATCATTCAGACCAGATTCTCATGTCATGAAATACTAAAGGATTCTGACTCAAAGTTCTCCCATTCTTGTTCTAGGTATTTTGTAGGTTGCATCTCAGAGTATGGTACTACAAAAGTTGCTCATGATGAGCCATGGATAAATGGAGCTTTAGGTCAGTCTCCTTACAAGGGCTAGCTGGATTGCCTTTGGGAAAAACCTACTAGTTCTATCCTCAAGGGAAATACGCAGCTATAATAGTTTCTGGTTTTATTTACTTCTTCTCACATATCACTTAACTTTTTCCCCATAAAATTTGAATATTCTGTAACTACCCACTGGATTTCTGAAGATACTTCTACATTTCTTTCTTTGAAATGATATTTTATTTTTGTTATTTTTCTCCATTACTAGGTCACATGCAGTCAGCTTTTAGTCTTCCATCTTATCCCAAATACCACCTTCATCTTCAAGTAGCATACAGACCCTGAGAGAGATGCTAAATTTTCCTACCCAGGCTTCAAGTCTCATAAAAGGTACATCTATAATTCATACAGAACTATCCTCTTATCCATAGACGGAACTTACTAAATGGCACCTTTAAGAACATTTAATATGATGTATTTCCATATTTTCCATAAAGCATATAGCTCTTGAAAAACAATGTTGACTCTATGATCTAAATAACTCAATCTATACAAATCATATTAATTATATTAGGAACACCGTCAAGTATAAGTAGACATAGGAAAGATGGAAGCAGCCCTTATTCTTCTAAAATTGGTGTCATGTGGAATAAACAGTCAGGCGACATTGTCTGACAACCAATATGCACTTTCTTCTTCTTGGAGCTCTCCTGGTTTGTCTCTTGACTTCTGTAACTCATACTATTCGGAAAATGTGACAGATGTCCATTTCTTCCACATCTTGACCTCTCTATCAAATCCTCCTTGAACAGGCTCTCCTACAAAGAAGCCTCTTCTACACAGTTTTCCATAGTGAAAGATGATACTTGATTGGTTGATGGTGTTATGACATTCCCAAGACTATAGTTTTTCTGGAGGCAGCAGCTATGATTGCTTCAAATACTGGACTCAATTCTGAGGTCTAGGTAGGAGGCTCAGTTGGTGCAGTGCTTGCCACTCACACATAAGAACCTGAATTTGAGTCACAGAACCCAAATATAAATCTGTTCATGACAGCAGAAGTCTCTATAATCCTACATCTGGGGAGGTAAAGATAGATGGATTCCAGGAGCTTATTTTTGCCGAAGTAGCTCCAGGTTCAATGAGAGATTTTATCTCAAAAATAATGTAGTTTGATCAAAGAAGATACCCAATATCACTGTCTAGCATTCACATGTGTACTGATACACTTGTATGTGCACACAAACATACAAACATACATCACAGAATGCAACTCACACACACATTTCAATTCCTACAATGAAGAACAGAAAGCTACTTCTATCCCGTTGACACTCATTTTAAGCAAACTTGGCTGAACAAAATCCAACACTAATGAGATTTCCATGTCACAGTAGATACAAGTCCTGAAGTCAGTGTTGCATGCCAGCTCCATCTGATTTCTCCTTTCACTTTGAGCCTAATTTTTTAGATGAGTAAATATTACTATGACACAGAAGGCAAGTCAACTTGTCCCAGGGTTGCTAGAATCCATCAAAATGAATGTAATGAAACCATCAGATTCCACATGCTTCGCCTCTGCCACAGATCCCTGGCAGTTTCTAAGTGTGCCAATGACAGCTCAGGGACCCCACAGAGGAACCTGACCACACATGCTCTCACTGGTATATACTAGGCAGGTGCACTTACACTGCAGCCTCTTCTCAGCTGGAAGTAAAACAGATCTGATCAAGGTATTGAGATTGAAAGTGTTTCTGTAGTAATGCTGCTCACAACACCCCTGAATAGAGGGAATTCTACTGCCAACTCACAACAGAACAACGGAAACTCCCAGACACTGCATCCCATTTCTATTTTATAGGAAGTCTGTTTTTCTCCAAGAGCATGATATTAAACCTCAGAATATAAAGCATTTTGGTTCTTAATCTGGATATTCTTTATGAATCTTGGGCTCCCTCTATAGCTAGTGATTAAGAAATATGTAAATCTAAAATGTGTGAGAGGGAAAGCTTGTTGCTATGATGTCATTTGACACAGGGCTTTACAACTTGAGCTCTCTGTCTCATCTTGATGCTAGTACCATTCCTCAGATCCTGAGCCCCAATGCAATTTCTACCCAGCATAAGCAATGACACTTTAACTAACCTATTGATTTACCCATCCCTGAGTTCCTTGAAGGTTCTTTAAAGTGTCTTATCTATGTATTCCCAGACCTCAAACAGTCCTTAGCTGCCCAAAACTAGACCTGGCTGTGAAACTCAGATGTGAATCCAGGCTAGACCATTAATTAAGATGTCTCCATCTCTTTTCTATAAATAGGAAGACAATAAATGTTTCCAACTATTAAAGTTCTTGGCTTTGGTCACACAGAAGAGGCAAAGACTGTACACAAAAAGTATTATTATGTTCCCATAACATTTTACCTATGAAAATATAAATTTCATGAGTTTTCAAATATTAATATTGCTTCCCATCTATTTAAAAATGTGTTTATTCTCTTTACTAGAAAATATATTTTTATATAATATATCCTGATTACAGTTTTCCCTTCTCTTACCCCCCAAAGAAGAATGTTTTCAGTTTCTGGAGCCATACAAAACCAAGAACTTACATTTGGCCCAGAGTTTGAAGACTCCAATACTTAGCATTATAAGCTCAGATATAGAATTATATCTTTAAATATTATTTTACCATTTGTAATATGACCATGCATTCATGGTAGGGATTAGTTAATTTATTATGAGCATTTAATAGATATCATCCACAAGATGTGTGTTCAGGTAATGTTGTTATGGTTTTGATAAGTGATTTGAAAACATTCTGCTGTTTGTAAATTCATTAAACATTGAATAGAATATTCTCTCTTATAAATGTCTGACTCTTATTCACCATTCCTTACACAGTGCTCTTAGCATGACAACGAATCTTTCCTACTGGTCCCCTGACTTCATAGTGACATGAAGGTTCATTCTAAACTGCAGATGGCATGTGTGCTGAGTAGGTTTTTGTCACCTTGACACAATCTAGAGTCACCAAAGAAGAGGAAGATCCACTTGAGAAAAATTCTCATAGATTAGGATATAGGCAAGTCAGTATGGAATTTTCTTAATTAGTGATCGATATGGCGGGGGGCACCCCATAGTGAGTGGAGCCACCCCTAAGCTGGTGATTGTCACAGCTCTAAGAAATCACATCAGGCCAAGCAAGCCCTGTGGAACAAGCCAATAAAAAGCACTCTCCCATGTCCTCTACATCAGCTCTTGCCTCCAGGCTCCTGCCCTGAAGCAATGACTGTCCTGAGTTACTTCAATAAAGAACAGTGGTATGGAAGCAGAAGCCAAATAAATCTTTCCTCCTTGAGTTACTTTGGTCATTGTGTTCTTCACAACAATAATAAACCTAAGTATCACAGCATGTGATTTTTTTTCTCATAATCTCATTCACTGTTATCTTGTAAACAAGAGCTCTGTGAATCATTAATTTCAAGAGGTATGAAAACTATTGGTTTTCAGTTCGAAAGGTATCAATGTTTAAACAAAAAGGGACCAAGATTGAAAACATCACCCCAATGGAGGGTAAGAAACTTAAAACAACTTTCCAAAATATACAGACATAGCATGATCATATATTTATCACACGGTTGCATAGGGGTACACATATATTACTTTTTAACCCTTAGGTAAGATAAAGTGTAGATGCATGAATACATTTTCCTTTCAAAATACTGACTGTAAACAGACATAAACTTCATTCTGTCTAGCCATTTAAATAAAACAAAACACTTTCTGATAAACAGACTTTCATTTCTAGATCTGAATTTGTGTCTCAGAATCACTTTACAATGTATATAGCATCTGTAGCATTGCCTAGACTTTATGGTTTAGGGCAATAAGACTCAGCAAGTTAAATCATGTCAAAACAGAGTAATGTAGATTTGGACAAGGAAGGAATGGAAATGGATTTGATCAAAAACATGGATTGTATACATGTATAAAATTCTCAAACAACAAACTTAAAAAACAGAACAAATTAAACATTAGGGACTAGGCTAAACTGATATACCTTCTGCCTTCTAGCTGAGTTATTTTCCATTATACCTCACAGCTCACTTCTCAATGCATGCCCAACTGTTCTACCTTTGTAACTCACCTTTCACATGGGCATAGGTTAGAAAGAATAGGAATCAGAGCTGGAGAGGTGGCTCTGAAGACCCCCAAACTCAGGAGACCTTTACTCAAGTCTCGATAAATCACGGCCACCCAAAAATCACAAGACACCGTACCTGGATGCAATCAGCAGAGGTTTATTAGGGAGAGTTGGCTAGCCAAAGGTCAAATCACTTGCCCACACAGGAGCTGAATTTGACAAAGCCAGTCAGTCTGAAAAGGGTTTTTAAAGGGGGAAACCACAAACCTGGAGAGTGAGGAGGGGGTGAAGGGTTGCTAAGGAAATATAACATAAAAATAGCTGAGAATTCCAGAGGAACCCATTCTAAGTGAATCAGGGTCATGTGAAAAACACTCTGTATAACCATTCTTCTGTAAGAATGTAACCTTGCCCAACCATTTATCTTGCGGTCGGCCAGTTCCTGGGACCACCCAGATGACTTGCATCTTTCTTTGTGGTCAGGAATGTGTCTTCCAGCTTTGGGCCTTCCCCACTCACAGGTGGGTTCTCTTCCATGAGGCTTGAGGAATGTTAATCCAGCAAGTGTTCTCTGACTCAGGGATAATGTACTCCTCCCGGAATGTATCCCAGGGCAGTGAAGGCCTGAAATCTTACATTCAGTTCTGCTTTCTTGGAACTAGTGAACCTGCATTCTTTTGCTCAGGTCTAGGGGTCATAAAAACTTTCTATATTTTTCATGTCCTTTAAAGAAAAGCCTGTATATATTTTACAAAATAATCTTTATAATTTTTCACTCTACACTTTGAGTTGCTCCCCTTCCAAATTGAAATTTAATCTGCATTGTGATAGAAAGGTCTCTCACCAGTTAACAAGTGAGAGCAGAGCCTTAAGAGGAATAGAATAATATCTTATAAATAGCTGGAAGGAAATAACAAAAGGACCTTTTTATCTTTTACTATTTAGGGACATTTTATGTCCTCTGGAAGATGAAGTAAAAGTTGTCATTCTGGAAGATAGAATAGGACTTTACCATATGTCAAACTTGTCCATGCCTGGAACTGGAATTTCATAGCATCTAGAACAGTGAGAAATAAATTTATATCCTTTAAAACCTATCCAGTGTCAGGTATTTTGTCACAGCAGCATAAACTAAGACAGAAATCTAATTCAATGTTCTGCTGAAATATTGGAAATATACAATATTGGGTAATTGTTGTTAATCTTCTTATTATCCTGCCCCCCCCAAAAAAAACCATGTAAATGAAATTAAAGTTTCCAGAAGTCTTGCTTCCTTTTATATTATACAGAATGCATGTTTGAGAGGAAAGCAGGCTGAGAGGGATGCAAATATGAATCATGAAGATGACAAGAAAAAAAAAGTGATATACACACAGAGACACTGATTGACTCCAAGACCTAAAGAAATAAAGGGTTGATGATTCTCAGTCTATTTATGCTGTATATAACATTATGGCATTTCTTAGTATATAACCACTGTGATTCTTCAGGCTTATAATAGTCATAGTGGACCTTGATGCCTTAACAAGGGTGATAATAACAATTCTGATAATGGAGTGCAATTATAGAATCAAATTTTGGAAAAAAAAACCTACTCGGAACTATCTAAGTCTCAGGAAAGAAGGGCTTTGAGAATCATATTGCTGAGGTCAGCACAGGCTGGTAATCTGGAAGAAGACAATAATACTTCATGTCTTATAGTCAGCACAGGAAATGACCTGCTCCCTTAATTCTTCAGTGATGGAAAATGACCCATGGTTTTCAGAAAGATTGATCCAAGAGGACATCCTAATCCCTTATTTCCTAATCATAAAACATGAAATTCAAAATTATAAAAGCCTGGGACATTTTATGCTTGACATGATGGTAGACATATAAAATTCCATTTTTTCCTGATCTGACAGGCTACAGTCAAAATACATGAACAATAAAGATTATGCATAATAGCACCCTTAGCACAAAATAAAAATGAATTTATACTTAGATTTAGGTTATCACTTCCAATTATGTGTATGTAAATGTTCCAAAATACAAATTGTTCTGAATAGGGGATATTCAGCTCAAACAGGAAAATATATAGGAAGGAATTTATTTGGGGAACTCCATACCTTGGTTGAAAAGCTTTGGACATGACCACACGTGTTGAGAGCAAATCTTCTGTATTCAATACATAGACTTTCACACCAATTTATTCAGAAAGCACACATACATGTTTGTCCACACATATATACACAAACACACACACAAGAGAGAGCTTTTCCTAATATTTTATAAACAACATCCTTCTCATATCCTTTTGTTTACAATGATTGATACCTTAAGATGGAATACAAAATGATTCCCATCATCACCCTGAACTCTTCTCTCTATAAAATAAATATTTACAGGCAAATATTGGAACAAAGAATCTCTTGCCTTAGAAATATTTTTCCCAGCTAAGTGAACATCTCAGCACCTCAAAATAAGCAGTACTACTTCTTATTTAAGCACGAAGTAATTCTTTCAGCTCCAACAGTTAGATTTTAAGACCTATTAAATGCTTACTACTGCTTCATGTCAGAATGTACCAAAGAGACAACCTTTACTCTTGTACTGCAGCTAAAAAAGGAAAGTTTACTTTTCTAAATGTAACTTTTAGAGTATATATCTACCATACTAGATTTGCGACATAGTAATGCATACATGTCCTATTTCAAGCACTTCAGTATATTAAATTTACAGTCAAAGTTGCATAGATCTACATAATTCAGGACTTATTGAAGTCTCTAATACATTCATGAGTTAAGCTACCCATGAAAAGGAAGACAGTTATTTTAGTCCATTTGGGATGCTAAAACAAAAATGCCATGAACTAAATGACTTACAATAAGAAAGTCTCAGATATCTGATAGCCGGGAAGTCCAAGGTCATGATGCAAACAGATTCCACATGGTGAGAAGACCTGCTGTTCATAAGTAGTACCTTCTCATTGACTCTTAATGTGGCAGACAGTACAAAGGGTCTCTTCCAGCCCTCATTTTTCAGGGCAAAAGCCATACCTCCCAATACCATTCATCACCTTGACTATTAGGATGTCAATAAGTGAATTAGGGAAGTGTAAATATTCACAGCACAGCCAGACTATAAACAATACTGTTAGGATCATTTATTTGTGGTTTTGTTATTGTTGTTTATTTGTTTGTTTATTAGGGAAAGATAAAGCACTTGAGACAAGTATTGTACAAATCATTCAGTAAAATATGAGTGATGATTCAAACATCCAAGTAAGTAAAACAACGGAGTGGGCAAACATAGGAACCCACAGTAGTTTGCATGTCAACTGCTCAGTCTCAATACCAGCAGGCAACTCCAGCCAGTTCAAGCATTCTGACAGGCCCCTACCCATCAATACCACTCTAGAGATGACCACAGTGTGGACTGTGTAAGTAACAGTTGATATTCCAGGAAACATCTGTCATTGTCCAAGTCCTCACATTGTGCTCACAGCAGTCCAGGTTGCCCCATCTTTCACTTAGGGAGAATAACAAAGTCTGATTTTTCATTGTCAGACTGCCAGCTTTGAATGCCCGTAATCAAACTCCCTAAGCAACAGCAAAACAGATGGAAGCACCTCTCCTTCCAGGTTGATTTTTATTGCTATTGTGCCACAATTCTGTCTCATTCCATATCATTATATTTGATAGCTGTCATAAACCCAAAATTACTGCTATTTGATGTCAACACAAAAATCATTCCCTGAGCTGAACCACGCCAAGCTCAATCAACAAGGCCCTGTTAACTTCCCATTCTATGCACAGGTAAATAACTTACCTGGTCATTCTTGCCTAAAACATCAAGCTACAGACTTCAGCGGGTGCTCTGATAAAATGACCTCAGAGCTCAGGAACACTCTCTGTCTCTAGTTACTCTTTAAGGTAAGGTCACGGAGTACATAATTTTCTTTGACCTATATTCAAATCTATCATTTAGGGGACACAAGGAAGTTAAAATATTTATAGTATCCATGAGTAGAATTTGTTTTTAGAGGAATTTGTTTGAAATTTGAATTTGATAGACCTTGGTCACTTAGCTAGATGAAGTGTTGCAAGCTATGAACATGGACACTGGTTCTCTTCTCCCTAAAAGACAGATAATATTAAGAATTCTCTCTATGGACTACAATACTGGCTATAAGATTAACCAAGCAAAACAACAGTAAAAGTTCAAACACAGAGAAATATATAACAAATCAAAAAGGCAGAGAAAAACTTTCCCAAACTGAACCAGAGTCATTAAAACCAAATTCTATTTCTTCCAGCCTTTAATGTTTCATCTTGCAAAAAAATATCTGACCATATGTTTCAGTTGCCTCATCTATAACAACACAACAGTACCTGCTATATTCTTGGTGGGAAATTAATAAATTCAATTATGTGGAAGTCTTAAATCGATATCTAGCCTTGCAAATGCTACTTGACAGTTACCATTCCTCCAAGCTTATTAGCCTTGGCTGCTTCTTCTGAAAAGAATTCAAGTCAGGCATTCCAGTGTATGCAATGTATAGTGATGAGTCTAGCTGCCTTCCAAAGTCAGATGCCCTGATACCCTATTTGATTGTTTAAAGACACATCAGGCACATTGAAATACTTGATGGGTACAATAAGATTTGGAGCCATGTGGAGTAGAAAGCCTTTGAGAATGAGAAAAAGTCTGGGCTGGGCTTATTAGGCTTATATGTTTCATTGACAATTTAAACCATCCAAAAATGGCAAATATTTGTGATGGACATTATAGCTCTGCCCAAGATTATATCACCCACCTATGGGAATGTTTGTTGTTTTCTGTTCAAAATTGCACGCTCAACTGTGAATTTCCACTGACTTTATGTAATTATTTGTCTCAGTTTGGGTAGAATCCCATCTCAAAAGCTGTTGTTGCTGTTGTTGTATGTGTACATGTTGACTGAGTATCACAGCATGTTGCACTCATGGACATCTTTGTGGAATTAGTTCTCTCCTTCGACCTTCATGGGAAGTACATGTATTAAACTCAAGTTACTAAGTTTCATGGACAACCTGTATCTGTGAAGCTATGTTACTGGCTCCAAAAGTTGGCTTTCTGGGCACACAAAATCCCCAATTCCTATTTCAATTTGTAATAACCCTGAGTGGACATCCCATCCACCAAGGCTCCCTTTGCTATGCTGCACTTGACAATAGCTACTTGCTCCCAGACCTGTCTCCTCACTTAGTGACAGTGGCACTGCTAGACAACAACAAATTTTCTGCATCAATCCTTCTTAGAGTCAGAATTTAATCTATAAAACTATACCAAGTCCCACTCTAACAACCAGAAATAAGACTAAACAAATATTTTGTTGAGCAACCAGCATGTAGGAGACATCACACAGAATAAGCATTAAATATTGAAACAGCGTTCAAAGACCTTGGAATATTCTTGAAAACACAAAGGTGAAATAATAATTCATGTAATAATTCAATGTAATAAAGTAAGCCAAGAAGAAAAATATGAAATTAAGATGAACTAGAAATAAAGCAAGGAATAGCAAGAGGGAGAAGTAAAGTACTAATGGAAGCTAATATGAAGAAATAATTTTTGATTTAATTTTTATTTTTTAAAATTATTCACTTTACATCCCATACACTGTCCCCTTCCTGGGCACCCCTTCCCACCCCTCTTCTCCTATGAGTGGGTGGGGTGGCCTGGCACTTCAAGTCTCTGTGAGGCTAGGTGCTTCCTCTCCCATTGAGGCCAGACAAGACATCCCAGCTAGAAGAACATACCCATGTATGGCAACAACTTTTGGGATAACCTACATTCCAGTTGTTCAGGACCCACATGAGACCAAGCTACATATCTGTATGTGGAGGCCTAAGTCCATCCCATATATGCTCTTTGGTTGATGGTTCATATTCTGAGAGCCCCAAGAGTCCAGTTGACTCTGTTGGTCTTCCTGTGGAGTTTCTATCCCCTTTTGGGCCTGCAATCCTTCCTCCAATTCTTCCATAAATGTCCCCAAGCTCCACCCACTGTTTGGCTGTGGGTGTCTATATCCGTCTGAGTCAGCTTCTGGGTGGAGCCTCTCAGAGGACAATTTGCTCCTGTCTGCAAGCATAACAGAGTATTATTAGTAGTGTTAAGGATTGGTGCTTGCCCATGGGATGGGTTTCAAGTTGGGCTGGATAGTGGTTGGCCATTCTTTCAATCTCTACATCCCTTGTGCCTGCATTTCTTATAGACAGGATAAATTTTGGGTTGAACATTTTGTGGGTAGATTGGTGTACCTATTACTCTATTGGGTTCCTGCCTGACTACAGGAGGTAGATTCTTCAAGTTGCATATCCCCAAAGTAGTGAGTCACAGATAATGTCACTCCCATTGATTCTTGGGTACCTCCCTTATCCCAGGTCTCTGTCATGTCCTGGAGATGCCCTCTACTTCCTCACTCCCATTAGTTGCAGATTTTCATTCATTCTCATGGCCACCTGGCCATCTCTCTTGTCCATCACCACACCTGATCCTAAAACCCCCTTTCCTCTCTCCAAACCCCCTCCATTCCAGTTCCCTCCCTCCAATGTTTTCTTATGATTATTTTGTTTCCCCTTGTAAGTGAGATTCAAGCATCCTTGCTTGGGCCTTCCTTCTTATTTAGCTTCTTTGGGTTTGTGGAGTGTAACATGGTACCTGTATTTTATGGCTAGTATCCACTTTTAAGTGAATACTTACCATGCAAGCATGTCCTTTGGAACTGGGTTACTTCATTCAGGATGATATTCTCGAAGTCCATCCATTTGCCTGCAAAATCCTGATGTCTGTTTTTTATAACTGAATAGAATTCCATTGTGGAAACGTACCACATTTTCTTTATCTATTCTTCAGTTGTGAGACATCGAGGTTGTCCCCAGTTTCTGACTATTAACAAATGAAGCTGCTATGAACACAGATGAACAAGTGTCTTTGTGGAATGGTGGAGCATATTTTGGTATATGCCCAGGAGTGATATAGCTGAGTCTTCAGGTAGAACTATTTCCACTTTTCTGAAGAACTCCCAGATTGATTTGCAGAGTGGTTGTACAAGTTTGCACTCTCACCAGCAATGAAGAAGTGCTGCCCCTTGCTCCACATCGGTGCCATGTGCTATCTCTAGAATTTTTAATCTTAGCCATTCTGATGGTTATAAGATGGAACCTCGGAGATGTTTTAATTTTCATTTCCTTAATAACTAAGGACTTTGAATGTTTCTTCAAGTGCTTCTAGGTGATTAGAGACTCTTATATTGAGAATTTTCTCGTTAAGTTCCGTAGCCCATTTTTTATTTTATTGCTTATTTTATTTATTTACATTTAAAATGTCATCCCCCTTTGCAGTTTCTCCTCCACAACTACCCATTCCCTCTCCTTCTCCCTGCCTCTATGAGGTTGCTCCCCCACCTGCCTACCCACTCCTGCTAGCATTCCCCCATGCTGGGTCATCGAGTCTCCACAGCTGTAGCCCATTTTTTAATTGAGTTATTTAAGTTGTTGGTGTCTAACTTCTTAAGTTCTTTGCAAATTTTGGATATTATCCCTCTGTCAGATGATACAGGGTTGGTAAAGATTCTTTCCCAATATGCAGGCTGCCAATTTGTCCTATTGACAGTGTCCTTTACCTCATGGAAGACTTTCAGTTTTATGAGGTCCTATTTATTGATTGTTGGTCTTAGATCCTGAGCCATTGATGTTCTGTTCAGGAGTTTGTCTCAATGTGTTGAAGGCTAGTTCCCACTTTCTCTTCTCTGAGATTTAGTATATCTGTATTTATGTTAGGTCCTTATTCACATGGACTTGAGTTTTGTGCAGGGTAATAAGTATAGATCTATTTTCATTCTTCTACATGTAGACATCCAGTTAGTTCAGCACCATTTGTTGAGGATGCTTTCACTTTTGCACTCCATGGTTCTAGCTTCTTTATCAGAAATCAAGTGTTTATAGGTTTGTAGGTTTGTTTGGGGGTCTTTGATTTGATTCCATTGATCAAAGTGTCTGTTTCTGTACCAATAACATATAGTTTTTTTTTAAAACACTAATTGCTCTGTAGGGTAGCTTGAGGTCATGTAGAGTTATTCCTCCTAAAGTTCTTTAATTTTTCAGAATTGTTTTGGCTGTCCTGGGTTTTTTGTTATTTTATATGATATTGAAAATCACTCTTTTAAGTTCTATAAAAAATTTTGTTAGAATTTTCCAGGGGATTGCATTGAATCTGTATATTGCTTTTCTATAAGATGGTCATTTTCATTATGTTAATCCTACCTAGCCATGCCATGAGAGATCTGTTCATCTTTTGATATTATCTTTAATTTCTTTCTTCAGGGACTTAAAGTTCTTGCCATACTGGTCTCTTACTTGTGGAGAGTTAGACCAAAATACTTTATATTATTAATGGCTATTGTAAATGGTGTTATTTCACTAATTTTTTTCTCAGCCTGTTTATCATTTGTATAAAGGTAGTCTATTTATTTCTTTGAGTTAAATTTATATCTAGCCATTGTGTTGAAGGTGTTTATCAGGTGTTGTAATTCTCTGATAGAGTTTTAGAGGTCATTTATGTATACTATCATATCATCCCCAAATAGCTATACTTGGATTTCCTTCTTTATAATTTGTATCCCCTTTATCTCCTTTAATTGTCTTACTACTATATCAAATAGAAAGGGAGAGAGTGGGTAGCCTTATCTTGTTCCTGATTTTCATGGAAATGCTTTAAGTTTCTCTCCATTTAGTTTGATGTTGGAGATTGGCTTGTTGTATATTGCTTTGATTATGTTTAGGTATGTGCTGTATCCCTGATTTCTCTAATATCTTTAACATGAAGATGTAGTAGATTTTATCAAAGGCTTTTGAGTCTAATGAGATTTTCTTCCTTTCAGTTTATATGTATATGGTGGATTACATTGATCAATTTTTGTATATTGAACCATTCCTGGGATGAAGCCTACCTACTTGATTTTGATGTATGATGTCTTTGATGTATTCGTGGATTTGGTTTGTGAGTATTTTTATCGAGTATTTTTGCATTGATGTTCATACGAGAAAACGATCTAGAGTTCTCTTGCTTTGTTGAGTCTTTGTGTGCTTTAGTTATTAAGGTGACTGGGGTCTCACAGAATGAGTTTGGCAGCGTTCCTTCTGTTTATATTTTGTGGCATAGTTTGAGGAGCATTGGATTAGCTCTTCTTTGAAACTCAGAATTCTGCACTAAAACCTTTTGGCCCTGGGTTCTATTTAAGTGGGAGACTTTTAATGACTGCTTCTATTTCTTTAGGGTTTATGGGGCTGTTTAAATACTTACCTGATCTTAGTTTAACTTTGGTAAGTGATGGCTATCTAGAAAATCACCCATTTCATTAAGAGTTTTCAATTTTGTGGAGTACAGGCTTTTTAATTAAGACCTAATGATTCATTGAATTTCCTCAGTGTCAGTTGTTATGTCTCCATTTTCATTACTGATTTTTGTTTATTTGGATACTGTTTTTCTGTCTCTTGGTTTGTTTGGCCAAGGGCTTGTCTATCTTGTTGATGTTCTCTCAAAGAATCAGCTCTTGGTTTCATATTTCTTTTTATTGTTTTCACTGTTTCTAACTGGTTGATTTCAGCCCTGATTTTGATTATTTCCTACCTTATACTCCTTTTTGGTGTGCTTGCTTCTTTCTTTTCTTTTCTTTTTCTAGAGCTTTGAGGTATACTTTTAAATTGCTGATATGAGAACTTCCTAATTTCTTTATGGAGGCACTTACTGCTATGAACTTTTCTCTTAGTACTGCTTCACTGTGTCCCATAAATTTGAGTATGTTGTGTCTTCATTTTTATTGGATTCTTGAAAGTTTTCAATTTCTTTCTTTATTTCTTCCTTGACCCAGAGATCACTGAGTAGAGAGTTGTTCAATTTCCATGAGTATGTAGGCTTTCCAGTGTTTTTGTTGTGGTTGAAGTCCACCTTTAATCTATGGGGGTGGTCTGCTAATGCTATAAGGCATTTCTTCAATTTTCTTGTATCTGTTGATGCTTGCTTTGTGGCCTACTATATGGTCAGTTTTGAAGAAAAATCCATAAGGTACTGAGAAGAAGGTATATTCTTTTGTATTTGGGTGAAATATTCTATAGATATCTGTTCATTTGAGTTATAATGTCTGTTAGTTTCATTATTTCTCTCTTTAGTTTTTGTCTGGATGTCCTGTCAATTGGTAAGAGTGGGATGCTTAAGTCTCCCACTATTAATGTGTGGGGTTCAATGTATGATTTAAGCTTTAGCAATGTTTCTTTTACAAATGTAGATGCTCTTGTGTTTGGGGCACAGATGTTCAGAATTGAGATATTATCTTGGTAGATTTTTCCTCTGATGAGTATGAAGTGTCTTTCCCTACCTCTTTTGATTAATTTTGGTTAAAAGTCTATTTTATTAGATATTATTATGGCTACTTCAGCTTGCTTCTTGGATCCATTTGCTTGGAAAATTTTTTACCAATTCTTTACTCTAAGGTAATGTCTATCTTTATCACTGAGATGTGTTTCTTGTATGCAGCAGAAGGATGGATCCTGTTTACACATCTATTCTGTTAGCCTGTGTTTTTTATTGGAGAATTTAATCCATTGTTGTTTAAAGATATTATTGACCACTGATTGTTACTTTCTGTTATTTTGATATTGGTGGTATTAGGGTGTGTGTGTGTGTGTGTGTGTGTGTGTGTGTGTGTGCACTTTCCTTGTTTAGGGTGGTATGAAATTGCTTACTTCCTGTGTTTTCTTGGATGTAGTCATCCTCCTTGGGTTGGAATTTTCATTCTAGGATTTTCTATAGGGCTGGATTTTAAGAATAAATATTGTTTAAATTTAGATTTGTCTTGAAATATCTTGTTTTCTCAATCTATGGTGATTGAGAGTTTTGCTGGGTATAGTAGTCTAGCTTAGCACCTGTGGTTTTTTAAAGGTTGCTAGAAGGTCTAGGCCCTTCTAGTTTCAGAGTCTCTGTTGAGAAATTGGGAGTTATTTTGATAGGTCTGTCATTTTATGTTACCTGGTCTTTTCCCCTTGTGTCTCTTAATATTTTTCTTTGTTCTGTAGATTTCATGTTGTATATATTATTTGGTGACAGGGTTTTCTTTTCTGGTCTAGTCTAATTGGTATTCTATAAACTTTTTGTATTTTTATAGGCATCTATTTCTTTAGGTTGGGAAAGTTTCCTTCTATGATTTTATTAGAAATATTTTCTGGGCCTTGGAGCTGGAACTGTTTACCTTCTACATTCCTATTACTCTTAGGTTAGGTATTTTCATGGTATTCCAGATTTCCTGGATGTTTTGTGTCAGGAATTTTTTAGATTTAACATTTTCTTTGGATGAAGTAACAGTTTCTTCTATTGTATCTTCTAAGCCTGAGATTATCTCTTCCATCTCCTGTATTCTGTTGTTGATTCTTTTATCTGTTGCTCTTGTTCTCTTCCCTAGGTTTTCCATCTCCAGGAGTTCTAAGTTTGTGTTTTCTTTATTGCTTCTATTTACACTTTCAGGTCTTGCACAGTTTTATTTATTTCCTTTAGCTGTTTAATTGTATTTTCCTGTTCCTCTTTAAAGTTCTCTATCTATTTGATTGTGTTTTCCTGTATTTCTTTAAGTGATTTATTCATTTCCTCTTCAAAGACCTCTATCATCTTTATAAGATTGTATTTAAGACATTTTCTTGTGTTTCAGATGTGTTAGAATATCCAGGGCTTGCTGTAGTGGAGTAGCTGTGCTTTGGAGGTATCATATTGCCCCAGCTTTTGTTTATTGTGTTATTTCTAGGGCCTTTAGACATCTGATAGTTTGGGTCCCTGGATGTTCTTGTTGTAGTAGGTATTGGAAGGGTGTTTAACCTCAATGGTCCTGGTGTTGCAGGCCACAGATGGGTATTCTTGGCTGTATGCTTCTGGCCCTGCAGTTCTGTATGGTTCAAGAACCTCAGTTCCGATGACAGTGGACAGAGAGGAGGCAGGAGGATGGATGTCTACCTGGGCTAGCAGGCTACTTAGAGCAACTTGGCTTCTCCCAGAGTGCTCAGAGTTCAGGGAAGGGAAGCTTATCTGTATAGTTCAGGAGTCTCAGGTCTGGTGGTGGGAGGAGAGGAGGGTGCAGTGGGAGAAGAGAGGTTGCCCTGGAATAGCAGGCTGTTCAGGGCAGCTTCCAGCAGGGTACAGAAAAAAATGTTTAATTTCCAAAAGATGAGAGTCTATATGAGCCAAGTATCTTCTCTTCCAAAGGAAAGTTTGTTATATCATAACCAATAAAACTACAGGCCTAACATGGCATATACAGAAAAATAAAAAAATAAAGCTTTCATTATTATTTACTTACAAATTAGTAATTATCAGGTCTGGAGAGATAGCTCAGTGCACCCACATGACAGCTTACAACTGTCTGTTACTCCAGTTCCAAAGAACCCAATCTATATCCCACTTTTGGCCTCTGGGGATACAAGATATGCATGTGGTATATATACATTCAAGTAGACTAAACATTCATACCTAACATTTAAAAAAACCTTTAAAAAATCTCTCTATTGTTTTAACTGGGTAAACTGCTTTAGACACAGCCTTTATTTATCCAGAATGCATTTGTCTTTAAGCACCTATATCTATAGAACGCTGGATGATTTCCATGTTAGATTTCATGTTGGCTAGTGCTCCTCTGTTTCAAGATAGATGGTAAAAGGAGTCATGAAAACTCTCTGGGGCATGGTCTGTCTAGTTTAATCATCAGTGAGCAGACACTTAATGGATTTCCAACAGTTGAGGACATTGTTTTTTCCAGGCTTTCCCCCATCACTCATTCCTCCTCTGGACATAGAAAATTATGAGGCTTTACCAAGGCTAATATGATTGAGCGATCCTAGCATAGACTATCAAAGTCCACTTCCATACAAATAGCAAACATACCTGTCACTATCTACATTAGCAGTAATAAAGTAATATTTGGAATGCTATCTGTTTTTAATTTTTGTTTTATATATTAATGAATGCCTCAAGCTCCTAAAGTTACAACATTGAAATCCATGTTACATTCTAAAATGAGAATTCTGAAAAGGTTGTGACACTAGAATTCAATCCAGGCTGTCACACTACATTTCTGACAAAGTTTAACATGACAGTACAAGATTTGACAAATCTCTAGAGGTTTAGTTTTCATAAATATGGAGGTAGTACCCAGCTCAGCATTAACCCAGATCAGCATTAACATTGCTTTAGCCTCCTTAGAGGAAGCAGTGTCTCATGGGATGTTGAGAATAAACGATAAGGCATAAGGGGCAGCTGACAGAAAAAAATTAAAATTACTCTTCCACAAGTAGAATATAAACCCAGAAAGTCCCAAAGAGATAACCAGTCTTGCAGAACTGTAAATGGGCACATTTTTTTTGGAATGATTTTCTGTGCCATGCAAAACTGAAATTGTACTAGTAATGCTTTATGTGGTCCACCATGTTCCCTGTCAAAAGTATTGGTATCTTTTTTCAATCAAACAATGTATAAGGTAAATTCCCAAACACAATGATCTAATTCATCCCTGTTCTCTTGGAAAGCTTTATTTGTCAATAATGGAAATGGCATTTCTGTCTTCTATAAAAACATTTTAATATCTCAAGATTGCTGAAAAAATATCTGTACAATTTAGAAATAAGAGCCAGGTAGTTAACACCCTCTCTGGAAATGAAGGTTGTATTTAAGGAAGAAGAAACTGAATTTGCATTTGTTAAGATTTCCCCTGCCTTCATATCCCATGACAATAAAGAACTGGTGTGTATTCAGTATTTCTTCTGATGGCTTCATTTCTTAGCATCTGTATCACAGCTCAGGTTGTTAGAGATATATTATTCTGATAATATACATCTGTACATTCCACAGAGCTTCCAGTCCCATATATTCCACTGCATGTATATTGGAGAGCCACGAACACCTTCCTCATGTCCCAAGCAATGGCCTCCTCACTCACCTACCCACATTTGTTCCTCTTCTCACCACTCTCAGTCATCACACAGATAAGAAAGGCCATCTTTAATCAATGGTCATATGCTATAAAAGAGATAAAAGCAAACTCTGACAGTGAGAAGCAGCCTTGGCCCTAGAAGCTTGACTCTAACAAGTAGGCCAGAGTATTGTGTGATACATAAACCATCTCACAGAACAATAACATTAATGAGTCGTGGTTCAAGGGAAAAAAAAGACAGTTCTCAAATTATGCCTGAACACAGACAAATGATAAAGATTGTCAAACCAAAATATTGCCAAAAAGCCTCCACCAAATCCTGGATAATGTGGCAGCTGTTTTCTATACCAAAGGCAACTCTAGCCATACCCCATTCCTCTCTCATTCAAAGATTTTTCTTCTGTTAAGATGCCCATTTTCACTATGCTATCCTACTGATTCACAAGCATGGGGAGGTCTTTCCACCTTCTGAGATCTTCTTCAATTTCTTTCCTCAGAGACTTGAAGTTCTGGCCATACAGGTCTTTCGCTTACATAGAATTACACCAAAATATTTTATATTAGTCATAGCTATAGTGAAGGTTGTTGTTTTCCTAATTTTCTCTTGGCCCATTTGTAATTTGTATAAAGGAAGGCTACTGATTTTTTTTAATTAATATTATATCCAGCTACATAGCTCAAGGTGTTTATTAGCTATAGGCGTTCTCTGAAAAAAAAATGGGATTTGCTTATGTAAACTATCATATCATCTCCAAATAGAAATACTATGACTTCTTTCTTTCCAATTTTTATCCCTTTGATCTCCTGTTTGTTGTCTTGTTGCTCTGGATAGAACTTCAAGTACTATATTGAATAGATACGGAATAGGCAATCTTGTCTTCTTCCTAATTTTGGTTCCTAAATTTTAAGTTTCTCTCCATTTAATTTGAGGTTGGCTATTGGCTTGCTATCTGTTGCTTTTACATGTTTATGTATGTGTCTTGAATCCCTGATTTCTCAAATACCTTTAACATGAAGGAGTGTTGGATTTTATCAAATGCTTTTTCATAATCTAATGAGATAATCTTGGGATTTTTTTCTTTCAGTTTGTTTATATGGTAGATTAAATTGATAGATTTTCATATATTGAAACATCTCTGAATCACTGGGATGAAACCTACTTTATCAAGGTGAATGATGTTTTTGATGTATTCTTAGATTCTGTTTGCAAGAGTTTTATTGGACTTTTTTTATACATGTTCATAAGCAAAATTGGTCTGAAGTTCTTTTCTGGGTCTTTATATGGTTTAGGTATCAGGGTAAGTGTGGCCTCATAGAATGAATTAGGGAGTGTTCCTTCTGCTTCTATTTTGTGGAATAGTTTGAGGAGAATTGATATTAGCATTCCTTTGAAAGTCTGATAGAATTCTATACTAAAATTATCTTGTCCTAGAATTTTTGTTTTTTTGGTTGAGAGGTTTTAAATGACTGATTCTATTTCCTTGGGGGCTATGGAATTGTTTAGATGCTTTACCTGATCTTGATTTAACTTTGGTATGTGATATCTGACTACAAAACCATCCATTTTGTTCAAATTTTAGTTTTGTCAAGTATAGGCTTTTGAAGTAAGACCTAACAGTTTTTTTTTTTTAAATTTGCTCAGATTCTGTTGTTATCTTTCCCCTTTCATTTCTGATTTTGTTAATTTGGATACTACCTGAAGACCCAGCTATACCATTCCTGGGCATATACTCAAACAATGCTTCACCATACCAGAAGGATACATGCTCCACTATGTTTATAGAAGCTTTATTCATAATAGCCAGAAACTGGAAGCAACCCAGATGACCATCAGCCAAAGAATGGATCCAGAAAAATGTGGTTCATTTACACAATTCAGCTATTAAAAACAAGGGCATCATGAATTTTACAGGCAAATGGATGAAACTAGAAAATATCCTGAGTGAGGTAACCCAGACTTTAAGGACATGCATGGTAAGTGCTCACTGATAAGTAGCTATTAGCCATAAAAGTACAGAATACCCATGATACAACACACAGACCCAAAGAAAATAAACAAGAAAGAAGGCCCAAGTGAGAATGTTTCAATCTCACTTAGAAAAAGGAGCAAAATATTCAAAGGAGGCAAAGGGTAGAAGAGACCTGGGTGGGAGAGAGAAGGGGGAGAGAAATAGTGAGGCAGGATCTGTCCCAGGAATCAATGGGGGTGACCTTAGCAGACATGCCCAACAGTGGGGATATGGAAACTGAAGGGACTACCTCCAGTAGCCAGACCGAACCCCTTGGTGGAAGGATGGGGACACCAATCCACCTACAGAACTTTTAACTCCAAATTGGACCTGTCTATAAGAAATGCAGGGACAAAGATGGAACAAAACTGAAGGAATGGCTGATCAGTGACTGACCCAACTTGAGTCCCATCTCACAGGCAGGCACCAATCCCTGAAATTATTAGTGATGCTGTGTTGTGCTTGCAGACAGGGGCCTAACGTAGCTATCTTCTAAGAGGGTCTACAGAGCAGTTGACTGAGACAGATACAGATACCCACAGACTAACATTGGACAGAGGTCTGGGACCTCTATGCAAGAGTTAAGGAAAGAATTGAAGGTCCTGAATGTGATGGCAACTCCATAGGAAGACCAACAGCCTGGATGCCTAACAATCAAACACTGAGCTACCAACCAAAGAGCATACAGGAGCTGGTCCAAGGCCCCCAGCACATATGCAGCAGGGGGCTGTTTTGTCTGGCCTCAGTGGGAGGGGATGCATCTAATCCTGCAGAGACTTGATGCTCCAGGATAGGGAGATACCCAGGAAGGCACCTTCCCAGAGGAGAAGGGGAAAGGGATGAGGAGAAAAAAACCTCTGAGGTGGGACCTGGTAGGGGTACAGAATTTGGGATGTAACTACATATATAAATATTTTTTAAAAGAGAAAAATAAAATAAAAAAGATGTGTCAAGAGTCTCAATCACAGAATTTTTCCCATTATATCACAATACGGAATCCAAAGTAAAATTTACATATCCTGAGGCTACTTCACATAACCTAGCATAAACCACAGCCTTATACCGTTCACATTCTTGATAGAAACACTCCCATGATTATTCCTAGGCTTTCTTCCTTGTTGCAGTTAATGCTGACCCACCTTGTTGCCCTACATGTTCCTCATACTCTCTGCATGCAAAGAATAGGCTACAGTTTAGTTCACGAAGGACAGAGGTGAAACAGAGTTCAGTGGAGGGACATTGTCTATCATATGCTAAGCCTGGTTCATTTTTCAATACCAAGAAAAAAGTTTTCCTAGGTTCAAATAAGATCTCTAGCACATACTTTATAAGCCAACTTAGTTATTCTGTAAAAATAGAAAAAAAAATTATCGTTTGCCTTCCCTCTTTGGACATTCTTCATCTGTAAACTAATGCATGTAATGTCTTGTGAATACAATATGTTTTATCTTGTATGTGTGATATATGTGTATGTTCATGTTTGTATATATAAATGCCAGGACAAGAATGCCATGATGCATCCACAAAGGTCAAAGAATAGGCCCAGGTGTCCATTATCACTGTGTTTGTGATAAGTCTCACCACTGAATACACAAAGCTAGGTGGCTTACAAGCTTCCAGTGCACCTCCTGTCCTCATCTTACATCTCATCATAGAGTTGTAATATGAATATAAGCTATGAATATGGATATGGATATGGCTTTATACGAGTTGTAGGATCCAAACTCAGATCCTCATACTTGTATAGCAAGGGCTTTACCCACTGTCGTAGTATTTAAAACTAATCACTCTTACTTAAACTGATAGCCAAAGCCAACACTGTGGCTACTGAAAGGCCTTGTTGCCAGCTTTCGTGGACCTCTTTAACCTTCTTCTCTGTAACATAAAGATAATAGTAACAATAATAACAAGGGTGATAGCAATACCAATACTGCTCAGACAAGATGGACTTCATAATGTAGTTGATGTATCATTAGAGCATATCCAAAAACCAGCACTCAGAAGGCATAATAAATGTTATTTTACCTTCCTCTTAAGCACTATGCACTCTTTCAGGCACTCTGAAATTTATTATTAAACTAGCAAGCAGTTAAACTAGTGTAATTCTAGCAGAGTTTGATAGAATGGCTCAAGTAGGTACTTTGAAAATTCTGCCAGACTGCAAGTTTGCAGTTGTTGTAAAGGGTACAAAACTGTTATTACCATGTTAAGCCCCTGAAATTCACAGGAGAAACAGTATACTTACTCACAGAGTATCTCTGACCAAGAGACAATTAGGAACCTTTGCTAAATAAGTCAAGTCCTAAATTCAAAAATTTTAGTCTGAAATGTGTTCCGTTGAAATGAGATTTTATGTACCAGTTTTATACTAAATAAATGTTATAAAACTTGAGTATGTACATTTATAACCTTTAAAGCTAACATTTTGATTGGTAGAGGGCTTGTCCAGTTTCTATAAAGTTCTGAGTTTTATCCACAGAACATAGCATAGCAGAACATTCCTGTAATCCTGGCAGTGGGAAGAAAGAGTAAGGAACACCAGAAATTCCACTTAGTGAGTTGGAGGCTAGTCTGTACAAGATGAGATGCTCAAAAAAGTCAAATTGTATGTTTTATATGTTACAGTTCCAAGGTTGTCTTCTGGGGAAAAAAACATAAAATTGCTACAACTCTAAAAGTTAATATTTAACTTGATTGGACCATCTCTAAACAGCTTCTGATTTGAGATATAGGGAAGTTTGTTACCTTGTAGCATCCAATGATTACAAGAAAGTCACTGAATATCCTGTGTCATTTCAACAGAAATGTCACTTACTAGAGGAGTGGGAAATTGCTACTTCTCAACAAGTAGTTTTTTTTTTTTTTTTTTATTCCTGCACAGGCAAGAAAACAATTTTCATTTTGGGTGAAAAAAAAATACATCATCATTCTGTTTCACTCACAGATGCTAGAACACACATCAGCACACTCACAGAGCAGAGTCAATGAGTATAGCCTGACTGCTGATGGACTCCTGAATCTGTGCCTAGTGAAGTGTACTTGTAGGGTAGTGTATCACTTCTAGATACATTAGTAATAACTCTGCAAGTTGATTGCACTCTCTCCTGCCTGAATAATACTACAGAGTTTTCTAAACCATTTCATTCAACTATCAGAATTCCATGTAGAAAACTTTCAATGAGATGCCATTCAGTACACCACTGATTGCTTTTACTGAGATGCTCAAATTCCTTGACATGGACTGTTTGGGAAGTAGTAGTTGATAACAGGACTCATCTTGGAAGGAATGCTAAGTGCCCCTCAAATCATGGATTTCTGAGCAATCAAAAAGTGTCAGCACCTTCGTGGTGAGTCATACAAACTCTGTGGAACAAAAGTATGAAAACTGAGAACAGAGAAAGGAAAGACTGTGCATGTCCAAAAGTCAATATGCTAAAAATACTATATTCCAGTCATGGCCTCCTAGCCCACACTTTATAAAATAGATATTTAATATATCTTATTTTAATCAAGATCTAATTGAATTACAAAAGTACAGTCCATAGATGGAATATTATATTTATCGGAGTATAGTGAAAAGCCTACTAAAAATAACCAAAACCATAAACAAACATTTTATTATATTTTATTATTATATTAATTATAAATGCAAAATGATCCAGAAGTAAAAGCAAATAAGAAATACTAAAGCTAAAAGGCTACTGAATGAAGGTAGCAAACTAAAACCTGTTCTTAATATAAGGGTACTTATTCTATCTGATAAAATTAGTCATAACATTCTATATTCTTGCTGTGCTCAAGAGGCAACTTCAAGGACACCAAAAGTTATGCACTAGATTCCTTTCATAAAAGCAGGGACACCCAAGTCTATATCTTAGTAAATATATGTGCATATACATGTATATGTACATATCTTAAATAAATATATGTGTGTATATACAATATATATATACTAATTTCTGAATATATATGCATCTTCATTGTCTGAAGTCCAACTATAAGAATTCTCACAAAACTTCAACACAAGTATAATTTAACTTGTTCTCATTCTGCTAATATCTCTAGCCACGTTGCAGAAGCAAAGAAAACTGAGGCCGAACCCATTTTCATCCTCAGTTCTGAATAATTCCAATAGAATCTGAATCTTCCAATCAGTAAAATTTCCATTTCAAGGAGCAGAGCAATACTCAGAAGTCATTACTAATCCTTTTTACTTGCTTTCTAATATTTAATTCCCTTCATATATCCTTTGGCTCAACCAAATTTACACCAAATACTTATATTTTGCCTTCAACTATCAGAAACTCAACTCTCTCCTTCATAAATGGAATTTTCCTTTGGTAATTCTACTTAAACTGAGAATTTTTAAAAAACTAAACAAAAATAATCAGTACTTACAAATAGAGGTATTGGTTCAAATCATTCTAGGTAGAGAAGTTTAAAAAGAAAAAGACAACACTCAGATGTTGCACTAGGCAATACTGAGAACACTAAAGGCCAGGCTACATGAAATTATGTAACAGAATTGAACTCTAACTGCAGTTATCTGAAAGCTGGTGTGGTTGCAAAAGACAACTGAAGCTAAATAAAATGTCCCTCTTTCTCAAGTAGAATGAAGATGTCAGAATCCCAAAAGAGAAAGAAATCGATGTTCAGAAGTCAATATCGTCTCTATCTCTTTATTTCCCCCACAAGAACTGAGGAACAAGGACTAGCCCCACCCACCATTCCCAAAATCTGTATTTCTCATTAAGGAGAAATAGTTTCCTAAGACCAAGGTCTTAGACCTCACCTAAGGGTGACATCTGCAGCAGCTCCGGCAATGGATTGACAATCAATATTGATCGAGATATTTGGACAACATCAAAGTCTGTTTAAGCTCATCTAGAATCATTGCTGATACCTGATACCTACAAAATAGGCATGGTCTTTCCTCCACCTTGATCAAAAAAAAAAACTGGAGAGCAGGTTGTAATGTGTCGCCATGATTGAGAACCAAGTCTATACTGGTACCTCTAAAACAACAGTATGAGAACTAGATAATATGAGACTTTAAAAACAGATGTAAGGGTTGGAGGTGGCTCAGCAGTTATGAACCCTTTGCTCTTCCAGAGAATTTGGGTTCCACAACAGGATGTTCATAACTGCCTGTAACTCTAGTTCCTGTGAATATGAAACTCTCTAGCCTCTGTAGGAACCTGCGTACATGGGCACACACTCAGACACACACATACACAGACACACACATATGTAATTATAATCAAAACTTAAACCTTAAAATTCAAAGAGCTTTGCCATTAGTTAAATATCTTCCTGAAATAAATCACTTCTCCTTCACTGGGCTTAATTTTATCATCTCTACAATGAAAAGGAAGATTTGTGATCCTGTCCAGCTGTATCATAATTTCTAATTACCTTCCCTGTAGTTTTAAGAGCACAGGGAAGCATCTAGAAGCATCACTGATGAATTATATTAACTCTCAGCCTTAGAGAAAATATGTTCTCACCACGGTATGTTGAAGATGTATGTAGTGAGGCTTATTCAGCATCATCTTGTGACCAAGATACACAACAAATTATTTGGGAAATGATGGTGAATCAATGAGGTGAAAGATGAAGGCAAAAACTGAGGAAGGAGGGGTCAATGCTCAAAACTCAAGTTCACTGTTCACAACATTTTCTTTATCCTAGGCTTCACAATAAAACCCAAGTCCTCAGGCCTCTCACTGACAGCAGGCAAATAGCAGTTGGATCCAAACAAATAATCATTGTCTGAAGCTCCTGAGTTTGTGGGTTACTTGTTATTCAGTGAAACCAAGCTGGCTCACTGGCTATAAATCACCTGGTAATGTCTTTAAGAAAATAAGACCCTTTAAGAAACTGAGATCCCAAGGCACAAACTTGAACCCTAGTGATCCAAACTCTCTCCAAGGAAGGAACATGTTTCCTCTAGAAATATGGCCTATCTTCATACAGTGTTTATTGTGACTGCTTTAAAATAACCCCTTCCAGTGAAGAGGCCATAAGTTGCCTGCCTCAAAACTACCAAAGGAGCTCCAGATTCTTAGGCCCTTCCAAGACTTAATAAACCAGAATTCTAAGCCTGAACTAAGATAACTTTGACCTTCCTAAATCCTATAATCTCACAACATTTACACTTGAGGTGTGGTTTTGAAATTACAGTGGATAAAAATCAACAGACTTGTTAGTGCACAGATTTCAGTCAGAGCACAAAGTCTCTGATACAGAGCCTTTGGATAGAACCTGAGCACTGACTGACACATCTACTAAGTCCCCAGTATACTCACAGTGCAGGGCTGACACGGTGGTTTGAGAGGTATCAGTATACACTTGGTTCTCAATCATGGCTACAATGTATAATCATCAAGGAAACAGAACACACATAGTTATACTCCATATTTACACTCCATATATCCTGAGATAATTAGTATACATAATGGAATGGACATTGAGATTGTTCAGAATAATGCAGATGACTTTTAGAAAGGCCAATGTAGTTACCTAACCCTAAAGTTCATCAAAACTTTTGGCATTCCTGCCCAATAAACGTGCAGACTCTTACCCAAAACAGAAAGGGCTTCCAGAAAATAGTTAACAAATATGCAGATTTTACTCTGGGCTCTTGAATCCATTGAAAACTCAGAGGCATTGCCTCCAGGTTTCAGCCCTGGTTCCCTGCTTTCGTTTTAATAAGACTACATCCTCTTTCATCATTTCCTATATTGCTCTTCCTGGTAAGGTTTTATTTGCAGAACAAGCCCCTTGACTAAAAGAAATATTTGAAAACCAGTATTATAACAAAAAGGGCACTCAACTGAAAATCAGCAGGTCTCATTGCCAGCTAGAATCATTTAGCCTTTCTGACCTTCAACTTCTCACTTGATCATCTCTAGGAACAACAGGTTCTGTTTGTGTAGAATTTTCAAGTTATAAATGATAGTTTTCAATACGCACAAAAGTGGGCAATTTGCTTCACATGCTGTGTTAGCTTTCCATCATCATAACAAATAGCTGAGATATATCAACTTGTGAGGAAAAGGTTTATTTTAATCCATGACTTTAATACTGCATCCTTCCAAAAAATCTTTAACAGGTTTAAAATTACCTCCTTGTGCTGGCAAAATGGCTTGATTGTTAAAGTCACTTCCCAGGCCTGATGATCTGAATTTAATCTCCAGGGCCTACATGGTAGAAGTAGAGATCAACTCATTCAAGTTGTCCTCTGACCTCCACAAACACACCACTCCCCAGCACCACTATGCACACAAAAATAAATGAATAAACAAATAAATGTTTTAAGGGGCCTACTCCTCTGCCCCTACTTCCTAATATATGCCTCTCACATCTACCATCCTTACCTGCCGACACTATACTGCAAGCCTCTTGTAAATCATTCTCAACTCCATTCTTCACTACCTTAACTTTCTGCACCTCTGGTCCATTGTTTGTTGTATTTCCACATCCTGGAACACTCTACCTTACAGCATCCTATTCATTCAGCTCTAGCTACTGGTTCAGGAATGATTTTCTCCAGGAAGCTTAATTTCAAGCCTACTTCCCTCCCAGCCCATTACCTGGCCAGTCCCCTTCTCTTGACTGGTCTGAATTATGAATTGTTCCTCCATTATTCTCCTCGGATACTTTGCAATGACCTTATTCAGATTCTCTACGTTCACCCAGTGATTCACTGTTTCTCTGTAATTAGAGTCTAAACTCTTACAAAGCACAAATATGTGTTATATAGACAGAATTAAGTATTTATTTATAGTAATGAATATCTTCCTTGGTTCTGATAACTTACTTTCTGAAACACCCAAATATTGACAATTCCTACAGTATCCAAAGTTATCCTAAACTGATACCTACATATGAACAATCAACAATTAATTATTGGCATATTCACCCATATTCACCCTACCTAGCACATACCCTTCTATAGCTTTACCCTCAAATATGATCTAAAATTCTACAACAGATATGCCATGTGACCTAAAAGTTCACCTTCTGTGCAAGTGTAAAACAATTTGTATGTATATTTGGCAAAGACACACACTAAAGGGAACACCAAAGCTCAATTCTTCATACCCTGAACTAGGCAAATTCAATCATCTATCCACAGGAGAATATATAACAAATGATAAAACACTCACCCAAACAAACAATAGTCTTTCTTTTCTTTCTGGTCTAACCTGATATGAATAGCCTCTACCATGTGCTTCCAACCCAATAGCCTGCACTATTTCACCATGCCATCACTACCAATATTGACTGACTTCTGAAACCATTTTTGAAAATTAGTTTTTCCTCTTTTTAGTTTCTGTTATACAATTTAGTCACAGTGATACAATCTGGACCAGCAAGTTATTCTCCATTGATAGGGTCCTAAGGGGAATGACAGAGTATAAGAAGGTGAAGAAAGTAGAAAGCTGAGACCATTACATACTTATATTACATAAAACATAGATATTACATACTATGTTTTATGTCAAGTAAGCTTATTAATAAAACCAACATCTTATATACAGCTTTCCTAAAAGGAAAAATGAAACTATCATACACTCGATGAAGTCAGCAAGAAGCTATTTAAGTAAAGTTTCACAAAAAGAACACAAGATATGTCAAGTGGGTCACAGATAGAATTCCACAACAGCCTTCAGAGAGATAACTCCAATCTCTTCAGTAAAAAAAAAAGCCAAGTTCCCAATGAGTGACACTTTAACTTCTTTAAGTTTCAGGCTTCAGCCCCAGACTGGATCAGGCCATGTCTGCCTCTGAGCAAGGACACAGAACAAGGCTCCTTTTGTCCTTTCACCAGGGCCTCTGAGAAAGCCTTGAATTGGCTCATGTCTCAGGAATGGAAAATAATGGAAACACACACAGATTATTAGCAAATAAAAGTAAGAAATAAAAGATATATATATATATATATATATATATATATATATATATATATATATATATATGGATATCTATGGGCCAGTTCAATAGCACATGGAATTGGTTAATAGCATTAGAACTCAGAGGAGCAGGAAGCTAAGGACTGGAAGGGAAGCTAATGGGATTCTTGGATAAGAGTAGTACTCTGTTTCTTTATATAGGTGATGTGTGTACCTTTATTTTGAAATCAATTGATAATTGGTTATTTAATATGTATACTTTTCTATAGGTATATTAGAGCAAAGTGATCCAGAATTACACAGAGAAATATTTCATGCTGTTCTTGTTAGTTTTTGTCAATGTGACCCAAGCTATAGTCATCTAGAAAGAGAGAACCTTATTTAAGGAATTTGTCTTCATCAAATCAGCCTGGAGGAATGTCTGTGGGTAACTTTCTTAACTGCTTCTTGATTCAGGATGACGTAGACTATTGTGACCAGTGCCATTCCTAGGAAGGTGGGCCTGTATAAAAATATAGCTGAGCAAGCCAATAGCCAACATTCCTCTGTGGCCTCTGCTTCAGGTCTAGCCCTCAGTGATGCCTTGAAATGTTGAAGTGTAAGCCCAATAATAAATTATTTTCCCCACAATTTGCTTTTGGTCTTTTGGTCAGTGCTTCAACACTACTACAAAGAGGCAAACTTGAATACAAGCTTTCTTTTATATGAATAATCTAAATTTATATTTACAGAGATGTGTGTGTGTGTGTGTGTGTATACATCTGTAGAGAGGGAACATGTTCTATCTATCTGCTTCTCTTCAGTAGTATGTAAACTCCTTAAAATGCAGATTTTTTTTCTGGAAATTGGATAGAAGCCAACAGTACACAAGTCATTGATTCAGCTTGTGATAACTATCACTCACTATCACTAATTCTATAAATTCCGAACATTATGGAAGGATGAGATTGATAGGCTCTATCAATACACAGAGCACCAAAATTTCTTCTGTACTAGAAACAAAACAGCATTCAGAGGAAAAAGAAGTCAATAAATCATGATGCCTGTGCCAGCCATGCTCAGAAATCCAGTCTACCCAGTGTGCTATTTACAAACTTATAAGAAAGCTTGTGGAATTTCAGAAATCATACAACCTTGTAAATAATGCATCCTGTTCTGTGAAAATCATACAGTGAATAATACATCTGACTCAGGGGATCTGAAATCCAGAACAAAGAATGAGACTGTGAAGACTGTCAGGTGACCTGAACTATGGGCTTAAAGCTATGCAATATTACTAACATTAATGCTGCCTAAGTACTCATGGTACTTTTTCAAAGAAAAAAAAATTAAACAAGTGAGGGGGAAAAGCCTTACCTTCTGAGAATTTCAGAGACAATCAGAATCTTTCAGAATGGGGCATGAGAGGATGTAAGAAAAAACATTCTTGAGAGATATTTAATCTCTTATACATATGGATATTAAGGTAGCTATGAACATTCATTTGTTGATCTTCACAGAGCCAAGAAGAGATGAAGATGCAATATTCAGCCAGCATATGGTATAAGGGTAAAAGAAAGAAAAAGTGTCCTCCAAGCACTTTGAATGATTTCTCAAAGTGTTCCTAGATACGCAAGGCCCAGGGCCCACCTCAAACCACAATCTGGTGTTTCATCCACTATTGGCAATATACTAGATTTCACTAACGGTATTAAGCCAGAAAGAATAAAAACAAAAACAAAAACAAACCCATTGCCATGGTTTCTGTAGCCAACTCCAGGAGTAGATATATTCCTTGCCTACATTTGGAGATCCTGGTTGACTAAAAAGAATGTATTATGAGTTGTAACCTCCCAGGCCGCCTGACAGTCTGTGATTCTGCTTATGGAATTAGCTTCTGGCCTTTGAAGTGGCATGTATCTCAGGTCACACTAATAAAGTCACAGCCTTTGTTATTCTGTATAAAATGACTAACCAGAATCTAAGGTCCTTCTGAGGGAAGGGCAACTCACAGTGCTTCCTTCTTTTACCAGTAAAATGATGTTGTAAAGAAGTATTCATTTTCCTGTAAAGATCACTAAACTGAGGCCATATGAATCTTGTACTATTTGAAGCAAAGGAGTGATGTTTTTACTAGAATCCAGACAAAATGACAGAGAGACAGGAAATGGAAAAATTACTCCTTTTTGGAGACCCTTGATACAATCATGATCAATGTTACTGGGAGTGAGAGTTGAGAATTCACACCATGTTCTCTCTCTCTCTCTCTCTCTTTCTCTCTCTCTCTCTCTCTCTCTCTCTCTCTCTCTCTCTCTCTCTCTCTTTCTCTCTCTTCTCTCTCTCTCCTGTCTATTTCTCCACAAATACATAATACATACATACATACATACATACATGTTACATATCTAGTTTTATGTCAACTTGACACAAGTTAGAGTTTTGAGAGGATGGAGCTTCTGTTCAGAAAATGCCTGGAAAGATTCAGCTACAGGAAGGCCTGTAGAGCATTTTCTTAATTAATGATTGGTGTGAGAAGGTCCAATCCATTGTGGGTGGGGCCACTACTGAGCAGATTGTCCTGAACTCTATAAGAGAGCAAGCTGATCAAGACATGTGAAACAAGCCAGTAAGCAGCATCAGCTCCATGGCCTCTGTACCAGCTCCTGCTTCTACTTTCCTGCTCTGTTTGAGTTTCTGTCCTTAAGTCTTTTGATGGTAGACGAAGATATGGAAGTACAATCCAATTAAGCCCTTTCCTCCCCAACTTGTTTTTGGTCATGGTGTTTTATCGTAGCAATAGTAACCCAAACAAAAACAAATTTGTACCAGTATAATGGCGTATTGCTGTAACAGAGTCCACACGGAGATACTTGTGTACTAGAGGTGGCATAGCCTATACCTTGCTCTGGCAGTGAACTTGGTAGTTTAACGTTCACCCAGGTGGCATTGGTTTTGAAGGCATGAAAGGTTCATAGGGAGCAGCTGAGATTTGACACTGTGAGAGGCCAAGATTGCCCAGTGGAGAAAGTGCAGCAGCAGTAGCACTTGAAGGTCCAATATTAAAAGGGTCATGCAAAGAAGTTGAGGCTTGGCCCCATAAAGAGAGCCCAGGAGAGGCTAGTGGTGAAACTGTAGTCTGGTTGCAGCAAAAAGACTCCAGAGTTTCAAGGATAGCCAGTAAAGTGGGATGGCCACCAAGGACAGCAGCAGTAGTGGAGTGGGGCTGGCCTAAGTCTAGAAGAAAAACTAAGTGTGCTGCAGGGAAAGCTGGAGAGGTACCCCCAACCCTTTGAAGGAGCCCAGAAGATTGAGAGTGCATCCCAGATAATTGCACATTGAATTATTTCACTATTAGAATTTTGGTTTTCATTTATTCAGATTGTGTCTGTGCCTTGGTTCTTTCCTTTTGAAGTAAGAAAGTGTTTAATTTATTTTTGATTTGACAGGAGTCCACAGTTGAGGGACTTTGAATTTTAAAAGACTTTGGATTTTTTAAAAGACTTGCTATTTTAAAGAGACTGAATTTTTAGATGTTTGAATTTTTAAAGACTGTGACACTTTTAAATTTTGGAACGTTTTATATTGTGATATTCCTGATTGATGTGGGATCTTGGGGATGAATAAGAATGGAAATTTTGTGGCTTAATATTGATTTGTTTGTGTTTCAAGTGGCCAGGGAGTCAGTTGTGCTGGCTAGTTTTATGCGCAATCTAGAATCACTGGAGAGGAGGAAAGCTCAGTGGAGAAAGTATTTCAATCATATCTGGCTGTTGGCAAGGCTATAGGGCATTTTATTAATTAGTGACTGATTTGGGGAAGGTCCATCTCATTGTGGGCAAGGAAACTCATGAACAGGTAGTCATGAATCCTATAAAATGTAGGCTGAAGATGCCATGGGGAAGCAAACCAAGAAGCAGCACTTTCCCATGGCCTCTACATTAGCTCCTGTGTTCAGATTCCTAAAGTGACTTGTTTTGAGTCCCTCTCCTGACTTTCTTTAGTGATAAATAGTCATGTGGAAGTATAATACAAATACATCCTTTTCTCCCCACCTTGTGTTTGGACATGGTGTTTCATCACAGCAACAGTAACCCTAAGACAACTCATTTCTTTTATAAGTCATTTGGATACTGCTTAAAGATTTATTTATTTTTATTTTATCTGCATGTACATTTTGGCTACATGTATGCCTGTGAAGATGTGTTCCTGGTACATGCAAATACCAGAAGAGGTTATTAAATTCCCCTGGAACTGGTATTTTGAATGGTCATGAACCACCATGTCAGTGCTGTGGATTGAACCTGGATCTTGTGAAAGAACAGCAAGTGATCATAACTGCTGAGTCATCTCTCCAGCTCCCAGACATGATGTTTAATCACAGCAACAAAAAGTAACAAAAAAACAAAGATATCAAATCCAGTAGACAAGTAGTGTCATCTAACACAAAGATTGTTTCACACTAAGAGGCATAATATCAACCAACCTTTACAAAGTTCTGATAATTTCCTCATAGTAATTCAGACAATAATTGTCAGTGTCCCATTATATTTGATGTATCACCATCCTGATGTTAGTTATAAGTAGTAAAACTGAGGAGCATATTAGGAAATGCAAATCAAAATAATGATTAAATATTGTTAGTAAATAAATAAAAAATATTGGCAAGAATGTAGAGGAAAGGGAGCCCTGAAACATGATTGGCATGAATTAGTATAGCCATTATAAAGAGAATCCTCCTCAAAGGAGTGAAGATAGAACTGCAATATTACCCAGTCACTGACTTCTGATCATATAACCAAAATCAGTTAAATCAAAGATCAGCAAGACATTTGCACATCCATGTTAGCTGTAGCACTATTTACAATAGCTAACATATGGGGCCAGCCTAGATATTGATCAATAGACAAATGGATGAATAAAATGCAGCACATATGTAAAATGGAATATTATCCAGCCATAAAAGAACTATGCTCCCATCACATGCTGCAAAATGGATAAACCGGAGAGGATTATAATTAGATAAATAAAGCAGAGTCAAAAATAAAAATATGACCAATTAGCTCTTAGATATGATATCAAAACAAAAGTTTGTCTGAAGTAATCTAGGGAGCACTAGACATTGGGAAGATTATAAAGATGGGATAGAAATGGAGTGGTTAGATTTAATCTGATTATTATTGATGTATATAAATCTAAAACTCTGAACCTCATTAATATGCATAATTAGTACACGTTGTAAAGGATGATCCAAGAGATGGAGGGAGGGAGAGAAGGATGGAGAAAGGGAGGGAAAGAAGGAGGAAGGCAGGGAGAAAAAAAGGAAGGAAGGAAGGAAGGAAGGAAGGAAGGAAGGAAGGAAGGTAAGGAAGGAAGAAAAGAAGGAAGAGAAAGAAAGAAAAATAGTAAGAAAAAAGAAAGTTCTTTAGAAAGAAAGAGAAAGAAAGAAAGAAAGAAAGAAAGAAAGAAAGAAAGAAAGAACTGAGACATAGAAAACTTGAACTGCCCAATGTCACTTAGTATGTAAGCAACACATAATAGTTATGAAATATTTGCTTTTAAATACTTATTTATCTTTCATGTCAGCATGCATAAGATATAACGCCATTGGGATTTAATGCCACATTAGAGTATCTCAACTTACTGTCACTCCATTTAGCTCCGAAAAGTTAGCATTTGTGTAAGCCATTTTGGACACATCTCCAACTTATACTAATGTGATTTATGCTTCTATAAAGTCTTTCTGGAACATAAGTACCTGGTATTGTCATACACACCATAAGTTTAAGTTCACTGTATATTAGTACAGTTTCTTGACTTTAAACAATTCTACTCTTCAAAGAACCCCACATTTAAGCAGTACTGCCACACACCTAAACATAAATGGGGTCTCATTTCAGAAATCCATCTGCATGTCAAATGGAGCACCACAACCCTCCAAGCTATAGGCCCATTTATTTATTATTCCTTTGTTCTTCCATCTGCTTTGCTTCTATACCTATTCACTAATTATTACTTCCTCTCATGTCTGAGTCATTGCTCTGTTACTGTAAAAAGACATCAATACCAAGGCAAATCTTATAAAAGAAAGCATTTAACAGGGGGCTTGCTTATAGTTTCGGGGCTTGCTTATAGTTTCAGGGCTTTAGGGCATTAACATCATGTCAGGGAGCATTGCAGCAAGCATGGCAGGCAGGGTGCTGGAGAAATAGTTCAGAACTACATCCTGGTCCACAGGCAGAGAGAAAATGAAACAATGGGCAATGTGACACAATTCCTACCACAGGATCACACCTCCTAATTCTTCTAATTCTACTAAATAGTTCTGCTGCAATTAAGTGTTCAACTATATGAGCCTATGTAGACCATTCTTGTTGAAACCACTACACAAATCTATTCCCCAATCACCGCCTCTCATTTCTGCAGCTAGCAACCACATTCTAGTTGCTCTCAGCTAGCATATGCCTCTGTCTCATTGCTATAATGTTAGAACAGCTACCTAATCAGCCATTCTCCCCCCAGCTAGACCCATTCAGTTCATCCATAGTGTAGATTCATCCATTAGTTTGAGTATTCACCTAATGTTTATATTCCTACTATATGACACATTTTCTACAGAGTGGCAAAGATACAAGGCTGAGTTTAACGAGGGAGTAGTAGTTCTCCTTATTTTATCTCTCTTCCTAAATCCCACAGGATAACTATATGTGCTGTGTACTAAGACCACCCAAGGTAGGATGAGAGGACTGGAGAAGGAAATAGAGAAAGCAAGAATTTTTATCGAGTATTTTTGTATCAATATTCATAAGTGAAGTTCTCTTTTTTTATTAAGTCCTTATGTGGTTTAGGTATCAGAGTAATCGTGGCTTCATAGAATGAATTAAGTAGTGTTCCTCCTGTTTCTATTTTATGGAATAGTTTGAGGAGTGTTGATATTAGCTCTTCTTTAAAGGTCTGGTAGAATTCTGCACTCAAGCCATCTGGCCCTGACCTTTTTTGTTTGGAAGGTTTTTAATGACTATTTCCTTAGGTGATATGGGCCTGTTTAGATAGTTTACCTGCTCTTGTTTTAACTTTGGTATATGATATCTGTCTAGAAAATCCTTCATTTCGTCTTGATTTTCCAGTTTTGTTGAATATATACTTTTGTAGTAGAATCTGATGATTTTTTTTAATATCCTCAGTTTCTGTTATGTTTCCCTTTTCATTTCTGACTTTGTTAATTGGGACACTGTCTCTGTGATCTTTAGTTAGTTTGGATAGGGGTTCATCTATCTTGTTGATTTTCTCAAAGAACCAGCTTTTAGTTTTGTTAATTCTTGGTATTTTTATCTTTGTTTCTATTTGGCTGATTTCAGACCTTAGTTTGACTATTTCCTACCATCTACTCCTCTTGGGTGTGTTTGCTTCTTTTTGTTCTAAAGCTTTCAGGTGTGCTGTTAAGTTGCTAGTGTAGACTGTTTTCATTTTGTTATCTGGGAACCTAGTACTATGAATTTTCCTCTTAGCACTGCTTTCATTGTGTCCCATAAGTTTGAATATGCTATGTCATCATATTCATTGAATTTATTTTGTATCAATATTCATAAGTGAAATTGGTCTGAAGTTCTCTTTTTTGTTAGGTCTTTAATTTCTTTTTTAATTTTTTTCCCTAGCCGAGTTATCACATACATCATGATCTAGATGATGCCAAGGCTGTGTCCTGATCAGTGCTTTACCTCATAAACAAAACCATATGTCTTTCTGTATAAACATGATACTGACAGAGCCCAATGCCAGTGACTATATCATCTCTGGGAGTCAAAGACAGAAAGATGTCAGAGGAGAAACATCATCAATGAAAATTAGACAATACCTTGCTTGCCTCTAGTCCTACATTTGTTAGTTACCAAGAAATCAACAGTCACTGGGAAAAAATAACTGCAGTTATATTCCTGACATGTAGTTTGTAAGCCCTTGTCTTTTCACAATGACTTTTTCCAGAAAAGACATTTACATAAACTTCTCTCCCCTAAAGGGTCATCTTTATGTACATAGAAGATTATTTTCAAACTTAACAAGCTTCTAGAATTTAACCAAAATAGCTCCCCATTGGGCCTTGGGAACCAACTTTTATCTCTGAAAACAAACAGTATTACTGTAAACCAGATGCATAGAAACATATTACCATAATATGGTAATTATATGACCAATAAAGTTGTCTGTAAATTGGTTATTCTCCAAATATGGATTCAGATAAGCCCCACTTTGCCAACCAATATTCATTAAAAATGAATTGAAGTATTAAACTGTTAGGCCCAAATTCAACTGAAGGCATTATACCTAGAAGAGAGAGACATAGGGTCAAACATTTTCCAAGTTTTAAAGCCTTGCTGAGGTCAATTCACAAAAACACATTAGACCTTATGTTGACAAGAATATAAAGTTATGGTAATATTTTATAGCAACTTTCATTGATATTTATCTCACCTACCCCGAACAGATTTTACTGGAAAATCTGAGTGTTCCATGTTTATGATTAAGTTCATGAACTTAAGGAAATATTTTGAAAATAAGTGTCTTTTATGGAAGGCCTTGATATTTGTGGATTCACACTCTGTTGTGACACCATGCATTTTCTGAAATATGCTAGGAAATAGATGAAAAGGTGCTGAAAATATAATGAATGCTGTGAATTCTCTTGGATATTTCAACCTTGCTTCTAGTATATGGAAATAAATACTTCCAACATCATTCTATGCTTTAATATTTTGCATCACTAGTCCTCCTGACAGTTTTGGGCATGACTGTTAAGCTGAATATAGTACTAGCTTTTCAGATGGATAATGTTGCCAGGGAAACAGTCTACCTTACTTCCAAGCATGCTTGTATACTAGATGATTGGGCATGCATGCAGTGCTAGTACATAACAAACACAGCTGGAAAACTGCCCTAAAAATCTTATAGTTGCAAAGTCCTATAGAGAAATTTTTTTTTACAATCCAAATACCTGCCAAGCCAGGTATATTCCTAGAATTTTACAGAGTAGGAAATATCAATAGAGTAGCTGCAGAGTGGAGAAGAGGGCAAAAGAAACATGAACAGCAAGTATTGGGAAATTTTAAGAGATCTTTATTGACTGTGCCCTAGAAACTGCCAATTCTACATCCTACCTGGTGTTTAAACTTTTCTACTCAGTCAGACAGAATTGAAATAAATGTTTCTAAAAGGATAAGTCATGTCTCTGCTGGAAGTGGTATATTCCACAAAGGACATCACTTGGCTTGGTCTAGAGAAAGTTCTGATGGCCAGACTAGAGAGATGCTTATGGACATAGGTAGGGATGCTGGTCACCATTCTATAATATATAGACTCCAACAAACTGACCAATGTATTCCCAGTACCCCAGAGGTCAAAAAGCCTAAGCAGAAAGAAATGGAAGTAGATGAAAATGAATATACTGCTGATAAAATTATCCATGGCCCGAGGTCAGTATTTCCATTTTGGTCAAGCTTCAAGAATGGCATATGTAGCTTGATTATGCTGGCCTTTTTTGTCCTGGGAATACTTTCATTCCTGCCCATCATGTTAAAGCTTGTCTCTAACTACAACAACAGGTTGGCAGCCAAAGTACATGGCTTGAAACTAAAAATGGACTTCCAGACATAGTTATTAATTTAACAGGCTAGCAAGCCAAGGATGGGTAAGATTCTGCACAGACCCTTACCACCCTAAGACAGAAGTGCATTGCTTTTGATAATGCATATTCCATGATGGGTAAGGAAGGCATTGTTATCAGAACAACCTAAGACAGGCTCAGTCTTCTTTATAAAATGAAAATGGGGGAGATGTGGAGAGTTTGGGGGGCTGCTTTGCAGGAATCTGACATTGGCCAAGGACAAGGAAATAGGCTTCAGGCAGGAATCTGACATTAGGGTAGAACAAAGAAATAATTTCAGGCAGGAATCTCAATCTTAGGCTAGAACAAAGAAGTAATTTCAGGGGGGAATCTAAATCTTAGGTTAGAACAAAGAAGTAAGCTTCAGGCATGAAAATGACTTTGGGTTAGGACAGGGAAGTAGGCTCAGATATTTTGGTCATCCTGATAAACCCTTAGAAACAGGGATCACAGGACTTTGTTTATTGCCTTGCTTTGTTCTTTGACTATTTGTGTTTTATTGGGAAAAAAATAAAATTTTTAAAAAACTAAACAAAAAAAAAAAAAAAAAAACAGAATACCTAGGGAGTCAAGCTGCAACTGGGGTGTGAGCTGAGTTGGTTGGGATACAGAGCAAAGGCTCTGCTCCTAGAACAGGTGCAAACTGTAAGGAAATAACCCATGATCATTTTCCATTTCCTGTTATAAGTGGTTTTGAAATGCCTTTCATAAATATCTGTCTATGGATCAGCAAAGTATCTCAGAGTGTAAAGGTGCTTGCTGTCAAGCTGGCAGCTCAAGTTCAATCCCTAAAACTAGTGATAGGAGGAAAGAATGCCTCCCAGTTGTCCTCTGACTTCCATACTTGCACTGTTATATGTGCACACCCATGTTCCTACACACATACACACATACAAACACACACACACAAATCAATAAATATAAACAAAGTTTTTAAAACATTAAAAAAATTCTCAAAACCTGTTTCAACAATGTTGGTGCATTTCCTCTCATGGAAAGCTTGCTCAGAGCTGGACAGCATTAGGAGTACAGTGCTCCCAGTTGTCAAGTCTGGGTGAGGAATAGTGAGGTCTGTTATAGTTTATGTCATCTTTTTTTCTTTTTAACATGCAGAACTTGAAAGCAGTACATTAGTACAGCAGAGAGACACACTCACCTGCTTTTGTGTCAGCCATATTCTATGTCATAAACATTTTAATTGGGCTTAAACCTACCTTTCTTTTTCTCTTCTACAAATATTAATCAAACAGCTAGCCATTCTTCTTCCTGGGATGTTACATAAGTGAATTTGAGTCAATTTAGATTTAAACTGTTAAGATGTAACCCTTCCTAAGAATAAGTTCCATTAGTTGTCACTGACCTCTCACAAAAAACTGACATTCACACATAGGCTACTGGTATTTGGTGATTGGCAAATGGACATTTCATTTTTCTATTACCTATGTGACAATATGTGCATGAATCTTCAGAAACATATCTCAATAGAAAAAAAGTGTTGAACAGGAGAAATATTCAGGAAGGTTTAAGTCACTGTTGCTGGCCAGAGAATAATACAAACATAAAACAATCAACAACCAAATAAATAAATAAATAAATAAATAATCTCTGCAGGATTTTACCTGAGCACAATGAGACACTGCTTCGGGCCTAAGTATGATTTTGGTAATCTTTCTCTTGTTATTATTAAAGGAGCTTTTCTAAATTGTCTGATACAACTACCATCTAAAACATCTACAACACTATCAACATTTCTTTGTACACTCATCTTATGAAAGAATCATTTAATCCAGCTTTGGCCAAATTTCCAATGAACCAATAGTTAGGTTTGTTTGTTTGTTTGTTTGTTTGTAATCTATTTGTTGTAGCCATGGGTAATTCATTTCTAGATACTGGTTAAAAGTACTTTTAGGGATATAATAGTTAACCATTTCCAGAAAGCTTTATGTATGTTGCTTTTCTTCTTAGGACCCAGTATGTTTCCATAGCCTGAATTATAATCACCACCACATTAGGAGACTGAGCCTAGAAAGCATAGAGATGAGTATTTGGAAGTCAAAACTATAGGTTATCTTCACTCTGCCACTCATGCTATTTTCCCTTTTAGAACTCTTTCCTACCTCTCAGTGCTTCAGCCTCTTCATCTGCTCAATAGAAACAATAACAGCACCTAGCTCCTAGTGTGGTAAGGACTTCAAATGGATTACATACATGGCACCTAGATTATGATTGAAGATGTTAACTATCTTAATAGTATGGTCACCATCATCATCTCAGGTGTGCAGGAAGAATTACATAAGGCATATAAGACATCACATTAAATAAGTAAAATTAGTGTATTAGCTGTTTGTCAGGCAAAGGGAAAGGCATACACTTTTAAATATGTGTGACTGTTTTTAACTTAAATTTGAATCAAACATATGTTTGCTAATTATCCTCTTTCATGTTTGTAGAATGCTAGCTCATATGTCAATATTATTTTAGAAGTAGTGCTCCTTCTGTTCACTCTAAATTGGGGGAATAGGGAAATTAAAAGCCTCCGTTAAAATGCCAAAACAACAGAGCAGCCCTTGTTCAGAAAGGTTTGAAAGAATTAAAGAGATTCCCAAGTTCATTGTAACTGTCCACAGCAGAAAATTCAAACACGTTGGTCAAGCGTTCTACCATCTGGCCCTCCTGCTGCATAAGCATACTGCCTGCTAGCCCCTGGCCCAAACTAAGTTTCTTGTCAAATTGCAATGGTACTATTTACCTTCCTTCAGCTACTTAACTCAGATATCTTAAGGCATCCATATGTCTGCCTCATATAAATTCAATCAACCTTCAATCTTCCTTCCTGAAAGTGTTTGAGCCTAGAATATTGTCCAACTGCCTCTTCACTTAAAATGTTTGGTTCCCAGATTGGTAATATTGAAAGCTGGTGTCTAGTAGGAGGTACATAGATCAGCCAATGCCAGTGAAGTTATGTGAAATTCTGGTCTCTAGCTAGTACCCTTTTCTCTGTCCCAGCCATGCCTAGCTATATATTACTGCTGTGATGTTCCACTCCCTCCAACCAGTGTCCTATTCACAAACTCCAGAACTGTAAACCAAAACAAATATTTTCTCTAGAAATTGATTTATCTCAGGGATTTGCTACAGTAAGAAAAAGCTGACTAACACACTGTCAAATATCATCTCTGCCATGAGGATTTCTCAGAGTCCCCTCTCCCCTTCCTAAAGGAAACATCACCTCTCCCTCTTCTGAGTTTCCACAACCTTTGATTTACACCTTGCAGGTGCTTCCACGACTGTGAATCTAACAACACTGTGCAGGATATTGGAAATGGAAGTTCCCATTTGAGCCAAGAAAAGGATTCCTGTCATTCCCTCGCTGATATAATATACAGAACACGGAAGAGTTAGAAATCAATTCAGAGTTTGTAATCTGGGCCTGGTGAATCAAAACAACCCCCTCTAATCAATGGCTAAATCACCCCATTCATTTCAGAAATTAAGCATATATGTCCTGTCCTCTTGGAATGAGAAAAGAAATAAAATTCTGCCAGTAACTTTAGACTCCTGGAATCAAAGGTTCAGCAGGCTTGAAAAATTATGAAGTATTTCCAATTATTTAGATTAATTGTCATTACTTGCAGCTGAGGAATCTATTTCCCTTCAAGCTAAGGTAAAATGTTGGCACCTGAACTCTGTCCGATTCCCGTTTGTTTCTATTGTCTGTTGGCTTCCGCTATCTGCCTCATTACCCAATCTGCCGTTCCTTCCCCCATTACTCACCTTAAATATGAGTTGCTCTGAAGATCATTGGTAATTCACATAAAATATGGTCCTGTTACTTTTCTTTTCTTTAAAAGGACCATGATAATTACAAACTGCAACAAACGGAGCTGAAAATAACTCCCCAGGCCGTTGTGCATTAGGAATTAGATTAAAATGAGCCCAATTTATTTTTAAATGACCTGGTAATTTGTAGGAAAGATTTAAGCTACTTAAATTTTCATCAGTGGAAAAAGTAGGAGGCTCAGAAAATCAACTGCTGGTCACTGCAGTGGGGGAACAGAGCCTTTCTTGGCAGCCTCAGAGGTAGTGTTGATGGACTCTTGTTTAAAGATTTAGATTCATACAGCAACAAGGGAAAAGAAAGACCTAATTTAATATAAGTTTAATCTGCTCAAAAAGCCTCAAATAAAGGCAGCTCAACATCAGCACACCATTATTTTGTGACAAAAATCTGTAGTGGGAACTAATTTTCTGATTAGAGCTTGAAATCAAACCCCTAGATTTTTTTTTTTTTTTTTTTTTTGAGATACATTATAGCTTGAAGGATTTTACTCTTAATACTCTAGGGAAAGGCAACATCAAATGTCTGGGCTCATTGCAAAGTTGAAACAGGGTTGGAGTACTGAGGCAGGAGTTTTACCATCACTGCAGGACCATAGTCACTCTACTACACTGGAAAACTGATGGCATGTGCATGCATAGTGGCAGTGGCCATGAGGCTACTTTCATTTAAAAGAAAGACTTCTGTTATTCACCACCTGTCAATATTTTACAAGCAGCCCTAGTACTAACACAGCATATACACAAGCTAAATTTTAACTCTAGTACAGAGGTTACTGCGACTATAATAAACATGGCCCTTTCTCTTTCCATGGGAGAATATCATTTCTATTCTTCTAATAATGGTATATGCAAATGCACTATCAACTGGCATCACTCTTTATATTCAATATAGTATTATAAGTAAATATTACAAATCTTTTATTGATATATAACTAATCTTCCTTCTCTTGTTTAACATCAACTATTTCCCTGGATCTTATATCACTATGACATATTAATCAAAATTTAATGATGCCCATAACAAAGTACACTTCAGATATATGGAAAATTTGAAGCATACACTGCCCACATAGGTTATTTTGCTTCTTTTTCTCCTGCAGAAACACTTCCTTTCCTCCAGTTTGTGCTGTCCATGAAACACTGACATACTTGTATTTCATTAAAGGAATCAAATGCTGTCTTTTTTAACCTGCATTTGGCCACTAAGAGCTCCAGAATAATGCCAGAGAACAGTAATGTGTGTACTGGTGTGATGCTCAGTCTCAACTATTTGATGAGATGCAAAATTGCTACTAGTGGCCTCCCATGGAAAGGAGAAAGGCTTCTGGGAAGTCTTCAAGATTATCTCAGATAAGATAACTAAGGTGGGAAAACCCACTCGCTGTGAGTGGCACCATTCCTTGAGCTAGGACTCTAGACTGTGGTTAAAAATGAGAAAGAAAGCTGAGCATAAGTCTTCATCACTCTCAGATTCTTGACTAAAGCTGCGATGTGACTGGCTATCTCAAGCTACTACTGTGACATCCTCAACAGGAAGGGCTGTAACCTTAAACTATTATCCAAAAGAAACCTTCTTTCAAGTTGTATTTTATCGTAGCAATAGGAAAAATAACAAAAATATACAGTTTAATCACTAAACAGACACCCTCGGACAGTGTATCTATCAAGACATCACTGGTCTTTCGAAATCTGCCTTATTACATAGGTCTCTCATTTTTGATCCTTAAAATGTCTGCCTAATATCTACACTTGTAAGAACTGGGAAAGCTCCTTTCTTTGGACTTAGGTTCTCTCTTCATCTCTCAGGATTCTTTCCTCTACAATTTGTCTTTCTATAAATAAATTCTTCTCAAATTATCCATCTCTATGTAAACCATGTGTTTCCTCCTGTGGAATTCTTGCATTCCCAGATTTTCTGTCTGCTCAAGGAAACATTCCTATATCCTAGCACTGCTATGAGTTTGATGCAAAGACCTGCATACAAAGTGAAGAAAAGGTGGCCCAGATCTATCTAGAATAGTGGTTCTCAACCTGAAGGTCACTACCCCTTTGGGGATCAAATGACTTTTCACAGGAGTCACTACTGGAAAACACTGATATTTACGTTATGATTCATGATAGTAGCACAAATACAGTTATGATTTGGCAACAAAATTATGATTGGGGATCATCACAACATGAGGAATTCTATTAAACAGTCAAAGCCTTGGGAAAGTTGAGAACCACTGATCTAGAAAGTTGCATGAAAACAAGGCATTTGGAAATGAAACTTCAATGACTCTCAAGTAACGTGGGGTGGAGACAGGATGCTCACTGCAAGAAGAAGGGAAGAAAAGCCCAACTGTGAAAGAAAAAAATGCAGGTGAGTCTCAGAGACAATGATACATCCATTTTGTACAAAGAATGGAGCTGAAGTGGTGGAAGAAAAGCTTAATCTACACATCTTGGTCTTCAAACTAAAAGTCTCTTAGAAACAATTCTGTAGAAAATGAAAAGCAGATAAGAATTCCTGTGAAAAAGAGAGATGAACAAGTTATTAGTCGGTGTGTGTATGTGCATATGTATGTATATATGTATGCATGTATGTATGTATGTGTGTATGTATTTGATCCCTAAGCCCCAGGTTCTGTAACAGAGACTACTCAACCTAAGACTTTAGCTCTGCAGTCTCTCAGTATCTATACCCTTCAATTCAGCTTGGCCTCTAATGACTACAGGTCACTATTTTAAAAAATTGTATAAAAGCAAAAAGGAGAAGGGGGCATGGGATAGGGGTTTTCTAGGGAGGGGAAATGGGGAAAGGGGATGGCATCTGAAATGTAAATACAATATCCAATAAAAAATAAAAAAAGAAAGGCTATAAAAGAAAATATAAATCTCAAAAGCAATCTTGGAAACAGTAACAGAAAAACAAATTCCCTACAATAAAAGAAACTTCCCAAAGGCTATTAAGAAATCTCTCAGCAGAAGCTTTGAAGACCAAAAAGAGATGGAGGTGATATATTCAAACTATTGAAAGAAAAACACTTCAAGCAAGGCAACATTCTACCAGTGAAACAGGAACCAGAGCAGAGGAAGTGAAATCCTTCTCTCCATAGCATGCTCTCCATAGCATGTTCAACTTTCTTATTATTCCCAGGACTAACTGTCCAGGGTAAGTACCACACAGAGTTGGCTGGATCCTCCACCATCAATTAATAAATTAAAAAATTATTGAGTCAATTAATGAATCAAGAATATTCCCTCATAGACATGCCTATAGGCCAATCTGATAGAAGAATTTTCTTAATTGAGGATCCATCTTCACAAACATCCCAGTTTGTGTCAAGTTGACAAAAAAAAAAATAACCCACATTAATGGGACTCTTTTAAATATTAGGTTACATGGTGAAATACGTACCCAAAGCAAAACTCCATGAAATCCATGGCCATTGCTCACATGTGATGACCATAAACTCTTGTAGGCATATGCACATATGCACAATTACTAAATAAATCTTAAAGTACATACACATGTAAAAACTTCAAGATAAAAAAAAAAATGAAATGATGGGCCCATTTCTTATTACCAGCCAACTGTAACTAGAATAGAAACGAAAGAAAGTTCAGTGATTCCAGCATTTCCTGGGGGTGGGTCAAAGTATTAAATATCCAAGTTAGCTTAGTTAATAACATTTATACATCCTGAAAAACAGACAATGTTTATATTTTGTACTTCCCATTCCCTCCCTTGATAGTTTTTTTTTAAATCTAATCTTTACAAAATAATTAAATCCATACTCAAAGAAGCCCTTCTAGTATAATTCATATGCACTACGATATTAATGCATCCTTTCCTATCAGGACTTCCCCCCAGGCAAAATGAAGCAAGAACAACATATTTTAAAATCATTTCACAGATCATGTCATTCAGAGATATGATATAATTAGTCTTATGACAGTACCCATTTAATTAAATTATAGAGGAACAATTAATTAAATGACAAAAAGATGAAAACATCAAAAATTAACATCCCATTGACATCAATATGTCAAAGTGAGAATGTCATTATGGATACAAATATTTAAATTGATAGGCTCTCATAAAGAATGAAATTCCACTGTTGCAAGCATTTTGACTATGGCAGAGTTAAGCATTCGCTTTAACATAAGAGAATAGAACTATGTACTTCCCACAGCATAGACAAAACATCTTGAAAGGCAATTTATCAAGAAAATACCTATAATCTTAAACTTAGTCAGTGGCAGTTTGTGCTGCTGTTGTTTGTCTTGGTACATTTTCTTCTGTAAAACCTCTGTGTTACCAAAGTCACATGTAGAAGTCACATATAGCTGTGGTCGTAAAGAAACAGCTTCTTTCACATCCTGTATGAATTAACTTCTTCAAGACACAGTTTTACCAACTATCACAAAACTCTGCTATCTACTGTTATTTAGAGTGCTAAATCTACGATAACTTGTAATCTCACCCAACATGTGTTCAAGGAGTAAAACAGATCTGAACAGAAAACTTAGGCATCTTCTCTTGCTAAAATAATCAGAGATCTGTTCCCACTGGAGGAGGCACCCTGAGAGACCCACATTGGCATAAAAGCTACAGTATTGATGTCCTATTGATCCCAACAAGGGTCTCTAATGCCTTGAATGTGTTTCCTTTTCATGTGATTACCAGCGGGTTTAATGAGAGGAACCCAGATATTTCTTCAAATAGAAGGTATTTCAGAAATATAAACAGAAAATACAGGCCAAAGTTAAGACCCTGCTAAAGAATAAGATTCTCAAGTAATAGTAAAAGTAAAATAATCCTAATAGCAATGTAAAGTAGTGACAAACATCGCAGGGGACTTTCTTTGACTGTGGCTTCCAGAGATTTATATGAACTCAGAAAAAAAAAAAAAAAACAGTTAAGCTATATAACATAAGCACCACATTATCTCCTAAAAAGTGATCCAGGTGAAAATATGACAAGATGGACTGAAGTATGTTTGCTAGACACAGACAAGAAGCAAAGAGTCTGGTTTGATATCAAAAAAGTGGGATGCAAGCCAAAAGTGCTAATCATAGCAATCAGAGGTGATCTGTTGTAGAAAAGAATTCTGTTCTCTTTTTAATCGAAAATAGATTCTTCTTTCATACAATATGTCCCAGCCACAGTTTCCTCTCCTTTCACTCCTTTGAGCTCCTCCCTATGTCCTCTGTCTCCAGATTCACTCCCCATTCATTTCCTCTTCAGAGTAAAAGCAGGCCTCCATGACTCACCAGCCAAACAGAACACAAGGTACAATAAGACAAGGCAAAGGCCCTCACATTGAGGCTAGGCAAGGCAACCCAACAGGAGGAAAAGATTCCCAAGAGGGGGCAAAATAATAAGAGATGTACCTGCTCTCACTGTTAAAAATCCCACAAAACACTAAGCTAATAGGCATAAAACATTCACAGACGATCTGGTGCAGACCCACGCAGTCCAGTACTTGCCAGGTCCAGTCTTGACGAGCCCATGTGAATCCTGCTTCATTGATTCAGTGGACCATGTTCTCTTTGTGTCTTCCATCCCCTCTGATTTCTACAATGTTTCTTCCCCTCCTCAGCAGGGTTCCCTGATCTCTGAGGAGAGGGACTCAAGAAGACTTCTAATTTCAGTTCTTTCTCTGTATAATATCTGGCTGTTACCCTGCACCTGCTCCCATCTGCTGCTAGAGGAAGCCTCTCTGATAAGGCACCAATCTACTAGTATAGCAGAGTATCATTAGGAATCATTTCATTGTTGGATTTTTGCTTGTTTTTGGGTTTTTGCCAATCATGTTTGGTTCTGCCCTGGGTCTCTGAATACAGTTCTTAATAAAATCATAGTGATTATAAATCTATGTGAACTGAAAAGCAGAGTGGTTTTTCATGAACTGGATGCTGTGTAGTATAAGAATTAGTAAACAAAACACAGTAGGGATAGAACTTAATTAAGCTTTATCAAAAATATAAGAATACCTTAACAATTAGTAAGATATATATTTTACAAGCATCTATTATTAAATCTTGGAAACAGGAACTATGCCTACTTTTCAAATACTACAAGGTAAACAGTAGAACTGAATTATATTAGACCAAAGAGGACATCATCTTAAATTTTGAAAAGGTGAACAATAAAGGAAGAAAGAATCCTTCTCTCATCAAAAATTAATAACTCTTTTCATTTTAATAATGTTTAATTTATCCTAGTATATCCAGATGACTAACATTTTGACAGGTAGCTGTATAAAAATTACTAATGAGACATGCTCACATTATTTTTCTCTCTTGGAGTCTTTGATGCTCAGCACACACTTTATAACTTTGCACCACTTTGCCAGGCTATGTTTCCAGAGCTTCTGGACAAGGGACATGAGAGGATACAGTCAGTGTACAGTGCAGGTCTCCTCTTCAGAGCCCTTTATTCATGATGAAATGGCAGTTTTTCTGGACTTATCTAACTTTGTGTACTTATTTAATAGCATATATTAATTGTACAAAGTAACAAATTTCACACTAATATATTGTTATAGAATAGTGTGCTGATCCACTTTGAACATATTGCGCCCTCTACTACCATTTTTGTCTGCCATATTCCTCCATCCTTTCTCCCTTCCACATTCCTAATACTTCTCCTACATTCATGCACTGCTCACTGCCTAAATTCCACATATGAGAATATATATATACATATATAAATTGCTTGTCACTATAAGAGAGACTTGCTTATCATCACCATTAACACCACTACTACCACTATTACATCATCATCATCATCATTTCTTTGAGAGTGCCACTTGTTTTGTGCAAGCCCACAATCCAAGCATGTAAATGAGAGCTGAACACAAAGTTCCACCAAAAGTCATGATGCTACTAGCAATTATTAGCTGCTGGGAGAGGCAGAGACAGCTTTCTCTACAAGTATAGACCCTGGTAAGTCAAACACTCTCTAGTGAAAGACTGTATGTCCAGGAATATTTGAGGATCATGAATTGAATCTTGAAGAATTTTTTTTAAAAAAGTAATAAAATGGATGGAGGATGAATATTTTAATAGCACCTTACTTAATTTCTGCTGTTAAAAGCATGGAATTTTATTTGTAATAATTAATGCAAATCCCTATCGGTGCCTCATAGTAATTATAATAACAAAATTACTAGATAAGAGACTTAACAGGACACTATATAGCCACATGTTTTACTTAAACTCTTATGCAAGATAATGTGCCAAGTGGTTTTATTTAGATTCAGGTACAGATGAAATCACATATGACATCTAGATTCATGGATATATAGTCCAAAACTTCAGCAACTGTCATGTATTTCCTGGAAAATATTAAAACTCATTTAGACAAAATCATCCTAGATGATAATTGTTACCTATCTTTTCCTTGGAAAAGCTTCAATGGTTCTAAAAAAAAGGTTTTTTTGTTTTTTTTCTGGTGTTCTAGATTAGCTTTAACTGTTAACTTATCATAACCTAAAATCATCTGAGAAAGGAGATCCAGTTGAGGAACAACACAGATCTGACTGTTTTGGGGGGTATGTCTGTGGGGGATTGCCTTGATAGTTATTATATAGGAGGACCTAGTCCACTGTGGGGGTCACCATTCCCTGGACACATGATCTTGAACTATACAATGAAAATAGCTAAGCATGATTCTAAAAGTAAGTCAACATGCAATATCACTCCATTATTTCTGCTTTCAAGCTCCTGAGTTTCTGACCTGATTTCTTCCAATGCTGGACAATGACCTACAAGTATAACCCTAATGAACCCTTCCCTTTCCTGTCTTAGTTATTATTCTATTGCCCTGAAGAGGCACTATGACCAAGGCAACTTTTTAAAGAAAACTATGCATTTGGATGCTTGAATAGAGTTTTAGAGGTTTAGTCCACAATAATCATAGTAGTAAGCAAACAGACACAGCAGTTGAATAGTATCTGAGAGCTTAACTCCTGATCTGTAGGTAGCAATCAGAAAGAGAGACACTGGGTCTGGCTTGAGCTTTTGAAACCTCAAAGCTCATCCCCGCTACACTCTTACTCCAACAAGGCCACACCTCCTAATCTTTCTAATCCTTCTCAAACACTTTCACTATCTAATGGCTATTCATTCAAATACATAAGTCTAGAGGGGCCATTCTTATTCAAACCACTACATTTTCTTAAGTTGCTTTAGTTTTTAGTTTCAGACTGTTTTATAATAGCAACAGAAAGCAAATAAAAACACATAGTTTACCTTTTTAAAAAATATGTAAAAATTTCATGTTTGTTTTTATTCTAATATTCTATATGATATAAAAGCCGCTTATCTGACAAGTACAGTCACATCAAGACTAGTCTTTGATCACATTTATCTCAAAAGACTTCCTATTTTTTTCTTAATGTGCCCAATAAGTCATCTTCAGTTTGATATGGCAGTCTCCAAGTTTTGTAAATGAATATAAAGTATTCATTCCATCATCTGGAACTCATGTGAGTCTCCCATGTTATGTTTAGGTTTTATGTGTTTAATCATGGAGAAACATGAACATTTTAGATTACCGGATATTCAGAATTATAGAGTTGATTTACTTTCTTCTTATCTTGATGATGCAGGATATGTCTTTGTTGATTACAGTTTATTCATTCATTCCTTCTGCCTGTGTTTGTACATGCAATGGCATGAACATGGAGGTCAAGAATGCAATCTGTAGTATTGGTCCCCATCATATGAACCCCAAAGTTTAAAGTCAGGTCCTTAGGCTTTTCAGAAAATGCTTTAATGTTTTGAGTCATCTTCTCTGTCCATGTAATTTAAAAAATATTTTTACTTATGGTTGCCTCTTCCTAAATGTTTTTTACTACTTTTTAAGTTGGATGATGATTAACAGCTTTATTCAGTGGCATGGAGTTGACTGATATTACAGTTATTTAAAAAGAAAACTAATGTACTCATTTTGATTATAATTACATATGAGAAATGGCCTGTCAATCAAGTATCTATAAACCAGGGAACATTTAGGAAAAGACATCATCAGTTTGGGGATGGTGTTTTTGTTTCATTTGTTTTGTTTATTTGTTGTTGTTGTTTCTTTTTGTTTTTGAAACAGTTTCACTGTGTATCTCAGACTGTTGGTGGGGTTTGCATGCTTTATTCTCCAATGTGCTTAGATTACAGATTATCTAGAAAAGTTTGTATGTTATTTGTTGCCAGTAAGGTAATCTTCAGTATGTAAAACAGACACACCAAGTGTGCACAAACTCTGTTCTCCAGAGAAAAAGTATTTATTATTTTGCATATAGCTCAGCATATTTGTTCATTGCCCTGTTTGTGTGGTCTGCTGTTTGAGTTCTGTCTACTGTGCATCTGTCAAGGAGTTATCAGAATCATGTCAAGTATATTTTCCAGAAAAGTTGTAAGTGCTAGAGTTCATGAAAAACTTGCCAAACAGTTGCCTGAGTATAGCTTCTCATTAAATGAGGTAGCTGCCACAACAACCCGAAGAAAATTGATGGCTCCTTTGAAGGCCATGTATGTTTAATGAACCAAGTTCATAGCACTTTAATTTGAAAACATTCTTATTTGCCTTACATGACCATTCATCTTTGTTATGCAGAAGAGCACTGATTTTGTTATACTACTTTATGAAATGAAATGTCACTTTCTACAGGTTAAAAAAAAAAACTGGAATTGTTCATTCCTTGTTTATTTCTCTTGGAGAAATCTTTATGTGAAAATAAGAGCTATGGGTACCATAAGCCACTTGTTATCGTGAGAATTGGTTATGGTTACTTAGTGTAAACACTGAATTAGCACTGCTTTCCTGTTTTCTCTGTCTCCCTTAATAATATTCATGACATTTGACTAGAGTGTAAATGCAAATGTAGTACAAGATTCTAAAGCCATGTACAGAGAGACTCAAAATCTGCACAGCCATTTAAATTATCTATAGTTATACTGTTTAATTAGATCCAGTTGTCACATTTAAGAGCAAGGGAAAAATGATTCAAAATAATAATAAAGACGGAAAAATCTCTCTCTGACTGCTTATTAATGATTTTCCAGATAGTTAATTGCCTAAAAGTGACATTTATTTATAAAACCAACGTTTGGTACCTATCATATAAAATATATTACCATATCTATACATTCCTCATTATTATTCCCCCAGAAAATTATTATAATAGTTTATAAATCCAAACTGAATATCCATGTTCAATGTACTCTAATTTTAAAAAATTTGAATTGCAAAAAAGTTAACATCATTAAAAGAGTCCCCCTCTCTTATATACTCAATTATCTGGGCATAACATTTTATATAAAAAGAGATGAAGCTAATTTATAGAGTTTAACTTTAAAAGTAAATAGTTGTAGAGGGTTTAGTGGTTAAAAAGCTTGATGTTCTTGCAGGGATCACAGGACAGTTCCTAGCACCAACATTAGGAAGTCATAACTACCCATAACTCTGGCTGCAGGGTATTCACATCCACAGAAATTTGCAGACAGTGTGAATACATACATCCAGAAACATATACACAGGAAATAAAAATAATAAATCTTATTAATAATAATAATAATAGAATGTGGATTGAGGAGATAAAGTATCTGGGTGTAATAAAGTATTTGCCCTTTAAGTATGAGATCTGGAGTTCAGATTCCCAGAGGGGTAGGTGTGGGAGCCTTCTGTGATCCTAGCACTTGGGAGGGAGAGACAGGGATCTACCTAGCATCTGGCTTGCTGGACTAGCCAGAACTGGTGCACTCCCAGTTCAGCAAGAGTCCTTGCCTGGACAAATAAAATGGAGAACCATCAGAAAAATATTTGATAGTAATCTATGAAGTCCAGGCACTACACTGCACACACATGCACCTGCAAAACAAATGAACAAATAAAAGACCACAGTTAAGACAGTTCACAAGAAAATTCAATCTTGAGCACAACTTTGATTAAGAAATAGGAAGGAAGGAAAAGTGAGGTGGCTCAGAGGATATAAGCACTGGCTAACAAGCCTGAAAACCTGACTTCCATATCCAGAATACATGTGGTGACACCAACTCCTGCAGGTTGCTTTCTGATCTTCATTTGTGTGCACACATATGCACACATATGCACACATGCACACACACACACACACACACACACACAGACACACACACATGAGGATACACACACAAATAAATGAAGATAGATCAAGAGATGATGATAATGATGATAATGAATGGATAGATAGATAGATAAATGTAAAACAAAATTTAAAGAAAAATAGCAAAGAAAAAATTGATAAGCAAATCAAAGAAAAATCCTTATATTTCACGAAGAAAACATGTGCAACAAGAACACTTTAAAAATCTAAATTAAAGAGACAAATGAAAAGCAAGAGAGCTAATAAAGGCATTTCAAAAATTCAAAACATTATTCTTTGAAAATAGTAATATAAAGATAAGCAGTTTCCTGGCTGCAAGAATTTCTATAAAGGAGGAAAATAAGTCATCACAAACATCATATTGCCTAATAAACAGAAAAATTTAAAAATCATGAAAAGTTGGCTTTACTAAATTTTATCCAACTAAGGAATAGGCAAGTGAAACAAAATATCAAGTATTGGTTGCATAGCAACATGACACAAGCTGGACTCACTTGGGAAGAGACAAACCCCAACTGAGAACTTGCCTCCATCAGACTAACAAGTGGGGTATCTTTTGACTAATAATTGATATAGGAGAGTATGGCCTATTATGGGTGGTACCATCGCTGGGCAGGTAGTCCTGGGTTGTAAAAGAAAGCAAGTAGAGCAATTCATGAGGGACAAGCCAAAAGGCAACATTTCTGCATGGCCTCAGCTGCAGTTCCTACCTTCTGGTTCCTGCCTTCAACTTCTTGCCTTGAGCCTCTGCCCTAGACTCTTCTTATGATACACTCCAACCCATAATAAAACCTTTCTCCCAAGTTGCTTTTGGTCTTTAGTGTTCATTGCAGCAATAGAAACCAAACTATAACACTAGAAAACTGTTACTCTACTAAAAAGAAAATGTTTTAAAAAATCTAAATAGACCAAGTTCATTTTGTTTAAAGAAATAGATGAAGATCTGACTTACTGTATCTGCTTCTGCCCCAATCTCCAGAAATATGAACATGTAGAATCATTGAAATGAACTGCATAAAATGAATCTTAAATGCATTCACACTGTCTCAAAAGGCCCCGGAAGAAGACTGTCTTCTGAATTGGTTTTATGAAGCAAATAAAGTAAATGTACATGCTGCATAATAAACTCATTATCCATGCGAAAGCCTTTATAAACTATTTGGAAAGAGAACCCAACAATATATTAAAAGAATACTTCATAAATATCAACACATCAAGAGCTGGGGATATAGCTAGGTTAGGAGAATGGTTGCCTAGTATTTATGAAATTCTGCATTCAATTCTCAGCAGTGCATAAATTGAATGTAGTTCTACATAGTTCTTATCTAAGCACTGTGGAGGCAGGAGCATTAGAAGTTCAAGGTCAACCACTACTACACAGATTAGTCAGCATATGCTACTTAAACCTTTTCTCAAAAAGAAGTTCAATATTCTTGGAAAGCAAATCTAATGATCTAGGAAAATTGTATATACTTTTTATGTAATTTTGTTGCTTTTAGCCCTGAGCCACTATCAATAAATCACAATAGATATCAGAAAGCAATTTTTAAATGACACAAGGGTACCCATATTTACCACCCTGATTTGACACTGGACAATTACATTAGACAAGGAAAGGGAATTGTAATAATAAAAACTGTCATTATTTTTAGAAAATATGATTTTTGATGCTATTTTGAGTTATGAATTCCAAAGTAACACAAAAAGATAAGTAAATTCAGCAAGCTAATAGATATGAAATTTAGAAACCAAATACTTTCAAATATAAAAACATCTATTTTTAGAAAATGTAGTACTATAAAATATTTTATAACAACTAGAAAACAAAAGTGCCTAAAAATGAACACAATAAGAAATATAACAGGTTTAAATGAAGAAATCTTAGAACTCTTTAAAGAGTTGTTGATCCATTTCCCCCACATTGGTAGAAGTTTGTAATACCACATATGAGAGAACAACTCAACAATACTACTTTAAGAGGACAGGGAAATTTATACCAAAGACATATACACATGAATTACCCAAATTTCTTATTTATCACACCATGTTTGCAAAGACTGAAGGCTGAGAACAGTGTGTCCAAAAATAGAATGGTTAATTCCATGTGACACAAGCAACCTATACTCTGTACTCTAGATCCATAAAAACATGATGATGCCTTCCATATACTAAAAAAAAAAAAAAAAAAAAAAAAAAAAGTGAATTAAAGGATTAAGGTATAGAAATAGTTAAGTGCCTACAGTTCCTATTTAAAGGAAAAGATTTCAAGAATACGTCTTATGCCAGGGCCATATGCATGCCAGTTAACACTCTTCAAGTTATCAAGACCAAGAAAGTACAATGAAAACATAAGATCACCTGAGAGTTGAATATATATATATATATATATATATATATATATATATATATATGTGTGTGTGTGTGTGTGTGTGTGTGTGTGTGTGTGTGTGTGTGTATCTATGTGTGTGCATATGTACACAAGTACAGGTGGTAGTAGTAGCCAGAAGAAGCTGTAGATTTCCTGAAGCTGAAGTTACAGACAGGTCTGAAGAAGCAAACTTGGATCCTCAGCAAGAGTAGTAAGTGCTCTTTAACCTCTCTAGCCCTCATGAAGGTGTTCTTAAAGACACTATAAATTGCTAAGCTTTAAGTGTTCCCTTCCAAATGCATATTGAAATTTAATTGCCTGTGTGATATTACCATGGAAAGTGGACCTTAGCTATTTCTTGGGTATTGTTTGATGTGTCCCACACCAAAAATTTATTCTGGGACTGTTGAGAAGATGGAATCTGAGAATCGGGCCTAAGCAACAGTTAACAGGTCCTGGGGCTGCCAGGTCAAAGGTATTAATGAAGATCTCATGAAGTAAGTTAGTTCTCTTGAGAGTAGGTTATTATAAAGTTAGACCACTCAGTATATTTGGAAACTGTGCATACACTGTTTTTTTTTATTTCTCTCCCATGTGATGACATAGACAGAAGACAGCAGTAACATATCTTTTAGATACCGCACCTACAAAATTGTGAGCCAGAAAAACTGCTTTGCTTTATAAAGCATTCTGCTTCAAATAATTTGTTGTAACAGCAGAAAATGTATTACAGAAAGGCCCTCACCCCACATTTCCTTTCAGTCTCAAAGATTTTAGCCTGCAGAACTGCAAGAAAACAATTCTTTTTCTTTGAAACAATTCTTCAGTGTAGGGGCGGGAAGGATGAGTTAGCAGTTAAGACTGCACACTGCTCTTACAGAGGACTCGAGTTCACTTTCTGGCATTCACATCAAGCAGCACACAGCCTGCAAGTCCAGCTCTAGGGAGTCCTCTTCTGGTCTCTGTGCACACAAACATGTTGATGCACATACAAACATATAGACACATTCATACACATATGTTAAAATAACTTTTAAAGACCTTTTATAAAGTTACTCTCTATTATGCGCTGGTTTTTCACAATAAAGTTCTGGTGATTTAAAAATTACTCAATCTAAAGTTTTTAATTTTTTTATTGAAAATAGGCTTGTCTCAAGTCCAAGTGGATAAAGGACCTTCACATAAAACCAGATGCACTGAAACTAATAGAAGAGAAGGTGGGAAAGACCCTCGAAAACCTAAGCACATGGTTCCTGAACAGAACACCAACAGCTTATGTCTAAGATCAAGAATTGACAAATGGGACCTCATAAAATTGCAAAGCTTCTGTAAGACAAAAGACACTGTCAATAGGACAAATGGCAATCAACAGATTGGGAAAAGATCTTTACCAATCCTACATCTGATAGAGGGCTAATATCCAATATATACAAAGAACTCAAGAAATTATACTCCAGACAACCAAATAACCCTATTAAAAAATGGGGTACAGAGCTAAACAAAGAATTATCAACTGAGGAAACTCGAATGGCTGATAAGCACTTAAAGAAATGTTCAATATCCTTAGTCACCAGGAAAATGCAAATCAAAACAAACCTGAGATAGCACCTCACACCAGTCAGAATGGCCAAGATCAAAAAACTCAGGTGATAGGCCTAAAATCAGCAATAGGCCTAAGTCAGTCTGCTAACACAAAGTCTTGGGTCTCTGTGGAAAAACACTGAAACGTATAGCTATAAGATACTGTAAACAGGCAGCTTTGGTGGAATTTTACCAGCATGCATAGTCATATACCTTGTAAATAGGTAGCCTTGGTGAATAGTACCAACTTAGAAAAGGACAAGTGGATCATAGGCAGAGTCATAGTGACCTGTCCCCTGAACCTTCACCCAGCCGATACCCTGTTCTGGAAGATATCTGTACTCCCCCTAAACACCTAAACTCCTGCACCATCCCCTTCCCCACATCCAGCCTTTTTGTGTATATAACCCCTGTGTGAAGAAGTAAAATCAGCATTTTGATCAGACTATATACAAGCCGCTGTTCTTTGTGTTCAGCTGTGTCCCCCATCCTCTCTTTCAGGTGACCTCCTGGACTCCTATTCAATGCCCTGCTGGTCAGGGCAAAAGAAGAACATTCCTCCATTGTTGGTGGGATTGCAAGCTGGTAAAATCACTCTGGAAATCAGTCTGGCAGTTCCTCAGAAAATTGGACATAGCATTACCTGAGTCTAGCTATACCACTCCTGGGCATATACCCAGAAGATGCTTCAACATATAACAAGGACACATGCTCCACTATGTTCATAGGAGCCTTATTTATAATAGCCAGAAGCTGGAAAGAACCCAGATGTCCTTAAATACAGGAATGGATGCAGAAAATGTGGTACATTTACACAATGGAATATTACTAAGCTATTAAAAACAATGAATTCAAGAAATTTTTAGGTAAATGGATGGAACTAGAAAATATCATCCTGAGTGAGGTAACCCAATAACAAAAGAACACACAAGGTATGCACTCACTGATAATTGGATATTAGCCCAAAACCTCACAATATCCAAGATACAACTCACAGACCATATGAAGCTCATGAACAAGGAAGACCAACGTGTGGGTACTTTGAACATTCTTAGAAGAGGGTAACAAAATACTCATGGGAGCAAATATGGAGACAAAATGTGGGACAGAAACTGAAGAAGGGGTAGTCCAAAGACTACTCCACCTGTGTACCCCTCCCTTATGCATTCACCAAAGGTAGACACTGATATGGATGCCAGAAAGTACATGCTGACAGGAGTCTAATATAGCTGTCTTCTTAGAGGTCTGCCAGAACCTGAAATATACAGAGGCAGATGCTCACAGCTAACCATTGACCTGATCTTGGGGTTCCCAATGGAGGAGTGAGAGAGAAGACTGGAGGAGCTGAAAAGGTTTGTGGCCCCATGAGGAGGAAACAATACCAACCAACCAACCAGAGCTCCCGGGGTCTAAACCTCCAGCCTGGGAGCACATAAGGAGGGGCCCATGGCTCCAACTGTACATGTAGGGGAGGATGACAGTGTCAAACATGTATGGGTAAGGAAGTCCTCTCTCCCTAGCCCCCACCCCATGAGTTTCTTCCCTCCTCAGAAAATGATCTACAGTGTGGATGTTGAATCTATTATCATGGTCAAATTAAGCTAGGATATGTTGGGGTTTCTAACCTTAAGTTTCTGAGACTTCTCATCACTAAATTTGATTCTTCTCTCATGGTTAATCTCCATGATGGGCTGTGAGCTCTCATTTGCATGGTTCCTGGTCATTCCCTGTATAAACTACAGGGTTTCACACCAAACATTTAGTCTCTCCAATGATACATTCTACCTCTCAAATTCATTAACCAGAACAAATTATGCATCTGCCATTCATCCCCACACAAAGCACAAAGAGGGTTGCTATGATCCAGCTCACTGGATTATATTTGTGACTGCAGTTAAAATTCTCAAAATCATTTAAAAAAACCAGCTTTACAATATGCTCTTAGAATGCCAAAAGTATGCTTTAACTCTGTACACATTGACCCTGTTATTTAACTTCTAGGAACATATAAGTGATATCTAAAGAAATTGCCTGAAATGACTGTGAGTAAACAGGCAGGAATAGCTATCTTCATATACATTAATAAAGCAAACCTTATTCACTACATTGTTTACTGTCATTTTTCTAAGACAGTTAGAAGTTCCCAACAATGGGTATCACCCCATACCAAAGAGAAAGAAAACAATCAAAGAAAGAAAGAAAGAATAAAGGGGTACAAATATGTTACCAAACAAGTTCAAGTATGAGACATCACTTGCTTTTAATAACTGGGGTATTAACCTACATTCATGGGCATTCCAATGGTACAATGCAATTTTGAAATACTTCTGGGATGAAGCAAAATTAGATGTTTATATTAATGGTTTCACCTTGGGCCCCAGGGTGAGTGCTTTGCCATGATTTTAACACAGATTCATTTCAATTTCAGGAGTAACAATTGTCCTTATTTTGTCCAGGTTTTAGTAACAATGGAAATCAGATCACTAGAGCAGATGAAAAGATATTTAAGACAAAAAGCCTAATCTCACTATAATTATAGAAATATATGCGCATATATGTACTCTTGTAACAGAGAGGTTATTTAGATAATTCTGGGGGAAATTAGTACTTATCAAGAGTTTTAAAGGCAATATAATGGATTTCTTAATAGGTTGGATTCCAAAATGGCTGGGTTTTAATCCTAGTTTAGTTTTTTAACACCAAGTACAGCCTGAATAGACTCTGAAATCTGTAATAGGTCTCTGTGTCCCTGAATATTAAATAGTGTGGCAATTGCATATAACAATTTTTAAAGATTAAATGAAAAAAAGGATATCATTTATTAATGAGACTTTTTATAAGTACCAGGACTTACCAGGGAATCAGAACCACTAAGGGTAAGTTTAGGTGTGTTTGAGAGATAGAATGAGTATGCATGGTGTGTGTGTGTGTGTGTGTGTGTATGTGTGTGTGTGTGTGTGTGTGTGTACATGCACATCATACTCATTTTACTCACCATATTTCCATTACTGCACTTCTGACATAGATGTGTGTGGGTACACACACACACATTCAGACAAGAAAGGGAGATAAAGGCAAGAGGAAGGAGCAGAAATGGAGTGATAAAGAGGACAAGAAGAGAGAGAGAGAGAGAGAGAGAGAGAGAGAGAGAGAGAGAGAGAGATTAAGAATTAGATAGTGTATTGTAGACTCTGACAACTCCAAAGACTTTAGAACCTACTACCAGGATGAAGATCAGATGGCAGCTAAGAAGCTGATGTTGCCAGCTAACACTCAAGGCAACCTGTTGGAAGAATTTCCTCTTCACGGACAATTTCAGGCTTTATATGGCTCACCTATTTATGGGAGAAAATCTGTCTTACTAATTTCAAATTCATACATTTAAGTGATGCTTTCATGTCAAAAATACCTTCTTCATGTTTGGCAATCTATCTAGGGACCAAAACCTAGTCATTTGGACACATGAGACAAGGCATTAGACATCTGGGTGACATTGCATTCTTCACTTCACGGGGCATCTCTTAGGTTATTTTTCACAGAAATGAAAAACCAACCGAAAGAGACAGGATGATTAAGAAGGAGAGCTGAGGAGGGAAAGTAAGCATGAGGCATGGAACATGCAGGTGTTCATTAAGTTGTGTTTGGGAAAGGAAAAACTCAAACAAATATCAAAAAATATAAAAAATCAAGGAACCATTCCTGGAGAGTAGACAGTGGTGCTGATGGTGCTGCTGCTGACACTGAAGTTAGGATGTTATGAAGAAAAAAGAGGCAGAGAAAGGATGAAAGAATGGAAGAGAGAAGGGGAGGGAGAAAACAAAGAAACAGAATGGAGTCAAGGAGGGAAGGAATGAAGGAAGAATGGAAGGAAGGAATGAAGGAAGAATGGAAGGAAAGGTGGGTGGGTTTGCTTCTATTACATGACAAACTGTTGGAGAAGACATGGCGGTTCTTGTGTTCACAAATAAGCACTAGTGGAACCAGGAACATCAAACAATTAGGGTCCTCTCTTCAAAGAGAGATAAGTATAACCTGTTTACCACCCAAATGGCTGCTAGTAGATGTGGTTAATAGGCTGGTGACCTTTGTGCTATCTGTGTGGCCAAGACTACACTAGATTCTTCCTCAGATCCTCTTGTTTTTGCCAACCTATCTACAGACCCAATCTTTATGGAAGAAGTCACTTTCACCTTACAAAGTCTCAATGTAGTCATGCCCTAAGGTGTTTTTATTTTTGTTTTTATTTTTCCCGGATTGTGCTGTGCTTCAATATGTCTAAAATAAACTACTCTGGATAGACTCTCAAATTTTGAACCAATACCAGCTACTGATTCTTGTTAAATTAAACTATCTTCTTGTCTCTCATGCTACAGGCATGGTGTTTGCTGAGGTCCCTGGCATATCATGGCCAAAAGCAACTTGGGAAAAAAAGAGTTTATGTAATCTTACAATTCCAAGGTGACAATCTATCACTGAAAGAAGTTAGGTCAGGAACTCAAGGCAGGAGCCTGGAGGTAGGAACTGAAACAGAGGCCATGAGGGAATACTGTTTATTGGTTTGTTTCTTCTGGATTGTTCAGCTCACTTTCTTAGATATCTCAAGGCCACCTATCCAAGAATGGCACCACCATAAGTAGGATGGACCCTGCCACATCAATCATTAATTCAAAAACCTGCCCTACAGACTTGCCTACAAGCCAATGTGATGGAAAAAATTTCTCAATTTAGGTTACCTCTTCTCAGGTGACTTTAGCTTGTGTCAATTTGACAAAAACTAATCAAAACCAAAAGAGAACATGCATATACACATATGGCAGATGCTATAATATATTCTTTCATGTACTAACTGCTTTACATCCATGTTCTTTAATTCACATAATTGTAGGATTAATTTTTTTATCATCACCAGTGATGAAACTTCAGTTTAAAAAAAGTGACATGAGTAACCTGAAACTTCATACCATACTGTCTACTGTTCTTTGCTCATCACTGCAGCAAAGACTGAATGAAATACTCAAATCTTCTCTAAATTCATTGTAATAGCACAAGATGCTTGCTTGTGTAGACATAACTTGTGCCGCTTTAAGTCTTTTCTAATCAACCAGACTCTAAATTCTAGTTTTAAAAAATATTTATTTATATGATTGTTTTATGTGTCTGAGTGTTTTGACTGCAAGTATGCCTACATGCCTAGTGCCTGAGGAAGTCAGAAGAAGGCATCAGATTCCCTGTGACTGGAGATAAAGATGACTGTGGGCCACCATGAGGGTTCTGGAAATCAAACCATGTTACTCTGTAAGAGCAACAACCTCTGCGCCAACTCTCTAGACTCTAAACTCATAAGGTTTGTCATGCACCTTCTATTTTGTCTACCTCTTAAAATTTTGTTGATTTATTTGCATTTAGCTATTTGTGGCACAGTAATCCTACCCTTGCAATAGACTTAAAAATAAATAAAAGTAAGGAGGGAGTCTGAACCTGGAGGATCATAGTGATTTTGAGAGTGCTTGGTATGTAATGAATTCTAGGCCAGGCTGGACTACAAAACAAAAGCCTGTCTCAGACAGATAAAAACAGATAAATGAAGACACAAATAAGAAACTAAGAGTACAGGATTGTAAAACTTTGTAATGATTTTGGCCGAATTATGGACTCATGGAACATTCTGATAAAAAAAAAAAAAATCATTGACTTATCCCTTGGATCTACACGGTATGGGCAGGATGACACGTTTGTCTCCATTTAAACCCACACTCCTTACTTTGGGTCAGATCCTTGCCTGACTCCAAAAGTCATACTAATATATATCTAAAACCCAATGATTCCCTATTATACCCAACCACTTCTAGGGTTGAAAGGGTTAAGTTGTCCTAGAGCTGCAATAACCTTGGATTCCAGAAGCAACAAGGCCTGGAAAGCAACAAAAATCATCCTTAACATGCAAACAATTTATCTAGGATAGAAAAGCTCACCCTGGAGTAGATCATTTCATGGGAACCAAACTGGTCTCCTAGGAGTAACGATAGGAACAGATTATAGGTACTTAGTAAGACTAGTTTGAGGAACAAAACCAAATGAATGGCAGCAGAAGCCCTGTGCAGTTCTGTGGAGCCATCTTCTTGCCCCATTGTCCTAGTTCTCCACTTTAAACCTACAGCTCAGATTAGCACCATGAAGGTAAACTTGGCGAGCAACTGTACCCTTTACCTATTCCTCTTCTTAATATCCATAGGTTAACTCTCCTTTCTATGTATATTTTACCAATCCTTATCTTTTTAGCTGGCATATTGGACTAATTGGCCACACCTACTGAGGTTGCTAAACCCATGGCTTTTTCCATAAACTTACAGTTGTCACTTTGCAACATGTTTGAAATGTTCTGTAGTGAAAACAGACATGAAGATGGGTCCTGGGGGAGATATCACAGTCAGTAAAATGGTCGAAATACAAGTATGAGAATCTCATCTTGATCTCTGGAGCTCATGTTTAAAATTTAAAAAGTTCAATGTAGTGGTGTGTGTTTGCAATCCTAGTGCTGAGGATGGGAGAACAGAGACAGGTAGATCCCTGAGGTCTTCTGGTCAGAGAGCCTAACCAAACCAGGGAGTCCAAAGCCCTGGAAACTGAGAGACCCTGACTCAAAAAAAAACACACACAAAAAAAAACAAGGTAGACAGGTCCTGAAGAGTGACAATGGAGGTTGGCTGCTAGGCTTCACATAGAGGTACATGTACACACATGTGCATACACACAAACACACACTGAGAAATTAAAAAAAGAAAAAGAAAAAGAAGATTGTACCAAAAGTATCTCAACAAAGTTGCTAAAATGTTGTCTGTTGCTAAGCAAGGTGGAAACTGTCTTATGCTCAACTTCCTTAGCAACTGTCTCCTTAAGCACCTGAAAAGAACTTGACAGAACAACATAGGAAAAACCTCCCTGGTTTCCTTCCACTTCCAGGTCCATTCTCTTCCCCATCTCTTCAAATGCCAGTGTCACTCTGCCCCACTGTTGTTCCTGCTGTCTTCCAGCTGACTTGTTCTTCTACCCTGTTCTCTCTCCTCCACCCATATTCTTCCAATACCTTCATAGGCTGAAACCTTCTCAAAGAGCACCACCAAACTGTTGGGAGCTGACAGAAGGGGGTTATCATCCTTGCAGCCATCTTGAGCCATATACCCTGACAAGAGACTTGTTTCCAACAGCCTACAACAGCTGAGCACACTCTGATAACATCTTGTTTTATATACCCAGGATTTTCCCTTGGGTGTGTGTGACTTAAAGGTATGATTTAACTGTGTGACTTAAAGGTGTGACTTAAGAAGTGAGACTTATAAAAGGCAAGAGGCAAACAGAAGAGGGGACTAGAAACATGGAACTTGGAGGCACTAGGGACTAGGAATTACGGACTAGGAACTCGAGACTTGGGACTTGGACTAGGAACAAGGGACTTGGAAAGAGAGAAGAAGAGAGACTTGAAAATAAACCGGACTGAATCACACTCTGTCTGGTCTCCATTCTTGTGTCCACCCTCACTCTTGCTGAACCCTGATCCCTGGACCGGAGCAGCAGTACGAGCTGGGACAATTTAGCCCCCAAAGCTTGGGGAAGTGCGGGCTCTAACAATTTTGGCCCCCAAGCTTTTGGCAGTGCAGGTTCCAACATCTGGCAGAGCGGTCCCCGACACGAAACCATTTATATGTCCAGGAAAATGACATCAGTCCCAGTGCCCATGGGCATACATATGCTCTTATATTCTCTATCTACCCACAAAGCTACACTAACAGAGGTATTCTTTTCATCATTCTCCTCCTCCAGCATCCCAGCTTCCCGCTTATATTTCCCTTACATTGTGACTATGCCTATGGAGGGCAACAACAGGAATCCAAAATCATCTGTCAAATTCAACAGAAGTAGCTTCCTAACACTCACCTTCATTTAGCCAGGGAGTGTTGTTTGTTAACAAACAATGGTGTGCTAGGGAGATGGCTTAGAGGTAATATGTGCTTGCTACTCTCCCAGAAGTCCTGGATTCAATTCCTAGCACCCACATCCAGCACCTCACAGGGGCCTCTAACTCTAGCTCCTTCACAAGCCAACGTACTTATGCAGCATTTATTCACACAGACACATATACGGATAAAGAAAAACAATAAAAGTATATCTTTTACAAATAAACAACAGAAAGATGCATGAAAGGAACTCAGTATCTTTTCTCAAATTACCACTATTCAGAACAAGTTAAAATAAAACATTTTCAAATGACTTTAATGTCCCAAAGTAACTTAAAATAGTTTTGCTATAAAATTTAAGCAAATGAACACAAATCAAGCTTATAACTATAAAAAATTTTCCTGGTGGCACAGAATAGAAATTATCTGTAGACATTAATAAATGTCTTTCAGAACTTCTTACCCAGAAACTTGAGTTTTAATTTTGTGCTCAAGGTAAAAAACAATTTAATTTTTAAAAATCAGTTACTTTCACTACCAAGTTAAATAAAATAGGTTGTCTCCAGTGGAGCTCACACCAGTTGCATTTAAACCTGAGGAATAGAATCAATTACCAAAAACAAAAAATGAAAGTTCTCTTTTCAAATAAATTTTAGTAAATTTCTGGTTAAATTCACAGTGAAGAGAACTATATGGAATCATCCAAAATGGCTAAGATAAAGATAACTGAAATGTATTGTATAGGTGGGGTTGATATAGCCAATACATTTTTAAAGACTAAGTATTTCTGATGCTGCCATGTAATGCTAAACTTAAGAAAAGATTGTTACCACCAGGTAGATCTCGTTCAAAAACTATCAAATGGAAGCCATTCAAAGAGGTTAACACAGGTATTCACAAAACAAAAGATCATAGAGGATGATCTTGTCAAATTCCTTGAAATGGTTAAATATATTTTCTTTAAAAGATGTAAGCAAATATTATATTAGAAGCAAATTTATAACTCTAAGCTGTCTCATTCAAGCCTGCCTCTATGCACCATCACGAAGACTCAGTGTACCACAAAGTGCCTTCAGAAGAGAATGTTTTTAAAGGGACCAAAAAGTCAGGATCTATCACCTTTATATTCAGCACTTTTTCACTTTGACATTCTTTCTTGAGCACATAAGGTTTCCATAGCAACACCCATGATTCCTCCACCTTCAACTTGATGAAGGGCCTTTCTTCTCACACAAAAATTTACAAGCCTAGTGTCCAATTCCTTTTAAGTTCTGCTTGTGAAAAATGTAAAGCATCATCTATGGGATGCTCAAAATAGAGGTTGCTCCAGCAGCACAGGTGACATACCAAGTGATCAGGAGTACTTAATGAGTTCAGTGGAAAACTTAGGCCAAGGCAGTGGCTCTCAGGCTCACTTAGCCATGTTCAGAATTATCTGGCATTTGGTTCCAACATTATCCACAGAGTTCTACCCACGATGTTTCTGATGGAGATCTGGCTTGGGATCTGGGTTCTTTGGTAATGTTGATGCTACCTGTTGATGTGGGTACCATACTTGGATTCCTAGCACTCTTCTTTATTTATCCAAATCATGTACTAGAGTTCACGTATTAACGTAGAAAACTGCTGATGTGTGTTAAATCTAAATAATAGACAGTCCAAGCCTAAAGCATCAGATATTCCCTGTCAAATATTCAAATGTATACTCCTTAAAGTATGTCTGTAATGTACCACTAACTTATATCAGTACATCCAGTTAAAGAAAAAGGTTTCCCCATGAAAATAGACTTGTTAAATTTCAGCTTTAAGTTTTAAAGATATATTTTTAAATATATCAAAATAAAATTTAGAGTCAAAAGCTGTACTTAGAATATCAAGAATCACTGCCACTAATCAAAGCTTCCTACATGATTACAATAGACAACATATTCGTACAGATCTGTGAATACACGGGGCCAATCCCAGTCATTCTTGTATTCTATATGTGAGAAACCATCAACTTCTTAAGCTTATATATGACTCTAGGGTCAATCTTTGTAATATTTATAGTCATTCTAAGACACAGAATAAGGAAAGACTCAAGCAATCTAACATAAAACTCCACAGCCCAGGCCAACAAGGCATCATGCCATGCATCCCCTTATTATCTTAGCCTTCACAGAAACTGCACTTTTGTGACCTTTGTTGATGTTTTTCCTGATGAGAGGAGTACAAGAGTAGGGCTGAATTGCTAGTGTCACAGTCATGAGAAGGATGCCCTAGACTTATGGAAAAGCTTCTGTCAGGTATGAGCTATTGATCATGAACCTAATGTCAATAAATTAATAATGCACGCAAGAAGCTTACATTAAAAAGAAATGCATAGAATAAAGTTATGTATTGATTAGTTGTCAATTAGTTGGATTATTAGTTGATTAGTTGGATGAAGAGGTGGCAGGCACTACCTCACAGAACCATACTTTGTATTTCTCATGCGAACAATAGGGCAGTCTTTCCTAATTCAGCATTCAAAGTGACTTTATAGACTGTAACAGCCACAGATGATAAAAGTCAACAGTACTAATAACAGCACTGATGTTACGACTTTTCCATTCTTTTAAAAATTTATTTTTTTTAAATTGAAGCTTTAAAATACATTGCCATTAATTAGTGGGGTCTATATTTAGACATCGCCAAAGCCTGCTTTCAAGCATGCTATCCTACCATGCATTAGCCCAAAGGAGCTGCATAGCACACTGATATGAACTTGAGGTTCAAAACCAGGATTGGCCCTATTTAATAGTAGGCCATTATCTTCCTGTGCCTAAATTTCTTTGATCATTTAAACAAAAGTACTCATAACATATAAATAACTTGATATATGCAATATACTTAAAACATAACCTAAATTAAATTGAAAAGTAAACATTTATAGGATCAAGATCTTCCTTTACAGTGAGGCCTGTCAAGTGTGTCTCTCTTTCCATCACTACACCCAGCCACTGGATTCTTAGATAAAGATAGAGGGTGGGCAGCAGAGCCTATGTGCAAGCTGCTTCATGTAACCACCTGAAACCTGAGGAAATTAATCTCATAGGAACGAAAATGCTGGCCAAAGCTAACACATCAGCTTCAAAGATATAACAGAATTGCATTCCCTCAATATCACATCCACACAAATATCAGACCAAAATGGAGAAGTTACAATTTCCACATACTGTGATATATGCCATCTCTCACACTGTTGCATGGCAGGAAGCACTCTGTGCATGATTAACGAGCTCATTCCCTCCATAATAACCAGGCTCAAAATAATTCTGTCAATTTTTTTAAATCTATGGCTTTGAAATATCACTAAGAAAGTATCAGTTTCCTTGTCCCTTCCTGGGTACAGATTTAGGTTTGATTTCCACCTCCCAGATAAAAACAGAATTTGATTCTAAACATTCAAGAAGTGCTCACATAAAAGCAGAGGTTTGGGATTTTTCCTCCTGTTTTCTGAAATATACAAATCTCTTTCTTCAGTTTTAAGTGTCATTGAACAGAATTAATAAAGAAAAACATTTAAAGCACCCAGCAAATGCCTAGTCTGGACAAGACCAAGATATAGGAGTATTCACTGAGGATTAACGCACCAGCATACTTCAGATATTATTTAAATCTCTGGGTAGCATCTATTTAGAACAGATACTAAATGATACATATAGAAAAATACCCTGTGACCCACACCCTCCTCTTACAGCCCTTTCCACAAACTTATTCTAGAGCTGGGCTTATCAACATAATAGTATTAACATTTGTGACTTGATAATTATTTGTTGATAGAAGCCAAAATGTCTAGCCCATTATAGAATGTATGTTCAAAACCCTAGCCTCTGCATTCTAGAGGTTACTATCTTCTTCAGTCAGTTGAGAAAAATCAAAACTGCCCTAGAGGTTCCCAGTAGTCCCCTGTGAGTAAAAGTGCATGACCAAATTAATCCTTCAGTTGAGAGTGTCTGCTGTAGAGACAAGCAAGTGGGGACCCATTGTGAACAGTTGTACAGGGTGAACTGCACCCAGGGCCTCCCCATGCAATATTTCTAATAAAAAGTTTATGAAATGGGGAGCTAAATAAGCCTTTTGTCTGATCATCTTCCAGAATGACAACTTATGTATATATCAGTAGAATATTATGTGTGTGTTACCAGAAGCACAGCCCATATAGCACTAGTGATGGTTGAAATGTCTTTTCATTTAGCCTTGCAGTGTCTTTTCTATTCCCTCCATGGTACTAGCCTCAATATACACCGAATCTGACTCTGACAATAGCATGAAGAACACAGAAAGTTTGCTGCATACCAGACATCATTATTGTTAATACAGCTGTGGTTATATATGATTTTTAAAAATCTGATGCTTTTAAAATTTCAGAGTTGTGGTACTTGTTATTATTTTTAACCATTTATGAAAATAGGCCAAATACCACTCTCATCATCTTTTTAGTTCTGTGGATGAAGAAGTGCTTGCCTACATTTCTATGTCACCATGTGTATGCAATACCTCCCAGAGGCCAGAAAAAGGTTCACGTTATCTTAAAACTGGATTCTGAGCCACCTTGTACATGCTAAACCAAACCTGCTCCTCTGTAGGACCAGCAAGTGCTCATAACCATTAAGGCATATTTCCAGACCCTCTGCATTTTTTCAATATAAAAATCTTGGTTAGAACCCAGATGTTTCTTGGGAAATGTGGTGGCAAAGCTTTATTTTCACCTATGTACATTTTTCTTATACTCTGTGTAGTCACAAGCACAGGGTGCATATTCGAGGTATATTACAGTAATGATTTTATACATATACCATTCCACTCTTAATGAACTGCTACTAAGAAAGTTGGATTAGAATACAAAGCTGAAACAGTATCCTTTCTTATGTTGCTTGGTGGCTCAGAAAAGTCAAAGCATAAACGCCTTCTCTATAAATAACAGCAAATACGTGCCATATGGCTTAACAGTTGTGGTAGAGCTGCATATCACATCATTAGTCCCTGTGTTAAACACACTGATTAACAAGGGAGCGGTGCTGCCTACATGTCGGAATTTGAGCTGTAAGTGTCAGTAATGCAGCCACAAGTTGTAGCAACACCAGAAATCAAAGGAGCCAAAAATTTCCCACCAAAAAAAAAAAATACTTTAATGCCTGCCCATGCAAAATCTAACAACGGTATTGTTCCCACCTTCAGCTAAAACTCCTAAAGTTCTGCCAACATTGTCATCTAGTCAGCTGTTCATTTACCTCCAGGGAGGATGAGCCCTCTCAGAAGGGGGGTAACAGCTGTGCCAATTCCTCTCTGGCATGATTTTAACTTTCTTTCGTTATATTTAGCTAACATCTTAAATAAAATCACCTTTGCTTGAGAAAAAGAAATAAACCCAAGAGATTAAGGTTCAGTCATATGAAAAGAGACAGCTGGCACAGTGGGAGGCAAAATTCTGTTTTAATAGCAGCCAGCCTTCACATGGATGGCATGGTTGGGATTGGAGTGTGTGTGCCTGGAGCTCTTTAACCATTGATACACCCAATCTGCCCATCCCAGGGAGCCTAAGGTTTACAGTGTGGTGCACACACACACATTTCACGTGTGAAAAAGCAAGGTTTCTATAATTTGAGAGACCTGTGCAGAACTGGAGTCTAAATGAAGAAGGAAGTGCCAAAGTTCCTGTATTACCTACAGCAGAGCATTGAATAATGGACACCTTTATTAGGTGAAGAAATAATTCACATAGAAAGTCCACATGCATATACTATGTAAGAAAGCATTGTTTAGAAAAAAATTTTATATAAGATTCTTCATGGTACTAAATTTTTCTGAACATCAAACTACCTGCTATAAGGAATATTTTGTGCATGATTTACTTGAAAGGGAACAAAACTGAGCACACAAAAAAACAACGATGCATGCCTTAATACACACCAACAGGTTGGGCTGGAACATAATTATATGATTTTATAAAAAATTTATCCTATATAAATATATATGACTAGATTCCTATGTACACAATTACATGTCTATATGCATATACAGATACATATGCAGATATATATAGATATATAGATATATTGCTTATCATTTTAAAACATTAGATCAGGAAGATATAAAGAGAAACATTAATGGTTATCTTGCCATAGCACTTTTGTGTGTTCCACACATTCTGCATAGAACAGAAGCTATGCTCTCATTAAAACCATGGACAAAAAATGTTTATATTTAATATATGCTATATGTGCAGCTATCATAATGATCCCTAATCTATAAAATCTTTTATTCTGAAATCAGTGTCAGGGTAACACTGAGCCCACAGACACCCCATTTTACCAGGAACAGTGGGAAGAAGCTTCACCCTCATTATTATGCTGTTTCCATTCTCAGCCTTCTCAAGGTGTTACCAGAAATGATACAATCTCCCCAGGGGGAAAAGTCATTTAACTGAACTGGCAAAGAACTGACGTGTTCTGCCCTGGGATTGTACACAGTTCAAACTGGCCTAGCGCTTGAAGGAACTTCTATTTGCAGGAACTGTGCCTGGATCATTATCGGAAAGCAGTTTATTCTACACTCCCTTACAGAAGTAAGTCTGAAATCCCAACACATGTTCATGGTTTCTTTCTCTCTGGCCTAAAATAACTGAATCGGACAGGAAGCATGATGTGCTTTTCTGGAATCCTTTCTCTCCCTTTCTACTGTTTCATTTTCCTCCAGTACCACCATAAGTTGGTGATGACCTTCCTTTGTTGCTTTCCAAATAAATCCAGTCTCCACCTGCTTCGTAGGCTTCTGCAGTCTTGCTCCAGCCTGCCTTTCCACTCTCATCTACCACACCTACATAAGAGCCTGATGTGGATTTCTCACAACTCATGCCCTGGTTTCATTCTGCCCTGTACCATCTCCCTTGCTTGAAACTTCTTCAAGGCAAAATGTCCTTCTTCCTCCATATGTCAACACCCTTTGCTGCCTCCTCAATGGTACCTCTTATGCCCCCAAGTTCACATTTCTTTCTTTTTAACCTTCAGCACATGTGCTGTTTCTTTGCTTAAAGCACTGATTCCTCTACTTTGTATACTGGAGAGTAAACAGGTATCAGGACATTCATCTTTTCTCCACCTGTTTTATCTTTAGTTTTTCTTGACGTGAATCTGACAGAAAGTAGACAGAATAAACCAGCATCTGTAAAAGTCAATATAGCAAGTGCTTCCAGGTGCACTGTCTCGTCTAGTCCTCACAACACTACATGGCATATGTGCTATCATTCCCATCTAGTAGAGGAAGACACCAGGGTCAACTTGCTGGGCTGGGCAATATACTTGTCAATGATATCTCTCTCAAATAGATCTACTGACATTTTACTCCAAGCTATCTAGTTGTTTATGTTCATGGTCTGTCCAACCACCTCAATTAACCTGCTTCTTGGAGAGGCTGGCCCTGTCTGACTCACACAACGTCTTCCTTCACTAATGAGTCCCCAGAAGGAAGGCTACAGAATACTCTTTCTCTCTCCTTCAGCCAAGCTAGTACAGAGGATACAAGTCCCTAAAGCCCATACCTATTATCATGGCTGTGAAGTTTACCTGTCTGGGTCTGTCATGCTAAGTCACACTGCCTCCTCTCCTATTTTCAAGTCCCTTCATATCTGCCAGAGAGAACCAAATGGAGCTTTCTGAGAGTCTACAAGCAGGGCTAGCTAAGAGCTCTAACAAAGCAGGACTGCACTGAGAAGTTATCCCCATAACTCCAGTAAACCCCCATCATTCTGCTGATCTAGAAATTTCTAGAATTGCACTTTCCCTTTGAGATAAGGGTATATATCATCAGTCATTCAATGAACACTTATTTATTCATGTTAGCTATAATATGAACTAATCTTGGCTCTGAAGATTAAATAGTATCCCTTCAGAAAGCTCCCTTTCTTGCACATAACCAAGTTCTCTAGAGATATAGCTCATCAGGATAGTGTAAAGGACCGTCAGACTGGATACTTTGTAAAAGGCAGAAATCTATTTCTCACAGTTCTTCTCATCTAAGTGCTAGCTAACTTAGTATCTGGCAACACGAATAGCATGAGTCCCGATGGGCTGTGGGTACGAAGCTCTGCAGATGCTCGAGCCCTTTTTGTAAAATGATGCTGTATTTACATATAGCCTACACACACCCTCTGCTTACATTTTAAATTGGCTCTGGTTTGCTTACGGTCCCTTAATATTCTGTGTAGTTATTAAACTGTTGTTTAAGGGGAAAGTCTATATGTGTCTCTAACACTTCACTTCCTGTCCACAGTTGGCTGAATGCAATTATACAGAATTTATGAACACAGAAAAACTCTCTCTCTCTTCTCTGTATGTGTAAGATTACCCAAAGTGTTTTTCACAATGAAATCACAATGAAAGATGATAGATCTGAGGCCTGGACCAGACCTCTGCCAGGTCTGCTGTTGTGTGGACCCCGGATTCCGCCTGAGACATTCTGGAGGCTCCAAATCCCACAGCCAACATTAGGTACGAAGACCCACATACTGCCCTAAGCCCATAGCTGGGTGCTGTGAGCTCTCAGATTTCAGCAGATACCCCCCCCACCTCCCTGCCCCTGAGGAGTAGCACTCCCCTTCCAGCCCTCTCCTAGATCTGAGGCCTGGACCAGACCTCTGCCGGGTCTGCTGTTGTGTGGACACCGGATTCCGCCTGAGACATACTGGAAGGTCCACTCAACCCAGAGCCACAGAGGAACAACTGAACTCAGAACGTCAGACAACATATCCTGAGATATCCTAGACGAGACACTGCATCCAGAACAGCAGACACCTAGCTGGACTGCTACCTTGGAGGCACCAAATCCTGAAGCATCCTAGAGGTACCACTGTAATCAGTACAGCTGGAAAAGATCACAGAGATATCTGGACCCCTAGGAGATCAGACACAAGCTAGATAACTGGAAAGGCAGGCTTCAGTCAGAGACAGCAAGTACAGGCAGCACTAGAGTTAACCAGATGGCAAAAGGCAAGCGAAGGAAGGCAAGCAACAGAAACCAAAGTTACATGTCATCATCAGAACCCAGTTCTCCCATCATAGCAAGCCCTGAACACCCCATCACACCAGAAAAGCAGGATTCAGAATTAAAATCACTTCTCATGATGATGATAGAGGACTTTAAGAAAGACATAAATAACACTCTCAAAGAACAGATAGAAACCCTTAAAGAGGAAACACAAAAATCCCTTAAGGAATTGCAAGAAAATGCTACCAAATGGGAAAAGGTATTAAACAAAACCATGCAGGATCTAAAAATGGAAGTAGAAACAATAAAGAAATCACAAAGGGAGACTACCCTGGAGATAGAAAACCTAAAAAAAAGATCAGGAGTCATAGACACAAGTGTCACCAACAGAATACAAGAGATGGAAGAGAGAATCTCATGTGCAGAAGTTACCATGGAAAACATTGACACAACTGTCAAAGAAAATGCAAAATACAAAAAGCTACTAACCCAAAATATACAAGAAATCCAAGACACAATGAGAAGGCCAAACCTAACAATAATAGGTATAGATGAGGGGGAAGACACCCAACTAAAAGGACCAGTAAATATCCTCAACAAAATTATAGAGGAAAGCTTCCCTAACCTAAAGAAAGAGATGTCCATAAATATACAAGAAGCCTACAGAACTCCAAATAGTTTAGACCAGAAAAGAAATACTTCCCAGCCGGGCGTTGGTGGCGCACGCCTTTAATCCCAGCACTTGGGAGGCAGAGGCAGGTGGATTTCTGAGTTCGAGGCCAGCCTGGTCTACAAAGTGAGTTCCAGGACAGCCAGGACTACACAGAGAAACCCTGTCTCGAAAAACCAAAAAAAAAAAAAAAAAAAAAAAAAAAAAAAGAAATACTTCCCGACACATAATAGTCAAAACATCAAATGTAAAAAACAAAGAAAAACTACTAAAAGCAGTAAGGGAAAAAGGCAAAGTAACATATAAAGGCAGACCTATAAGAATTACACCAGACTTCTCACCAGAGAGCATAAAAGCCAGAAGATCCTGGACCAACATCATACAGACCCTAAGAGAACACAAATGCCAGCCCAGACTACTATACCCAGAAAAACTGTCAATCATTATTGATGGAGAAACCAAAATATTCCATGACAAATCCAAATTTACACAGTATCTCAACACAAACCCAGCACTTCAAAGAATAATTGATGGAAAACTCTAATACAAGGAGGGAAACTACAACCTAGAAAAAGCAAGAAAATAATCTTCCAAAAGCCGTAAAAGAAGGTAGCTATACAAACATATCTCCACTGCCAATAACAAAAATAACAGGAAACAACATTCATTTCTCCTTAATATCTCTTAATATCAATGGACTCAATTCTCCAATAAAAAGACATAGACTATCAGACTGGATACGTAAGCAGGACCTAACATTTTGCTGCATTCAGGAAACGAATGTCTGTGAAAAAGACAGACACTACCTCAGAGTAAAAGGTTGGAAAACAAGCTTCCAAGCAAATGGTCCCAAAAAACAAGCTGGAGTAGCAATTCTAGTATCAAATAAAATCATTTTCAACCAGAAGTAATCAAAAAAGATAAAGAAGGACACTTCATATTCATCAAAGGAAAAGTGCACCAAGAGGAACTCGCAATTCTGAACATCTATGCTCCAAATGCAAGGGCACCCACATACATAAAAGAAACTTTACTAAAGCTTAAAGCATACATTGCACTCTACACAATAATAGTGGGAGATTTCAACACCCCACTCTCAGCTATGGACAGATCATGGAAACAGAAACTAAACCGAGACACAATGAAACTAACAGAAGTTATGAACCAATTGGACTTAACTGACATCTATAGAACATTTCATCCTAAAACAAAAGAATATACCTTCTTCTCAGCACCTCATGGTACCTTCTCCAAAATAGACCATATAATTGGTCACAAAACGGGCCTCAAAAGATACAAAAAGATTGAAATAATCCCTAGTACCTTATCAGACCACCATGGACTAAGACTCGTCTTTGACATGGACAAAAACAACAGAAAGCCCACATGCACTTCGAAACTGAACAATGCTCTCTACTCAATGATAACTTGGTCAAGGAAGAAATAAAGAAAGAAATTAAAGACTTCTTAGAGTTAAATGAAAATGAGGACACATCATATCAAAACTTGTGGGACTCACTGAAAGCAGTACTAAGAGGAAAAATCATAGCTCTAAGTGCTCACAAAAAGAAATTGGAAAGAGCATACATTAACAACTTGACAGCAAACCTGAAAGCGTTAGAACAAAAAGAAGCTAATATATCCAACAGGAGTAGATGGCAAGAAATAATCAAACTCAGGGCTGAAATCAACCAAGTCGAAACAAAAAGAACTATACAAAATATCAACAAAACCAGGAGCTGGTTCTTTGAAAAAATCAACATGATAGACAAACCCTTAGCCAGACTAAACAAAGAGCACAGAGACAGTATTCAAATTAATAAAATCAGGACTGAAAAGGGAGACATAACAACAGAAACAGAAGAAATTAAAAAAATCATCAGATCCGACTACAAAGGCTTATACTCAACAAAATTGGAAAATCTGGAGGAAATGGACAATTTTCTAGATAGATACCAAGTACCAAAGTTAAAGGAGGAGCAGATAAACCATCTAAACAGTCACATAACTCCTAAAGAAATAGAAACAGTCATTAAATCTTCCCACCAAAAAATGTCCGGGGCCAGATGGTTTCAGTGCAGAATTCTTTCAGACCTTCAAGGAAGACCTAATACCAATCCTCTTCAAACTATTCCATCGAATAGAAACAGAAGGAACACTACCCAATTTGTTCTATGAAGCTACCATTACACTCATACCTAAACCACAGAAAGACTCAACAAAGAAAGAGAACTACAGACCAATCTCACTTATGAATATTGATGCAAAAATGCTCAATAAAATTCTCGCAAACCGAATCCAAAAACACATCAAAACAATTATCCATCAAGATCAAGTAGGCTTTATCCCAGGAATGCAGGGATGGTTCAATATTCAGAAATCCATCAATGTAATCCACTACATAAATTAACTTAAAGAAAAAAAAACACATGGTCATCTCACTAGATGCTGAGAAAGCATTTGACAAAATTCAACATCCCTTCATGTTAAAAGTCTTGGAAAGATCAGGAATTCAAGGCCCATACCTAAACATAGTAAAAGCAATATACAGCAAGCCAGTAGCCAACATCAAACTAAATGTAGAGAAACTTGAAGCAATCCCACTAAGATCAGGAACTAGACAAGGCTGCCCACTCTCACCTTACCTATTCAATATAGTACTGGAAGTCTTAGCTAGAGCAATTAGACAACAAAAGGAAGTCAAAGGGATACAGATAGGAAAGGAAGAAGTCAAAATTTCACTATTTGCAGATGATATGATAGTATACTTAAGTGACCCTAAAACTTCCACCAGAGAACTCCTAAACCTGATAAACAACTTTAGCAATGTGGCTGGATATAAAATCAACTCAAACAAATCAGTAGCCTTCCTCTATTCAAAGGATAAACAGGCTGAGAAAGAAATTAGGGAAATGACACCCTTCACAATAGCCACAAATAAAATAAAATATCTTGGAGTGAATCTAACCAAGCAAGTGAAAGATCTGTATGACAAGAACTTCAAGTCTCTGAAGAAAGAAATTGAAGAAGATCTCAGAAGATGGCAAGATCTCCCATGCTCCTGGATTGGCAGGGTTAACTTAGTAAAAATGGCCATCCTGCCAAAAGCAATCTACAGATTCAATGCAATACCCATCAAAACTCCAAATCAATTCTTCATAGAGATAGAAAGAGCAATCTACAAATTCATTTGGAATAACAAAAAACCTAGGATAGCGAGAACTAGTCTCAACAATAAAAGAACTTCTGGGGGCATCACCATCCCTGACCTCAAACTGTACTACAGAGCAGTAGTGATAAAAACTGCATGGTATTGGTACAGAGACAGACAGGAAGATCATTGGAATAGAATTGAAGACCCAGAAATGAACCCGCACACCTATGGTCACTTGATCTTTGACAAGGGAGCTAAAACCATCCAGTGGAAAAAGGACAGCATTTTCAACAAGTGGTGCTGTCTCAACTGGAGGTCAACATGTAGAAGGATTCAAATTAATCCATTCTTATTCCTTTGTACAAAGCTCAACTCCAAGTAGATAAAGGACCTTCACATAAAGCCAGATACACTGAAACTAACAGAAGAGAAGTTGGGGAATACCCACGAATACCTAGGCACAGGGGAAAACTTCCTGAACAGAACACCAATGGCTTATGCTCTAAGATCAAGAATGGACAAATGGGACCTCATCAAATTGCAAAGCTTCTGTAAGGCAAAGGACACTGTCAACAAGACGAAACAGCAACCAACAGATTTGGAAAAGATCATTACCAATCCTACATCCGAGAGAGGGCTAATATCGAATATATACAAATGACTCAAGAAATTAGACGCCAAACAACAAAATAATCCCATTAAAAATGGGGTACAGAGCTAAACAAAGAATTCTCAACTAAGGAAACACGAATGGCCGAGAAGCACCTTAAGAAATGTTCAACATCCTTAGTCATCAGGGAAATGCAAATCAAAACAACCCTGAGATACCACCTGACACCAGTCAGAATAGCTAAGATCAAAAATTCAGGTAATAGTAGATGCTGGCAAGGATGTGAAGAAAGAGGAACACTCCTTCATTGTTGGTGGGGTTGCAAACTGTTACAACCACTCTGGAAGTCAGTCTGGCGGTTCCTCAGAAAACTGGACATAGCACTACCTGAGGACCCAGCTATACCACTCCTGGGCATATACCCAGAAAATACCCCAACATATAACAAAGACATATGCTCCACTATGTTCATAGCAGCCTTATTTATAATAGCCAAAAGCTGGAAAGATCCCAGATGCCCTTCAACAGAGGAATGGATACAAAATATGTGGTACATTTACACAATGGAATACTACTCAGCTATTAAAAATAATGAGTTTGAGAAATTCTTAGGTAAATGGATGGAACTAGAAAATATCATCCTGAGTGAGGTAACCCAATCACAAAAGAACACACATGGTATTTACTCACTGATAAGCGGAGATTAGCCCAAATTTTGAAACAACAAAGATCCAACTACCAGACGACATGAAGCTCATGAAGACGAAAGGACAAGTGAGGATGCCTAGGGCTTTCTTAGAAGGAGTAACTAAATACCCAAGGGAGCAAATATGGAGACAAAGTGTGGGACAGAATCTGAAGGGGGGGTTGTATGGAGACCATTCCATCTGGGTATTCATTCCATGGGCAGTCCCCCAAAATAAACGCTGATAGGGATGTCAGGATGGGAAAGCTGACAGCAGCCTGGTAAGGCTGTCTCATTAGAAGTCCCCCAGAGTCTGACATACCCAGAGGCAGATACTCACAGCTAACCATTAATCTGATCAAAGGTTCCCAATGGAGAAGTTAGAGAGTAAACTGAAGGAGCCTAAAGAGTTGGTGGCCTCATGAGGAGAGCAACAATGCCAACCAACCAGAGCTCCCCAGGGTCTAAACCACCAGCCTAAGAGCACATATGGAGAGCCACATGACTCCAGCTGTACATGTAGGGGAGGATGGCCTTGTTGGGCATAGGTGGGAGATGAGGTCAATGGTACCTTGAAGGCTGAGCACTGAGTGTGGGGGGGGGTAATCTGAGGGTGGGGAGGTGGATTGGGGGGTAGGTGGGTAAACACCCTCACAGAAGCAGGAGGAGGGGGGATGGTATAAGGGGTTCCTGGGAGGTGGGGGGAATGCGGTAAGGGGATAAAATTTGAAATGTAAATATAATATCCAATAAAAGAGGGGGGGGAAGAAAAGCAGTTAGAACCAACATCCTTAATAAAATGTCAGCCCTCTTTAAAAAAATCTATCTTGATACTAAAATTTGTTTTGAGAATTTTATATTGCAGAATGATCAGCCTTGGGGTATCTACTCAACAAGCAAGCTGGGCAGACCTGCTCAAATCTCTGAGGTCCGGGAATTCCATCTGGAGGCAGTGAAGACACAGCATCAGAGGCTTATCAATTTGCTCTTCCCCCCACTCCTCTTCTAATATCTCAATGCCCATAGTCAGCTTGAAGAAGCTAATGAAGAGTCAGCGCCCCTATTCCCTGGGCTTGGGGACTAAGGTGGTAAATGTTGGGCTGTCTTTTTAGGGAAAAGTAGTGGTTTTGTCGGAATAGAGAGGATTAGCTAGGGTTTATTGCATAGCCATAACCTATTAGTAGAAATCTGTATAATTAGTATCAAGATGAAGATATAAATTCTTAAATGGCACCAATTTACTTTGATTACAAATTTTATTGGTATGAGCTTCTTATTGATATGAGTGAGATGAATATTGTTACTCTCATAGGCATTGTACCAGTATAACACATTTAGGAATACAAGGCTTAGACCCAGTCCTTCTTTAACTTTTTTAACTAATTTGAGATGGTCAGCCTGTGAGTTAAGGGACTATAGCAAAATCATCGTTTGGAGTTTATTGTTAGGGTGTTTTCTATGTTTTATTTAGAGATAACTAAGTGGAGTTAACAGGCAACAGTCCAGATTACCTTACATGGATAGTTGGTTTTCAAAACATCAGAAATCCACAGAATTGACTTGACAAACATTTCTGTATTAATGTGCATTTTGATTAGAGACCTGTCTGCTCCTGACAGCTTCCTATATTGAATTCTAAGAAGAAATTGAGCATCTTTGGAGTTATTCCAGTTGTGGTAAGACAGTCACTAGACAAGAATTGCCTCTTTCCATCTGCAGACAAATTACTGTCCAGAAAAGGACACACTTGCAGAATAGTCGACTGATTATATCTGCCTAGACAGAGTAATCAGCCCTTAATAACTCTGCAGCACTAAGGTCTGTCAGATGATTCTGGGCCAGAATGCGGAAAGACAGATGTTCCAACATTATGTAGTAGAGTGAGTGTCCAGGTGTTCAGAGGTCTCTATAAATTGGCTAAGTTTTAGAAGCTATGCTTTGTGCTTCCCACAATTATAGTTACCTCAATCATTCTGGATTTCTGACGGGGTTGAAAACTTATAGCCTCATAGCTAATTCTGGCTATTTACCTTGAGAGAAAAGATTTGAGTGGATGGTCGTGAGCTGACATTCATCCTAAAGCCAAGGAAAAAGCCAGGTTCAGAACTAAGTGTTTTAGTTAGGAGAGACAACAGAGGTTCTGGTTAGTCAACAAAATGTTGGACTGGGTATGAGGACTATCTTGTACCTCATGGGTACAAATTGGCATAATTATGCTCTAATTGTATTTTGAGAGAAATTTTCATTTTAACAGGAAGGGTGATATGTAGGAGGAGCTAAGGTGGGAGGAGTACTGAGAGGAAGAGAAGGAGTAAGAAGAGGAGGAGAAGGAGAGGAGAAGCTAGGTGATGAAAGAGTGAAAGAGGGGGGAGACAGGGAGGCAGATGTTCATGTATCTCCACCAGTCAAAGATAGTTGATATATCTAGGTTGGGTAGTGGGTTACACCTCTGATTGAGCAATACCAAACTTATAAAGCCTATGATTAACATTTTTTAAAAAATGTATATGTGCAAAAAGAAAAAGGAGGCATGGGATAGGGGTTTTCTAAGGGGGGGAATGGGGAAAGGGGGTGGCATCTGAAGTGTAAATAAAATATCTAATAAAAAAGAAAAAAAATAAAAAGAAAGAAAGATGCTAAAAGGAACAGATCTTGAAGCTGAAAAACCCTGTCAGAAGAAGAGATACACACTCCAAAAAGTCTACCTTAACTATCTTTATATCTTAAGTTGGCTATAAAGAGAACTCTTAGGGGGAAAGACCACTTTCACCTCTCATCTTCAGGCCTGGGTTGCTAATGCTTGAAGAAGAAAGCTGCTGACAAAAGTGCAGTTAACACACAGCTTGCCTGTATGCTAGTGAGCTGATTCCATGGGCTGTTTCAAAAGGTTGCTGGACATCTCTGAGATACCAGAACCCAAATACTCCCTCTGAGATAAATGTATAGTCACACCCTTGGGACAAGTCTATAAAAGGTCCATAACTCACTCTGGATTCAGGAAGTCTCTTGCTAGTATAAGTGATTTGAAGAGGCAATAGGAGTTGTTTATCAGAGAGTCAAGAACCTTCCTAAGACTTAGGTGGATCTCTGGCACTGAGACCTTTGTCCCTTGGAACTGCAATCCCCAGCTGAGACTACTCTATGTCAAAGGATGTCAATTCATTTGCAAATCATCTAGATTCTCAGCCATGTTCATTAGGTAGCATAAATCTTGCCTAATGTGAATCTGTCATTAGAAATCCTAGCCTCTTCAGCCACAGTCCTGGCCAGTCTTGTTGGGCTTCCTTAAACACACAGTAATGAAACAAGTCAATACATATATCTCACCTCCCTGCTCCAGAATAGTTTCTTTGATAGTCTTTCATTACTCCATGTGACCGTTACATAATGAGCAATGCAATCTCCTTTTAAATCAGGCATGTTCCTACAGCAATTTATTCCAAAAAACAATTAAAGCTGGGAATAAATACAGGCTCAAGCCTGTGCTCCCACCACTCAGGAGACTGAGGCAAAACAATTACTACAAGTTTGAGGCCAGCCTGGGCTACACAGTGAGTTTACCTCAAGCTTAAGCTACACATCAAGACTGTGTATCAAAACCACACAAATAATAATAGTAAAATGATAATAATGTATATTACAACCTCTTCTAAATAGTATTCAGTAATTCTTCCACATAATCAATTCAAACACATTTCTATAAAAACACCTGTTCAGAGGATCCATAAATAATACTAAGAAAACAGGGACTTAGGGACTTTGCAGCTGTCTCACATTATAATAAAAAAAGTAACAAAATAGCAAACAATTTACCTAAACTGATTAATTAACCACTGAGTACTGAATACAAATCCCTAAGTACGAGAAGGAAAATAAAGCAGGTAATTATAATTTTCTAAATAAAATAAATAAGTAAACTTTCCATAAATGTGTCAATTTGGTTTGTCAGACATCCTAATCCTTAATGAATAGGCAGTGCTCAAGTATTTTATAAAATTAGAAATTCAGAAACTTATGACTTCTTTTTATTATAAAATAACAAATCAGAAAGAGAATTATTCTTGAGGCTAGGTAGATGGCTCAGTGGATAAGAGTATAGCTGCTCTTACAGAAGACCCAGGTTTTGTTCTCAACACCAATTTCAGGCAGCTAATATCTTCCTGTAACTCCAGTTCCAGAGATTCTTACATTGGCACATGCAGTTTAGATCTCACAAACCCACCTTAACTTTACAGAGCCTGCTCTGAACCCTTATTACAGAAAATAGGGGATGAAAATGGCAAACTAAGCTGAGTAATTGAGAATCCATACTGTTTTATACTTTCACAGCTCCTGGGATTTGACCTTACTATGGAGACAAAGGAATGAATAAAGGTCAAACACACAGAAAAAGCTGGGACTGTGTTGACTACTCTCTGCTTTCAATGTGACCTTTCAATGAACAGAAGCTCTTGGTGGTGAAGTAAATGTTGATTTATAACATCATCCTGGAAGTGAGAACACAGCAAAAACAAAGGTAGAAAGGGCTCTATGCAAAGGGATGTACATGTGATCTTAGGGTAGTTTCATGGTAGTGGATACCATGAGAATAATACAAGGACGGCACTAGAGATAAAGCACCTCCAAGGCAAGCTTGGATAGACTGAACTATGAGGAAAGAGAAGTCATCCATTCAAATATCCAGTAGATAAACATATTCAAGAGTCTCAGGGTAAGAATCAGTTTAGGATTTCTGAAGCCAGAATGAAAAAGAATGCCATTACAATTATGGTTTATATGCAAGAGGCAGTAAAGGGGGATAAGGTCAGAGAAAAAGAAAATATCGACGAATATCCTTTAGGACCTCACAAGCAACAGGGAAGAGCTGGGATTCTAGTCCAAATACTCAAAGTGAAAAATCCAATTGGAGGATGCTTAGAAGGTAGGAATTGATTACATGGCTAAATTTACTTAGACAAGAGCCCTCTAGCTGCTGCAAGAAGAGCAGACTTTAAGAACAATAGTAGCAGCAGTGAAATTCTGTTTGGAGACTATTACACTTGTACAATGCTGCTGACAAGAGTCCAGGTAGCAGCAAAGGGTCTGGGGAGTAGTCAGTCAGATTCTAGACATAGGACAAGCAAGACAAGGTAGAAGAGGGATGTATTCCTTTAGCTCTGTCTGTCACCCTATGAGAAATTATGTAGCTATTGACAAAGTGGTGATCCTGTTGCTACAGACACAGTCCCTGGAGCTGATGGCTCAGTACACTAACCAACTTAATCAACTATCTTGACATTTCTCCTTTTGTCCTGCAAAACTACAATTATCGATAACACTGATAACCACTTTTGTTGAGTGGGCATTTGTGCTGCTCTAGGTAATCTGATCAGGGGTTCTTATGCATTGTCTCAATGAATTCTGTTATTAAGACTATGATAGAAGTAGGATTATATCACTTTAACAGACAAGGGAAATGAAGTGGAGAGGTGAAATAAGTTGGGCCAAAGAGAGGTAATGAAAAACTTAGGATCTACCCCAGGTCCCCATCTTATAAAGAAACGCTTCCAAAGAAGAATCAGTTTCTTCTTATGGTATCCAACTATGCATCACATCCTAACAGCATACCACACCCATACTGTTCTTTGCCTTCCACAGAACAAACAACCTTCTTCAAGCAAGGTACTTCCCATCCCCTCCTTCCTGTTCCTCCCTTTCCCAGAAAGCTCTTTGGCTTAACACTTCCCTTAAAAGGTGGCGCCACATAAACATCTACATGTGGCCCCATCATCACATAGCTTTCTAAGCTTATTCTTTTTCATCAGAAATCCCTCCCCACTTAAATTGCACTAATCTTTGTTTCCGCCTGTGTATAATACTCCCCACTAAAAAAATAACAGTTCTAGACCAATAAATGAACAATGAAATTCATTATTTTGTGTTTGAGTCTCAAGTGTGCTTTTCTTCAACACTGTGGCTTTGGGGAAGTCATTTAACCTATCAGCATGTCCTTGCTCCCTTTGGGCAAAGAGGAAATATTTCCTCCTTTGCAGAGTTACTATGGTGATTAGAGGAGATAAAAATAAGCACAGGACTTGAGATCACCAACACAGAGTAACTTATGGGAGAAAGGAGGCAGCAAAGAGGGAAGAGAGGAGACTGTGAAGGAATTAGATGATTTGAATGAGAATGCCCTTCAGAGAAACACATTTGTAATGCTTGGTTCCCAGTTAGTGGGACTGTTTGGGAAGGATAAAGAAGTGTGGCCATGTTGGAGGAAGTGTAACACAGGAGATAGGTTTTGACATTTCAGAAGCTCATGCCAGACACCACCCCGCTTCCTGACTGCTGCTTGTGGATCAGGATGTACAGCTCTCAACTACTGTTCCAGTGCCATGCCTGTCTGCCTCCTGTCATGAAGATCATGAACTAACCCCCTAAAACTGTAAGCAATCCCCCAATAAAATGATTTCCTTTATAAGACTTGCCTTTGTCATGGTGTCTCTTAACAACAACAGAGTGTAACTGAGACAGTGAATATGCTTTATATATAATATATACTTGTATAAAATGTTCTTATATAACACAGTACCCTATACAATAAATACATAGAATATTTTAGATCACTGATATTTAGAGTGGAAAGTTTATTTACATTGAAAATTTCCACTAAAATAAAAAAAAAAAAAAACAAAGAAAAAACAGTAAATCTTAGAAAATGTTTAGTGAGAAAAAAACACATTAATGTGACTAGAAATCACAAGCCTGAACATGGTATTATTTCTTAAACATAAAAGATTCCCCTAACTGCAATGATCAGAACACCAACCTGTAGTTACCAATTACATACTATAGTGAGTTGTAGGGGAGAGGTTGTGACAGTATTCCACCTTGGGGTACTCTGCCACATAAGGCCTCCCCAGCCTCTCTGAAATGTCCTTCCTCGCTCCATGAGCAGTCTGAAAAAGATATAAAATAACAGATAACAAATGCTCACCATCACTTCTGCACTGAAAGAATACGGACAGAATCCTTTCTTGTAATAATAAGAAGGTATGTCATAAATTACAACTGTGTTGGGGATGGTTCTCGTATCCTAGAGATAGCACTGAATAATTTCCTTATTATTATGATGCTTACAATCTGGTAGAAGAAGACTGATAATAAACAAGTATGTTAGGTAGTAATAATTGTTTTAGAAAAATATAAACCTAGGAAAATGAGAGAATGGATTCTGGCTTTTAAAGGATACCTAGGGAAGAAAGCTCTGCCTACTGGGAACTGACCCTTGCTTGGCTCAAATGTTGTCCCTTCCTGTTTGTTTGTTTGTTTGTTTGTTTGTTTGTTTGTTTGTTTGTTTTAATAAAGCCAAAAGTGGGGAAGTAAATCACTCCATCCTTACACCTTGGTTTTGTCTGACTTGTTTTCTTTTTTAATAAATAAGTTCATTCTAGTACAGCTTGTTAAGCAGTCAGAAGATAATTTCCATGTGGCAACGCTCTAATGAATAAAACATTGCCAGGGAGCATAAGCAGAACCTGATGCTCTATATGTTAGATACAGAGCATCAGAAATGCACATAGTGTCGCTGCCACAGGAAGCAAAGATCACACATGTCCAGAGGTATTTGAGAAGAGAAAAACATTTCCATAATTGAATAACATACCCTTGATCTGCTTATCTGTTTAAGAAAGACTCATGCTTTTTTTCCCCAAGTAACCCCCCAAAAACCATTGAGATGAAAAAGGAAACTTCAAGGGAACATCCCAAATTAGAAACCTTTCCAGATATAGGCCACTTGACTTCTAATGATAGGATATAGTAAAAATGTGGATGCATTAAAAGTATCTAATGTTACTGTCTAGTGCTGTGTACAAGATGCAAATGAAATAAGAATAAATTTCTTGTTGAAACTCCAGCTCCATGCTTAATATAATTTCAGAATGCATGTAAATATGTTCCAAAACCAGAACAAATTCCCAGACTTGGAACATTTCATGTCCTAAGCAATTTGGATAAGCATCAAGTGCAAGTTGTAGCTATAGAATCACCTTGGCACCTAAGCTTCAGATTTTGTATTAGAGACACTCAACCTGCATATAAAAGAACAGAAAGACAAACTACAGTTCACAATTTAAATAAACTGATGGGTGTTTACTAGAGAAGACAACTTATAAAAAATATTCATAGAAAAATAGGATATGTAAACTAAAAGTTAAGTTGCAGTAGCAGGGGAAGAAGGAAAAAGACAGGAATAGAAGAAAACCTGGAAGTCATGCTCCAATTGCACTTTGTAAAACAACAACTGAGAAAGTCATTATGAAGCCCATGCAAACAGTGGCAGTTCAAATACAATCTAGTATTCTAAAAACAGCAGTGTACATTACAAAGGACCTGAGGCTGGAAGGTGGTGGCACCGTGCCTTTATTCCCTGCACTTAGGAGGCAAAGGCAGCAGATCACTGTGGGTTTGAGGCCAGCCTGGTCTATAGAGCAGGTTACAGGACAGCTAAAGCTATACAGAGAAACCCTGTCTCAAACACATGCATGTGCATGTGTGTGTGTGTGTGCACACACACACACACACACACAAACACACACACACACAAGCTGAGAGGGCTGGGGAAATCAATCAATAAAACTCTTGCTACGTTAGCATGAGGCTCTGAGTTCAATTCCCAGAATCTACTTAAAAGGAAAGAATGGTAGCATAAGTTTATAATCCCAATGTGTGGAGGTAGAGACAGGTCGATCACTAGATCTGAACTGGACAGACTGCCAACCCTAATTGGTAATCCATGCTCCCATTAAGAGACTGTTTCTCAAAAAACACTAAAAATTTGATGTCTCTTGAGGAATGACACTCAAATTGACATCAGGCCTCTACAAGTGCATGCAAACATGTAAATATACACTACCATACAAACCACAAACTTCACACACACAAATGTACACATGCATGCCCATAAACACACAAATACACAAATATGCACAAACAAAGTAAAAAGAGCTGGGAATAGAACTGTAAATTTCTGGGGCATAAAACAGAAATAGACCAACGTCAGGATTGGTTCAAAGAGGTGGCAGAGGTCTTATCTCAAAGAACTGAGCTGCCCTCTTGCCTTAATGTCACGAATCTAAAGACAAGATTAATCATCTGTGCATTTAAAATTAAGCATGTAAATATGCCCCTATTAATTTTGCTCCTCATTGTCATTCAGGCATTCATGTCCAATTTTAAAAACATAATTTGTGGCCTAAGAACTGTCCTTATTCTGCCCCCTCTAGATTCACACCAGAATATATAAAATTGAATTTATGACTGGTGAAAGGCAACAGATTAATAGCACCATAAATTAATCTATTCCTCCATATACTAAGAGTAGAAAATCTAAAAAGGGGCAGTTCAATCTAACATCTTCTATTATTATGCTTTAAAAGTGAAGTCCAGGAAAATGAGATAAAAATTTATAACCCAAGACCAAAGAGCAAGTGGCATACCATGGCTTCACTGCTTGGTTTCCAGGCCTCTCAGCATGACACTTTGAAGTAAAACTTTCCTTCTTTAAAATAATCATTTATCTTTATATTGGAGGAAATATAAATGCTTCAGAGTTTTACTGATATATAAGGAAGACATTAATATATGATTTAATCTAGATGCTGCTCAACAAAAAATAAGATGACAGTAGTGATAGTAAATAAATAAGAGACCTCAGGCTCTTAAAACGCATGTTTTCTTTTGTTTCTAAAAAAAATAAAAGGAGGGTTACCTTTAGTAATATTTCATTGCCTATAGCTGTGATCAGAGCCATTAAATACATATCTGGCACCCTCCTTCTCCCTCAGTGATCAAACACTGAGAGTCTATGAGCATACTTCCAGACACAGTCCTCAAGCCATTTGCCCCACACTGCCCATTGGGAGCTGTCAGCCAGTATCCTAGGATGGCAGATCCTTCCCATTTTCCAAAAGGTCCAGCTTCTCTATCTAAATCCATCTTGCTTTCTGTCACAAGGGATGTATTCGTAAAACCCAAAGGTAACTGTAACATAAATTCATGTTAACAGCTTCCATTGGTTTTTCAGCTCCTAGAAGGTTAATACAAACTTATCAGCCTAGCTTGCCTAACAGGTCTTTTAGATTCATTTTATCTGCTTTCCAGGATGTATCTCAAATCCTTTTCTCTTATACACCCTTGTTAACCATTCCACCCACCCCAGATATTCAGTATCTTGGATCAAAATGATGATTTTGCACATTCTGTTTCATTACTCTTATCTATGTGATTTTTTTCATCCTGCAAAGAAGGCATCAAATAAATCTTATATCCCTGTTAAGCCCTTCCTTTAAGGAACATCTGATTGTATCCATCACCTCCCATTCAAGACACACCTTTTCCCTACCTCCTCCCCGAGGAGCTCAAGAGGAGATACCCAAAAGGTCACATGACTTGAACTTGACCAGTGATAATGGCAATGTCACGGAACACAGTCTGGCTCAGAAATGGGCTGGTGCCAAAAGCTAGATCAGAAAACCTTTTCTCCCCTTGAGTCTTCCAAGCCAATAAGAAGGTGGCAAAAAAAAAAATCAATATCTGATATAACATAGTACAGAAGCAGTGGTAGACTATTTATCCCAGGGAGAGCTGTGCAGGAAAATTAAGCTTCAGCCTAGGAATAAGACTTAGGAAGAAATAATGAAGATAGACACATGAAAGATATTTCTAATGGACAGTATTGAGCCCCTAGATTCCTCTATTTTTAAGTTGGCATTAAATTGTTGTTTTGGGTGAAAGAAAGAAAATGATCCAGAGGAAGCATGCTCTGAGAGTAATGGATCCCTGTATCTATGTGGCTCCATAGATCTGTGTTTATATCCCCTAGAGTGGCAATTATGGTGTTCCATTGTAAGTTATTTGTTTTCACAGAGCAGTCATGTGGGCAGTGGCTGAATCTTACTCATCTTTGGTTCTTTAGAGTCTTTGGGGTATCTGTTGAATGGATAGAGGCCCAAGAAGGCAACCTTATCCTATATTTCTAATACCAATAGCTTCTTAAATCAGCAACACTCAAAAGTCACTGGGCCTTGTTTATCCTTATTCTCAACTGTCTCAAAATTTCCAGTGAATCCAGAGGTGGTAATAGTTTAAGACGCACTTGTAAGTCTCTCAGATCATGAACTACCTGTTCCAGTGGAGTGAGCCATCACATCAAAAGTTCCCCAAAACTAATATGTTTAGAAATAGAATGTTAGGTTTTCTTATTTTATGGGTAGAAATTACTGACAAATCTAATGTTTTTTACATGTTAATTGTGACAACTAAAACTCAGTCCAATGTTTTCGGCCAGTAGAGTCATAGATAAAGATAAATAGATAAAAACCAACATTTTCAAAGTTATCTCAAAGTGATAATAATATAGATAATACTGGAAAATTTTTCTTCTTCACTCATTTCTCTACTTTCAAATTGAACATATAAGCAAAAAATTATAATAGAAAAATAAATATCCTTTTCACTTTAGAAAATGTGGCTCTCTTCATCTATCTGTATCTGGGTTTTCATGGCTTTTCTTGAATTCTTTTCCACCTACTCATTTTGTGCTATTCCAATGTGTTTGTTTTGTTTAATCATGTTACATTATTTTATATTAACTATATTATATTTCCTTAGATGTCTAATTTTTTTCAAATGAGGGACAGAAATGGGGTGAATCTAGATGGGAGGGGGTGTGGGAAGGAAATTGTAGGAGTAAAGGAGAAATTATAACTAGAATATGTTACATTTAAAAAGCTATTTTAATTTAAAATATATTAAGTGCCATTGTTCAAATCATGTCTTCTGTGTCATTCAACAAAAGAAAAAAGATTTTGAAATGATAAGAGTCTTAACTTTGGCACATGAGCCTCATATACACATGTTTCTCTACATCTTGACATCAGGAGCAGAAATAGATATTACTGCACATCTCTGCAGCTCCCTTGGTGGCTTTGCAGAGGTAACCCCTGACTTCTTCCTTAAAGCATTCCCTCTAGTACCCAAAGCAACCATGTCACAAAGTGTATATGTTATAGAATATTTATATCGTACAGTTTAGAAAAATTAAATGTGCATCATAATATTACCATATGGCAGTCAAAATGAATCATGATTGTAAATAAAATTTCATGCAGTCATCTGTGGCCTCTGTCTTCAAGTTTCAGCTAAAAATAAATATAAGAAAAGCCAGTCTCCCTCAGCTGACACTCTACAGAAGGTATCTCCAGACTCTGAAGGTAACTAAGGAGCTGAATATAAAGGAGAAAATCCTGCCAACTGTGAACCATTTATGTGTAGTGCAAGAAAACACTACAAACAGAAATGGTTGTCAAAATGACTGACCATGACCTCATCTCCACAGGATCATCTGTAGATTTATGCAGATCTCTAGAACCATGAAGGCTTTACTGAGTTTCCATCTAAGCCTCTACACATGCCAATCTTTGTACAAGACTAAACAAAGTTTTTCAAAACTTCTCCTAAGTTCAGCTCACATTACGTATCACCTCTACACCCATCAGGGATTTCTTTACATCAGTCCATTGGCTGGTCTTATGATAATTCTTCCACTATAGTAAATGCCAAGGTTACAGTGTGATGTCACTAAATATGGCATTGTAAAGAATTGTTTAATGCTTATTCTTAGACAGACACCAGACATGTAAATAATACCAAAAGTATGTATGATTGGCAAAGATAGAAAAATAATTAGGACTAGGAAGTTCTGAGGATCATCTTTGTTTTAATGTACTGCAAAATATTATAATATAAATCATATACGGTTTATAATGTTATGAAATCTATAATTATTTAAATAAATATTTGTGTTTATAGTTGTACTGTTTTAATAGCACAACTGTTTATGCCCTTATATAACTTGATTTCTAATAATTTCTGATTAATATCCTACTCATAAAATCTCTTCAAGTTGAACACCTGCGACTTGTAAGTTTTTATGAGTCAGCTCATCACAACACTGCACCAGGCCCTTGGATATAGTCTAAGAATACATGAATACAGTGCAGTCTCTGCCCATCAAAAGGCCTCAATCCTTTTGCAAAAGAGAGAAAGAGATGTAAAGAATTTATAGCAAAGAAGAAAGTGCAAAGTGAAAGTCTCTTCAAAACACAGAGAGTACAGACAGGCCTGAAAGGAGAGTCAGGGGAGAAATTCAGAAAATGTTTTGTAGAAAATGCATCATTTGATCTGAGTCCCAAAGTACGCAGATGCAGGTGGGGAAAAGCACACACGACAGGGTGGGGGAGACATGCACATTCTGGTCCCCAAAGAAGCAGCAAGGATAAGAGTTTAAATATATGAAACAGCCAGATATTTTCTAGGGATTGCAGTATATTTGAGACATGGAAATCCACGTGAAAGAGAAACAAGAAAAAAATGTTGAAGTTTTTACCTCTCAAGAAAATATTATCTATATAAAATTGAGCTTCTCTTTAAAAAATTATTTGGAATGGGCTAGAAAGATGAATCAGCAGTTAAGTGCACAGGCTGCTCTTATAAAATACTCAGTTTTGATTGCCAGCATCCCCATTGGGGCCTACAATCATCTGTAACTCATTTATTTTTAGTGTATCCCATGTTTTCTTCTAGACTCCATGGTACCGGGCATGCATGCAGTACTCAGAATACCTGCATGCAAAATACTCCTACACACAAAAAAAAAATTTTAATTTAAAATTTATTTTGAACTGCACAGGTTGGCACATACCTCTACATAGTAAAACCATGTCTCCAAAGAGAGTTTACTAATGTACAAAAGATGTATAAATTTAATATATATCACATTGAGTTTGGATATCTGTGCATATCAATGATACCATCAGCACTAGTACGAACATATATATTTTCACTTTCAAAATGTCTTCGTGTTATAGTACATGTGTGTTGCTATTATTGTACATTTGTTTCAGCAGGAACTTTTGTGTGTGTGCGTAGTATCGTGCTTTTGATTGTAGGCACATGTTCATGCAGTATGTTCACTTGTGCCTGCAGACGCAGGTGTGCACACATACAAGTGGAAGCCAGAGGTTGACATCAGGTGTTGTCCTTATTCATTGCCCATCTTGTTTTTCGAACCTGGAGAATCACTGGTTCAGCTATGCTGCCTGGCTATCAAGCCCCAGGGATCTACCTGTCCTCCTCTGATGCAATACCATGTCCAGCTTTTCATGTGAATGTCAGGGATCTAAACTCACATCCTCAGATGTGCCAAGCAAGCACTTTATCTACTGATTCATCTATCTCCTCAGCCCCAAGGGCTTTTGACACAGTATACCCTTAGCATCCAATCCATGCTACTCTGTTGATAACTGTAGGAGCCCAGTGACACACATCTTCCTGAAACATTCTTTTCTTCAATAAGAGAAGCATTACACCTATTGAAGAACAATGACCCCTTTCTCTTTCTCCATCTCCTGGTAGCTACCATTCTGTCTCTGCTTCTGTAAGCTTGATCATTTTTTTCTTCCTATTATACATAGAATTGTATAGTATATGTCCCGTGACTGTTTGTTTAAATGTCTTAATGTCTTCTAAATTTACCATGCACATTTCCTCATTCTTAAGGTTGTGTAAAATGACATTGCATTGTATGTATATTTATACTGTCCTAGTTTGCTTTATAATGCTGTAGTAAAGACCATGAGAAAAACAAATCTGTGGAAGAAAGGATTTATTTGGCTTATATTTCCCAATCGCAGTACCTCATTGGGTGAAATCAAGTAAGGTAGGAACCTGGAAGCTGGACCAGAGATCATGCATACATGCTCCTTGTCAGCTTTATCTGCAATAGCTTGCTCAATTTATTTCCCTATACAACCCAAAGCCGCCCATGCAAGGATGTCACTGCCCACAGTGAGGTGGGCTCACTCATATTAATCATTAATTAATAAAATGCCCCCCCACAAACATGCCTACAGGACAATCAGGTGGATGTCTTTTTCCAATTGAATTCTCCTCTTCCCAGATAACCCAGACTTGAATCAAATTGAAAAGAAAACAATAACAAAAACAATGTACTATCACATATATGTTTCTTACCCATTGATCTGTCGGTTTTAGAACATACCATATCTTGCGTATTTTGTACAACACTGTTTTGAGTGTGGCACCAATACATCCCAAAAATACTTATTTAAATTCTTTTGGATACATATCCAAGTGTGGAATTGCTAGATCATATGGTAGTTCTATTTTAGAACTTAAAATACATGGTTCTTAAACAGACCATTATAACAAATCAAATAAGCATTTCAGTATTTGTGTGCTATTTAAAATTCCACTAGAGACAGAGAAAGTAGCTTGGAATATGCAAGAGATTTTCAAAGTGAATTAGATACAACATCCATTTTGAATAGCTCACAGAAGCTACACCATGAAATAGTAAGTTAAAGGCCATTTGCAAAGGACTAAATACTACCCCTAAACTCATCTGTTGTGATTCAAGCCTTCCAGTCATTTAAGATGTAGTAACTGTGTAATTTATTAGGTCATGAGTGTCAAATTGTCTTCATTTATGTCCTTACAAAAGAGACCCCAGAGAAGTAAATAAGCTATTCTTCCATAGGAAGAGAATAGGAAGTAACCATCTATGCACCAGGAAGTGTGACTTTCCCAGACACTTCCTAGAGACCCGCTAGTGTCTTGATCTCACAATTTTCAAACTCTAGAACTATATGAAGTAATCTCCCATTGTTGGTTTGTTTTTCTTTGTTTTGTTTTTTGAAAATGGTTTTTTTTTTTTTTCTCACAACGTCTATCCTGATTGTAGTTTCGGCTCCCTCTACTCCTCCCAGTTCATCCCCATCTTGCTTCATATTCATATCTACTCCCTTTCTGTCTCTCGTTACAAAACAAACAGGCTTCTAAAAGATAATAATAAAATACAATACAATGTAGTGAGACAAAACAAAAACTAATTCAACATAATTCGACAAAACAAACAGAAGGAAAAGAACCCAAGAGAAGGCACAAGAAGCGAAAGCCAAATTCTCATATTCAGGAATCCCATGAAAACATTAAACTGGAAGGTGTAACATATTTGCAAAAGACCTTCAGTGTGAAAAGGGACAAGCAAAGGATATATGTATATATATTTTTAAGTAAAACAAAATATTTAATAAAATCTCTTAAAAAGGAAAAGACCAGACACGACATTGCGAGACAAGGAACCTCCAATGAAACTACTGAGTTTGTTTTCTGTTGGTCATCTATTACCAGTCATGCAGCCTACACTTAAGAGTGGTTTTCTAAACCACCAACCAAAGAATATACATGAGTCAGTCCATGGCTCCCACTACATATGTAGCAGAGGACTCCTCATCTGGCATCAGTGAGAAGGAAGGCACATGGTTCTGTGGAGGCTTGATGCCCCAGAGAAGGAGGATGCTAGAGGGGTGAGTCAGGAGTGGATGGGTGGGTGGGGGAGCACCCTCTTAGAGGCAAAGTGGAGAGGAATGGGATGAAGGTGATACCGGGGAGGAGGAATAGCATTTGAAATGTAAGAAAATAAAATGATTTTTTTTTTTAAAAAAAATGTATATTTATTTTTCTCCAGTGAGACTCCCTTGGAGAAAATCAAATTCACATTTGCAAGTAGCATCATCTTGGAGACTGATTCTGGATTAGGCATTGTGATATGTGTTCACATTTCTTTTCAGCTCTAGGGCCCCATTTAGACTGGACAGGGGGAGGACCAGTACATGCTGCTCAGTCTCTGCATGTTTTATGTGCATCAATCCTGTTGATTTAGAGTGCCTTATTTGCTTGGTGTCTTCCATACTCTCTGGCTCTTTTACTCTTTACAGGGTTCTCTAATCCCTGAGGGGAAGAATTTGATGGAGACATCCCATTTACAGCTGAATGTTTAGGTCTCTCACTCTGCATTATGTCAGTCTGTGAATATCTGTATTCATTCCCTTCTGCTGCAGGAGAGTGATGGCTGAGCAAGGCACTGATACATGAATATAATAGAATGTTATTAGGAATCATTTTATTGATGTGTGGTTATTTGTTTGTTGTTTGTTTGTTTGTTTTTTAGAGCAGTAGGATTTGGTTTTACCTTAGGTCCCGGGGCTATGTGGTCTTGAACTCTTGGTCACACTAGTAGTGGCAGGTACAGATTCCATCCTGTGGAATGGGCCTTAAATCAATAAGATATTGATTGGTTCCTCTACAAATATTATGCCACCATTTCACTGGCATATATCTTGCAGACACCACTGTTGCTGTAAGGGTTTGCGGCTGCTTTGGTGTTTTTGTTTTTCCTTTTGTTGCCTATAGAATACCTTCCTATAGCAAAGACACAAGAACATAGGGATGAGGGTGCTATGTAGGCAATAAACTTGTCTCCAGCAATGGGGCCTTGGTATCAGTTTGTGGAGAGGAACTCATAGTCTTGGCTACAGCCTAGGTTGTTTGGGAATTCCCGTAGAACCTCTTTGACCAAAACTCTAATTATATGTAACCCAATTCTAGTACTGGAAGCTTCATTTGGTGACAGAAGATATCCAGTGGGGCTCTGTCTTCACCACTATTTGCCAACTTCATTTAGATCTATTTTATATGCTGTATATAGTTCAGGAAGCTTCTACTGTATTAGATTCCCACACTAGACCTCAAATTCCCCTTTATTTTAGCCATCTCACCCCATACTCCTCCCCTCGTTCCCTCTCTGAAGTAGGATGAAGCATCCTTTGGGTGTTTGCCAAAGTGATATACCTGAATCTTAAGGTAGATCAATTCTCATCTCCCTGAAGTATTGCCACACTGATTTCCACAGCACCTGTACATGTTTACACTCCCACCAGGGCTGTAGTAAATATTAATATCTCTTTGTGGTTTGTATGCCACTTAGATCATTTAGTTCCCAAATAAAAGATATAATATTATATTTATAATAAGCTTTAAAGCACTAGAGCTGGGAAAATATCAACCCTGTATGCTATTTTCTCTATATCCCTGTCAAAACTCCCATGATATCACTTTCCATGTTCTGCCTGGGCCACTCCTAATCTGATAGGCCAGTGCTCATGACCCCATGGAGAGTTCAACCTTTGTCTCCCTTATTCCTGGTCTTTATTTCTAACCCTCAAGCCTGGGAAACCTTTGCTCTACACCCTCTCTTCTGTCCAGCTCAGGCTGTAGGCATCTTTATTAACTAATGAGAGATAATTTTGGGGTCAAGGTTTGCACAACAAAAGCTGGTATATGTGAGAATTCACTTGTCTTGGGGAAACCAGGTCTGTGGATGCATAACTTACCATTGGAATACGTAGCAGCACCAGACCAAGCCCCTAGACACCAGCAATGGAAGAGTGGTCCCCTTGCTCCACATCTTAACAAGCACGAGCTGTCACCTGTGTAAGATGAAATCTCAGGATAGTTTATATGCACTCCTTGATGGCTAAGAATGTATAACATTTCTTTAAGTGTGTCTCAGCCATTTGAAATTCCTCTATTGAGAATTCTCCCTTCATACATGTGCCCCATTTATTAATTGGATTATTTGTTTACTTACTATCTAGTTTTCTGAGTTTTTTATATATTTATTTTGGATACCAGTCCTCTACCAGATGTGGAGTTCTTAAAAATCTGTTCTTATTCTGTGGGCTGCTGCTGCTTTTTCCAAATGATGGTGTCCTTTACCATGCATGAAGTTTCATTTATTATTTATTGATCTTAGTTTCTATGCTAACAGTTTTCTGTTCAGAAAGTCCTTATGTGCAAATAAATTCAAAGCTATTTCACACTTTCTCTTCTATTAGGATCAGTGTATCTAGTTTTATGTTAAGGTCTTTGATCCATTTGGACTTGAGTTTTATGCACAAAAAAAGCATGAATCTATTTGCATTCTTATACATACAGATGTTAAATTTGACCAGCACCAATAGTTGAAGATGATGTCTTTTATTCCAGTTTGTATTTCTGTCTTGTTTTCAAAACTCAGGTGTCCATAGGTGTGTAGATTTATTGTTTTGGTCTTCAATTCAACTCCATGGATTAACATAACTGTCTTTGTACTAATACCATACTGTTTTTATTACCATAGCTCTGTAGTACAATTTGGGGTTGAGGATGATGATACCTCCAGTAGTTCTCTTATTGTTCAGGATTGTTTGAGCTATCCTGGTTTCTTTATGTCTTTCCATATGAAGTTAAAAATAGGTTTGTTTGTTTGGTTGGTTGGTTTTTTGATGATCTGTGACGAATAATGTTAGAATCTTAATGAGGATTGCAATTAATCTGTAGGTTGCTTTTGGTAGGATGACCATTTTTACTACTTTAATCCTACACATTCATGAGCACAGGAGATCTTTTCATCTTCTGATATCACATTCGATTTCTTTTTTTAGTATTTTTTTTGAATATTTTTTATTAGATATTTTATTTACACTTCAGATGCCATCCCCTTTCCCCATTCCCCCCCACCCCCCTTAGAAAACCCCTATCACATGCCCCCTTTTCCTTTTTGCATTTATACATTTTTTTTAAATAATGTTAATCATAAGCGTTATAAGTTTGGAATTGTTCAATCAGAGGTGTAATCCACTGACTGACCTAGATATAACAACTATCTTTGACTGGTGGAGATACATGAATATCTGCCTCCCTGTCTCCCCCCTCTTTCTCTCTTTCATCACCTAGCTTCTCCTATCCTTCTTCTCCTCCTCTTCTTACTCCTTTTCTTGCTCTCAGTACTCCTCCTACCTTAGCTCTTCCTACACATCACCCTTCCTGTTAAAATGAAACTTTTCTCTCAAAATACAATTAGAGCATAATTATGCCAATTTGTACCAGTGAGGTACAAGATAGTCCTAATACCCAGTCCATCATTTTGTTGACTAACCAGCACCTCTGTCATCTATCCTAACTAAAACATTTAGTTCTGAACCTGGCTTTAGGATGAATGTCAACTGCCGACCATCCACTCAAATCTTTTCTCTTACGGTAAATAGCTATAAGTTTTCAACCCCGTCAGAAATCCAGAATGACTGAGTTAACTGTAATTGTGGGAAGCACAAAGCATAGCTTCTAAAACTTAGCCAATTTATAGAGACCTCTGAACACCTGAAAAGCCCCTATACTACCGAACGTTGGAGCATCAAATCTTCAACCTTCTGGCCCAGAATCATCTGACAGACCTTGGTGATGCAGGATTATTAAGGACTGATTACTCTGTCTAGGCAGATATAATCAGTCGACTATTCTGCATGTGTGTCCTTTTCTGGACAGTAATTTGTCTGTAGATGGAGAGAGGCAATTCTTGCCTAGTGGCTGTTACCACACAACTGGAGTAACTCCAAGGATGCTCAATTTCTTCTTAGAATCCACGACAGGAAGCTGTCAGGAGCAGACAGGTCTCTAATCAATATGAACATTAATATATAAATATTTGTAGCATCAGTTCTATGGACTTCTGATGTTTTGAAAACCAACTATCCATGTAAGGTAACCTGAACTGTTTTCTGTTAACTCCTTTCTTTTTTTAGTATTTTAAGGGTTTTATCAAACAAGTCTTTCACTTGTTTCTTAGTGTTACCCTAAGATATCTTATGTTGTTTGATGCTACTGCTGGAAACTGTTGTTTCTCTGATTTCCTTCTCAATCCATTTATCATTTGTATGTAGGGAGGCTACTGATTTTGTGAGTTAATTTTGTATCTAGCTACTTTGCTGAAACTGTAAGGCGTTTCTCAGTAAAAATTTTAGTGTCACTTATCATCTTCAAATGAAGATACTTTGACATCTTCCATTCTAATTTGTATCCCCTTGATCTCCTTCAGTTTTCTTTTTATTATTATTATAAAATTATTTTATTTATTGACATTCCAAAAGTTGCCCCCTTGCCAATCCCCACCTTGTAAAGGAATGGTGGGGCTGCCTCTGTGTAAATGCTGGGGGGCCATAGAGCTGCAAAAGCATCTCCTGCAGGAGGACCTAATTGAGGACTGCATGAGAGACCAAGGATTGCTAGTGCAAATAATGCCAATCAATCAGGAACTGATGTTCAGAATAGCTATTTCATTGGGACCAATGAGGGCATAGGTGGAGGGTATTAAAGGAGCTTGTAGCAGTGCTCAGATGAACTTGCTGCAGCATTTCTCACCTGCTCCCAGAGTCTGTGTCCTTGACTTTGTGCCAACTCACCCCCAACACCCAAGAGCAGGTAGGGCCGGGAAGAGAGCTGTCCAGGGCACAGGCAACACCCCCTCCCCTCACCTCTGATAGGGTATTCCCATACACACGAATCCACTACCCCCCACCTCACCCTCAACAGCATCCCTCTTCTGTGGGACATCAAGCTTCCACAGGACTAGGTGCATCCTCTCCCACTGAGGCCATGCAAGGCAATCCTCTGCTACACATGTGCCCAGGGCCACAGACCAGCCCATGTATGCTCCTTGATTTTTGTCTTAGTCTCTGGGAGCTCTTAGGGGTCTGGGTTAGTTGACACTGTTGTTCTTCTTAAAGGGTTGTGATCCCATTCAGCTCCTTCACTTCTTCCTCTATGACTTCCATGTTGGTCCCCAACCTCAATCCAATGGTTGGCTATAGATATCTACATTTGTCTTAGTCAACTGCTGGTAGACCCTGTCAGACGACAGCAATTCCAGCCTTCTGTCTGCATGCACAATATGTCACAGTGTCAGGATTTGGTGTGCTCAAATGGAATGGGTCCCAATTTGGACCATTCATTAGGTAGCCTTTCTTTCAGTCTGCTCTATTGTTGTCCCTACATTTTCTTTAGACAGGAACAATTCTGGGTTAAAAATTTTGAAGATGGGTTGGTGGTCCCCTGCCTCAACTGGGAGCTATATCTATATACTGGAGGTAGTCTCTTCCGGTCCCATCTCCCTACTGTTGGGCATTTTAGCTAATGTCATCCCCATTGAGTCCTGGTACTCATTATACCAGGTACAATATATTAAAGAGTACTACACTGAATACGTATGAAGAGAATGGACAACCTTGTCCTTTTTGGGATTTTAATTGAATTGATTTGAGTTTGTCTCTATTTAAGGTGATGTTGGCTCTCACATTCCAGGTCTCTAGGACTTTCTAGAGATTCTATCTGCCCCCTAACTACCACTGCCGAACAGTTTGATTCATTATTCTGGTCCTCTGGCATCTCTTCTGTCTCTCTCCTTAACTGATCTTGCCCTTCCTCTGTCTGTTCCTCAGAAAATTAGAAGTAGCTCTACCTGAAGACCCAACTATACTACTCCTGGGAATATACCCAAGGAATGTTCCAACATACCCCAAGGACACATGCTTTTATATTTATAGCAGCCTTCTTTGTAATGGCCAGGAGCTTGAAACAACCCACATGTCTCTCAACCAAAGAATGGATACAGAAAATGTGGTTGATTTACATAATGGAATACTATGCAGCTATTAAAAATGAGGGCTTCATGAATTTTGCAAGCAAATGAATAGAACTAGAAAATATCATCCTGAGTGAGGTAACCCAGATCCAACAGGATATGCATTGTATTTACTCACTGATAAAAGGATATTAGCCAAAAAGTTCAGAATACCTGTGATACCATTCACAGATTGTAGGAAGCTTAACAGGCAGAAAAGCCCAAGTGTGAATACCTGAAACCCACTTAGAGGGGAACAAAATCATCATGGAAGGAAGAAGGAGGGAAGAAACTGAGTGTGAGAAGGGAGGTGAAGGGGAAAAGCAAAGGCAGGATCAAGTATGGGGAGAGACAGGAGAGACATCCTTCAGGTTTTTTTATTGACCCATCTAAGACTTCAAGTACTATATTGAATGCACATGGAGAGAGTGGATGGACAATCTTGTGAATTTAGTAAAATTGCTTTGAGTTTCACCCCATTTAAGTTGGTTGGCTATGGGCTTGTTGTAAATTGCTTTTATTATGTTTAGGTATGTCCCATGTATCCCCAGTCTCTCTGGAAAGTGTATCATTAAGGGTGTTAGATTTTTATCAAAGCTCATTTTTGAATCTAATGAGATCATCGTGTGGTTTTGTTGGCTTATATGGTAGATTACTTATATCAATTTACCTGTGTTGAAAAATTCCTACCTCTGTGAGATGAATGGTGGATGATTTTTTGATACATTTTTTTTATTTGATTTGTAAGTATTTTAGTATTTTTGCATCTGTGTTTATAAGAGAAATTGGTCTATATTTCTCTTTATTGGGTCTTTATGTAGTTTTAGTATAAAGGTAAATGTGAACATATAAAATGAATTAGGCAATGCTCCTTCAGTTTCTATTTTGTGGAATAATTTGAACACTATTGGCATTAAATCTTCTCTGAAAGTCTGATAGGATTCTGCACTAAAACTGTCTGGCTCTGAGATTTTTTGGCTAGAAGACTTTAATGACTGCTTATATTTCCCTAATGTTGTGTTCAAATTGCTTATCTAATCTTGAGTTATCTTTGGTCTCAATAAAACTATCCATTTCTTTTAGATTCTCCAATTGGTTGAGTAGGGTTTTTAAAGCAAGCCCTTGCATGATTCTCTGGATTTCCTTAGTGTCTGTTGTTATGTTAATTTGGATATTCTCTTGATCATTTTTACTTACTTTGGATAAGCATTTGTCAATTGATTTTCTCAAAGAATCAACTGTTTTATTAATTCTTTGTATTGTTTTATTTGTCTCTATTTCAATGATTTCAGACCTGAGTTTGATTATACCTTCCCATCTACTCTTTTTGGGTATGATTTCTTCTTTTTGCTCCAGAGCATTCAGGTGTGATATGAAGTTAATAGTTTAATATCTATTTTTTAATGTATGCACGTAGTGCTATGAGCTTGCCTCTTAGAACTACTTCATTATATCCTATAAGTTTGTATATATTGTGTATTCATTTACAATAAATTCTAAAAGTCTTTAGTTTCTTTCATAATTTCTGTCTTGACTTATTTCTCATTCAGTAGAGTGGTTCAGTTTCTGTGAGTTTATAATTTTTCTTTGTTTCTGTTGTTAAGATTCAGCTTTAACCCATGGTAGGCAGATAGTATGCAGGATATTATTTCAATTTTCTTGTGTCTATTGAGACTTATTTTGTATCAAATTGGTCAGTTTTAAAGAATGTTCCATGTGGTGCTGAAAAGAAGGTATATTCTTTAGTATTTGGGTGAAATGTTCTGCAAATATCTCTTAGGATCATTTGGTTTATAATATCACTTAACTGTAGTATTTCTCTGTTTAGTTTATGTCTGGAGGACCTGTTCATTGGGGAGAGGTAAATATTGAAGTCTCCCAATTATCAGTGTTTGGAGATCAATAAATTTAATAATTTAATTTAATAATGATTTAATTTAATAATGATTTAATCAATAAATAATTTAATAGTAGTCTTTCATTTATGAATGTGAGTCCCTTCTGCCTGGTGCATAGATGTTAAGAATTGCAATATCTGTCTGCAGTCATAGCAGAATATCATTAAGAGTGTCAGGGCTTCACTCACATGAAATGGGTCTCAAGTTGGGGCAGTCATCGGTTGGCTGTTCCCTCAGTCTCAGTTCTATCTGTATCCCTGCATATTTTGTAGACAACACAAATTTTGGGTTGAAGTTTTGTGAGTATATTAATGTCCTCCTCCTTCCTCTGGAGAAATTGCCTGGCTACAGGAGGTGGCCACTTCAGCCTCTATATCACCTTCTGATCAGAATCTAAGGTAGGGTTACCCTCATAGGCCCCTGTAATTCTCCCATCTCAGGCCTCCAGTTATCCACCAGAGATTCTCCACCCTGCCAATTTTTATTTTTATTCCCATCCCACTGTTACCCCATTTCTCACCACACCTGATCACCATTGCCATTCACTCCTTACCTCCTGTCCTATCCGTTAGTTCCCTCTCTCCATCCACCTTCTATGGCTATTTTGTTTCCTCTTCTGAGTGATATTTACACATCCTACCTTAGGACCTCTTTATTACTCAATATTTGGTGGTCTGTGGATTATAGCATGGTTGTCCTGCACTTTGCAGCTAATGTCCACTTACAAGTACATACATACAATGTGTGTCTTTCTGACTCTGGGTTACCTCACTCAGAATGATATTCTCAAGTTCCATCCCTTTGCCTGCAAAATTGCAGAGACCTAAAGCCAAACATCAGATAGACCCTGGGGAGTTGTGAGGAAGAGTGGGAGATAGAAGTGAGGGGTCAAGTTGGAGGGGTCAAGAACAGAACAAGAAGACCCACAGAGTCAACTAGGCTAGGACAATGGGGGTTCATAGAGCCTGGGCCACCAACCAGTGAACACTTAGGAGCTGGATCTAAACCCTCTACACATTTGTAGCAAATATGCAGTTTTGTCTGCATGTTATTCTCCTAACAAGTGGAGCACAGTCTGTCTCAGTCTCTGTGCCCCACCATTGGATCCTGTTGCCCCCTACTTGGACTGCCTGGTTGGGCCTTAGTGGAAGAGGATGTGCCTAGACCTGCTAGAATTAGATGCCTCAGGGTGGGATGGTACCCAAAGGGGGGCTCTTCTTCACAGAGGAGAAAAGGAGGGAGTAATAGAGGGAGGGATTTGTAAGAGTGAGACTGGGAAGAAAGGAGGGAGGGGGCTGTGATCCATATGTAAAGTGAATAAAAGTAAATAACAAAAAATAAGAATTGTAATATTATCTGTTAGATTTTTTTCCTCCTATTCTGATCAGCGTTAATTTAAATATGTTTTGTCAGGTATTTAAAATGGCTTTACTAGCTTGCTTTCTATGTCCATTTGCTTGGAATTTCTTTTTCCAACCTTTTACTCTGAAGTAATACCTATCTTTGGTGTTAAAGTACAGTTTTTGAATGGAGCTGAAGGATAGATCCTGTTTTCAAATCCATTCTGTTAGTCTATGTTTTTTTTGGGGGGGGGGGATTGAAATGACTGATATTGAAAGATACCAGTGAACAGTGTATGCTGATTTCTGTTATTTTGCTGGACTGTATGTGTGTGTGCATGTGTGCACACATGCACATGCATGTCTAATCTCTGTAAGCTGGAGTTTTCCTTCTAAAGAGCTGGATATTTAGATATTGGTTAAATTTGTCTTTATCATGGAGCATCTTATCGTCTCCATCAATTGTGATTTAAAATGTTTCAAGGTATAGTAGTCTGGGTTAGCATCTATGGGCTCTTAGAGTCTGTAGAAGATGTGTCCAGACCCTTCTGCCTTTTATAGTCTCCATGGAGAAGTTAGCTGTAATTCTAATGAGTGTACCTTTATATGTTATTTTTTTTCTACCTTACAGCTTTCAATATTCTTTGTTCTCCTTATTTAGTATTTTGATTATTTTGTGCATAAGGGACTTTTTTTCATCTGATCCAACCTATTTGATGGTCTGTAAGCTTTTTGTAGCTTGAGAGACATCTTCTTTAGGTTAGGAAATTTTTCTTTTATGATTTTGTTGAAAATGTTTTCTGTGCCTCTGACTTGTACTTCTTCTCATTTCTTTATTTTTATTATTTGTAGATTTGGTCTTTCTATAGTACCCCACATTTCTTGGATGTCTTGTGCCAGGATTTTTTTTTCATATTTCACTTTTCTTTGAACAAGGTATCCATTTATTCTAACATGTCCTCAAATCCTGATAGTCTTTCTTCCTTTCATATCTTATATTCTGTTTGTGAGGCTTGCCTCTGAGGTTCCTGTTAAAGTTCTAAATTTTTCATTTCCAGGTTTCCCTCAGTTTGAGCTTTTTATTTATTCTATTTCCACTTTCACGTCTTGAACTCTTTTATTCATTTCCTTCTACTATTTCTATTTTCATAGATTTCTTTAAGGGATATATTTGTTTTCCTTTTTAGGATCCATGCCATATTTTTAAGGCTATTTTAAGGTCTTTGTCTTGTGCTTCAGTTATGTTGAAATACTTGGGACCTGCTGTGGTACAGTTGCTGGGCTCTAGGAGAAATCTACTGTCCTGGATATTGTTTGTTGTGTTTTTATGCTGGTATTTAGGCATCTGTGTTTCTGACGCTTTCTATTCTAGATGCTGATAACCTGTCTTTGTTGAATGAGTGTTTTGTCCTTTGGTTCTACTGTTGTATTGACTGGCAGAAAATTCTTTTAGGATCCTGATAGGCAAGGCCACTGGGGATGTGTTTCTAGGTAGCAAAAGCCAACACTTAGGAATGGGGATGGGCTAGGAAGAAATGGCTGAGGGGTCCACAGGATGGAGAAAAGCAGGATGTTCTACCAGGATCTTCTTAGTCCCCTGTAATGAAGGCAGAGAATGAGGAGAGCCTGGGGTACATAGTCTGCTACAGACTCAAGAATTTGAGTTGGAGGAATGGAGGGGTAGATAAAGAGCTACAATTTTTCTGCAGATCTACCTGCTTTCCTGGCCAGACTGACTTCCTGTTGCTTTGAAGCCCCCTGATCAGTAGCGCACTATTACAATAGCCTAAGTAGACTAAGATATAAGTCATATATTTGTAGCAGGATGTATTTGAAATAAGTGGCAATGTGGCTCCACTCTGCCAAGTATCCATGCCAAAGAATATAACTTGTAACATAAGCTAACATAAAAAGACATAGTGCCTTCAAAAATAATCAATAATCTCCAGTCAACCACCTCTGGCCTTCTGGCCTGCATGCACACACACACACACACACAAACACACACATACACACACACACAGAGAGAGAGAGAGAGAGAGAGAGAGAGAGAGAGATGCACACAGAGAAATACACACATGCACACACAGAGATACACAGACACACATCTACACACGTATACATATGTACACACCATACACATAGACACATGTGTACATAGAAACATACGAATAACACAAATACACACACATACACATAAACCAATGCACACATACTCCCCACCCCCCAAAAAAGGAAAAAAAAATGAATATAGGCTTCGTGTCATGAAATTCAGTGGAAAAATAGATGTAAATCAAATACAATTGCGACTGTTAAGAATATAAAATCACAAAATAATTTCTCAAGAATTTTTAAATAATTTAAATAATTTCCACAAGAAAGGAATATAGCAAAAAAGCCCCATCTATGAAACTGAACTATGCTAGGTGCTCAGCTGTGAAAAAGAGTGTCAATAACTATGAAGGGCTTCATATATTCCGCATATAAAACTAGGAAGCTACTAAGTCCACCGGACTCTTATGAATTCTGATAGAAGCTGTATGGCTAATGGATGAGAGAAAAAGGAGAGTTTGCTATTTACAGCAAGTGTCAGAGCATCATCACACTTGCGTCATCTCCCTTAGACCCAATCGCAAAAGGTGAAGCGAGGGTCAGGTAGTGTGAGGGGTATCTTCACATGCTTTGAACTGAATTATGGAAGAGAAATGCAGGGCTAGGGGCCTAAAACCTTTTACAATGGGTAATAATAGCACCTGCTTTAGCTTGACACCACTTCTATCGTCCAAAGCTATCCATCAAGTGAATAGCCTTAATAAATCAGTCTGGAAGATTAATTCACAAGACATGAACGTACAGACACATGCAGAAATGTAAGAGAATCAGAGCTGTCTCCCAAAAAGTACAGTACACAAACTTTACTGTGTCTTTGTTTTTGCTTAGATTCCTTTATTTCCTTAATGAAGGCTTAATGAAGATACATGTACGTTCTCTAAAACAGTATGTTAGAGGAAGCTTGGCATATTTCCATTTTGCACGCTACAGTTTCTTTTTTAATTATCTCTAATCTTTTTTTTACAGTCCAGTCATTATCCCCTTCCTGTTCTGTCCTCCAGTAGTTCTTCATCCCATTCCTCCTACCCCATCTCCAATTGGATGTCCCTACACCCCCATCCCACCAAGCCTCCCCATTCCCTCAGACCTCAAGTCTCTCAAGGGTTAGGTACATCTTCTCTCACTGAGGCCAGACCAGGCAGTTCTCTGCTGTTTATGTGTTGGGGGCCTCAATCAGCTGGTGTATGCTGCATGTCTGGTGGCTCGGTGTTTGAGAGATCTCAGGAATTCAGGTTAGTTGAGACTGCTGGTCTTCCTATGGGGTAGCCCTCCTCCTCAGCTTCTTCCAGCCTTTCCCTAATTCAACCACAGGATTCCCTGGCTTCTGTCCATTGGTAGGGTGTAAGTATATGCTTCAGTCTCAGTCAGTGCATTGTACATTTTTAAAGTCTGTTTAGAACAGGGATATAGGACACACAGAGTTCCATTTGTTGTTACTTCTGGTTTGTTTGTTTTGTGTTGTGTTGCTTTTTAAAAAGAACAGCAAGTTATTCTTTTTTTGTATACCAAAAAGGAATACAAGATGCTAGGCAACATGTGGCCATAGACTGGTAGGTGTGAACATGGAGAAGTTGGAAACAATATGTGGCAACTGAAATTTTTTACAATGTATGCCTTGATGTTGAGGTTTAGATGAGTAGAGAACAATCACTGATGTAGCCATTCACAGAGAAATATAACTGATGTAGCTATTCATGGAGAAATATGTAACCTGGGCTAAGGACCAGAAGGAAGTTGAAAGGATTCTGTCATGCAGACCCAAATTCTCAGAAAATACTATCCTTAAAATTAGACCTTTATCATGGTAGAGAATATTGCCATTATAAAACTGGATATAGTGAGAACAAAAGATAAGCTTTATAAAACTCTGAGACTCATAGACCTGTGTTCTATACATTGCCACAGGGCCCATGACTCCAACTGAAACCATGAGTTTAGAGTAATTATTTTTGAGAGGGTGAATATGTATGTGCACAATGATATCTATGAAAATGTCACAATAAACCCATTTTTGTATTGCTAGTTAAACATTTTTAATCATAGAGTATTTTGCAGCTACTCTAGTATAGCCATGAAGAAGGAGACTTCTGAGTAACATGTCAAGATAACATTTCCCACTTCCCCATCAACTATACACTGTAATTGTGTGCCACAACACACAGACTATAGAACACTTAAGAACAGCAGTCTCAAAGTCTGACCTCTCCAGCAGAGCAAGAACCCATGTCATTTGGAAATGTGTGTATAAAGATCTACCTCACACCAAGTGGATAAGAAATTTGGGGAAGGGTACAGTAACCTATTAGAACAAGCTTCTCAGGGGAGTCTGAGTATATTGAAGAGCCATAGTGCTATGGAACTATTTGAGGATAATTTAATGATTAAAAACTGCTGTTTAAGCCAAGGTAAATAAATAGATCCTGTAAACATGCAGCTTAGACACTTTCTCTTTAGTCTGAACACTTCTTCCCAAAGCTATAAAAGAAAATGGTTGACAAGTTTCACTTTATTTTGCAGTTTAACAGCCTAAGCCATAAACCCAACCGCCTGAATTATCTTTCTTATCAAAACACAGCAGAGTCTGTTCTGGTGTGATATACAGAGGCAAGCACCAGATTCAAGGAAAATCAATATGCAAATCAATACATTCAACTCCAAGTCTCGTACATCAGTTCTTTCATATAAACTAGCTTAATTAGGAGCTCAGCGAAATGCAAGAATAGACCTAACTCAATATCCCATGCCAAAGCTTTATCAATAATATATAATTTTCTGGAAGATCGCTCAAGGAATTCATAGGAAAGCTTCTTTGACTCAGAAAATGGAAAGGTGAATTCAGCAACAACTTGGTAAGTCAATCTACCATCTGCTCAGACATTAGGAGCAGCAACACAAAAGAAAGAAGCAGTTTTCTTTTTATTTATACTAAAACCTCATCTATATAGAAACATATCATAGTTGTAGAAAGTATAATTGTCATCTCAAGAGACTAAATCAAGTAAAGGACTGGAGTAAGGACATCAGATACAGGCATTCTTATGATCTAGCACAGTAGGGTAATATTTATTCTTAATGATGATTTATTTCATACTTTCAAATATCTCAAAGAGAGGACTCTGTTCCAAATACAATGACACCTATCAAAAATTAACCCTGGGGAGCCGGTCTGGCTGTGAAGGCCAGCGTGACTCAGTGTTGCTGCTGGCCTGGCATGGTTTTCGGTGCCAGCTCCCCTTGCCTGACTTGGGGTGCTCAGAAGAAAGGTGGCAGTATTTCTAAAGCTGGCAAGCAAGTTAAAGCAAGATGATGGTCTCAAAGGATCCTGGACATCAGTCTCCACATCTGACTCTACTTGGAGGATTTCTGTGAGAGACAAGTTGCTTGTTAAAGAGGTTGCAGAACTTGAAGCTAATTTACCTTGTACAAGCAAAGTACATTTTCCTGATCCAAAAAGCTTCGTTGCTTTCAGCTGACTGCAAGCCCAGATGAGGGTTACTACCAAGCTAGAAAACTCAGTTTGAAACTGAAGTTCCCCAAGGAGAGAAGATGAAGAAGAGGAGAAGCTAGGTGATGAGAGAGAGAAAGAGAGAGGGGGCATGGAGGCAGATGTTCACATGTCTCCACCAGTCAAAGATAGTTTTTATATCTAGGTTGGGTATTGGGTTACGATTCTGATTGAGCATTACCAAACTTATAAATCCTTTGATTAACATTTTTTAAAAATCATATAAAAGCAAAGAGGAAAGGGGGGCATGGGACAGGGGTGTTCTAGAGAGGGGAAATGTGGAAAGGGGATGGCATCTTAAATGTAAATAAAATATAAAGTAAAAAAATAAAAAATAAATAAAAAAATAAAGACTTCTATCATCTTCAGAAAGAAAGAAAGAAAGAAAGAAAGAAAGAAAGAAAGAAAGAAACTGAAGTTCCCAATGCCTACAACATGGTGCCTCCCAAAGTGAAATGCTTGACTAGAATCTGGCACCCCAACATCACAGAAACAGGGGAAATATGTCTAAGTTTACCAAGAGAACATTCAATTAACAGCACTGTCTGGGCTCCCACCAGAACATTAAAGGATCTTGTTTGGGGATTAAACTCTTTATTTACTGATCTTTTGAATTTTGATGATCCACTGAATATTGAAGCTGCAGAACATCATTTGCAGGACAAGGAGGATTTTCAGGTCAAAATGGATGAATACATCAAACGCTATGCCAGATGATAAGAGGAGAGATCCCAGGTCTAAGGATTTTGTCACAGTTGTCTCTGACGTGAAACAGCTTGAGGTAACCCACCTCCCACCCTCTTACTCCCTGTCAGCCCCTTGGGATTGTCCCAGTCCTGCAACCATGCTGTCCTGAAGAAGACCCTCCTGACTATCCACAAGAGGTGGCGAACAACATAATACAGCAAGAAAGTGTGTCTGGGCCTCGAGAGAGTTGTCTGCTTCCCTTAACATTTTTACAGAAACTACTGTCTAGGCTGTCTTGTGGAATTCCTCTGAAGCTGTAATGAACTCACTGCTGAGGATGTAGCACATGCTTCCTTTCCCCCCAATAATCAGTGTCCTCCACAAGTGATATAATGACATGTTCCGTGTGACTGGCAGGTTGGCAATAAGAAACCCACTATAAACTGTGATTGGATGCACATTCTCTTAGCTTCTTCCACGAATGTTGACCCCACCCAGATGTGAAACTTCCAAGAATTCATAGTCATTCACTGAAGATCTTACTGTAATGCATATTTTATTTAATGTAAGTATATTTTAGAGCAGATTTGTTTTTAAAAAAAAGGAAAGAAAGAAAGAAAGAAAAGAAAAAAGAATTGCCCCTATATCCTGATAATTATCCATGTACACATGTAATGTCACATTATAGCTTATGAATATATAAAGATATGACAGTTTGAGCAATTTACACATGAAGTACATGATACAATAACCAGCATAGCGCAATAATCCTTAGAATGTAGTAGTGGCATACATACCTTGCCATTAACCAACAACCACTTTAACACCCACTCAATAAGAGGAAAATCATGCCGGATAATGAAAACAACCAACTACGCACGGCTACTGAAGACACGGGTCTTAAAGAAGAACTACTGTTTCACTAAAATAACATAAACCCTAACTATATTCAAAATATCTGTCCTTATACTCACATATGAGTAGAGTCGTTGCCCCCTCATGAAGGAGACATCTCTTTGTAAGGGACAGAGACCATTATAAAAAACCATAACTAATCAAAATTCAAAGGTATCAAATCCATGGCAATATGTATGCTTCAGCATCCCAGTTATTGGGATTAGGGGTATACACACCACACCCAATTGAAAGAGTTTCTTTAAAAATAAAATAAAAACTTATCAGGTAATACCAACAATAAATCCAAAACCTCTCTGAATCTACATTTGACTCATATCCAAGAACATTTTTCTAGCATGCACTATGTATGAGCACAGAGGGGAAGCATGGGGACATCTAGAAAATCCATTTGAAGGCATAAGATAGGGAGATTTCTTCAAACATGTCCAAGATTCATTAAACCAGAACAACAATGGACACTTCAAGAATGCATTCAACCACTGAAGAAAGCAAATGGTGCTAATTTCGATGAAATATACAAAATATTATGATCTGTGAAACATGCCAGTCCTCAAAAACCTATCTCTACAAACTAACATGCATATGACTGAGGCTACTGTTGTTACATAAATGGACGTCATCAGCGATTACCAAACAAGAACTATTTAAGCAGAGCAAACCCAAGTGTACATTTACCTGTCTAGAGAAAGGAAGAAGGCTGCTGGATGAAGGTTCCAGTAAAAATAAGCGAGGACAACACAAAACAAATCTCCTGGGAAATTTGACAGCAGGATTTAATGGATGTGATAACTGCTAATTTGAAAATCAAAGGGACCCTAATGAATAGTTAATGTGGCTCAATTTTTGCTGTGACAATGTTTACTGCTAAACAGGAAGACCAGTGATGACCCTATTCTGTGAATGGTGCACACACTCTCACAACGTGGGGCACAGTGTAGGAAAAAGTTAAAGGTACTCAGTTGTTCTTACCCCTTATGCGATATTCATACCTGCAGATCTCCATCCCATAGAAAATTCTAGAGATGCTATTACATTTTCACTTGCAAAGATGTATCTTGCATTATTCATAAGAGTACAAAATTTAAGACAACCACTGTGTCCAAAAGCAGTATAGTAGTAAAATAAATTATGGCACCATCCACACAATGGAACCTTTAATGAAGGGAAAAGACTTACAGCATAAAACAAAAGGATAAGAAAATAAAACTTTATCTACACCATGCCAGCAAATATGCAAGCACACACATATGTGCACAGAACAAAGGCTAGAAAAAAAATGTTCTTTAATGCAGTTTTGCTGCCTGTGGGAATGTAGATGAATTACTTTTGTCTTTATGCATAAGAATATTTTTCATCCCCTCTACAATTTATAAAGCAATACCTTCACAATAAAAATAATATTTTAAAAAGAAGCAAAAGGAAATCCATAATTTTATGTTGGTCCTCATGTGACAAATGATCACAGCAAATTCAAAAGGCTAATTCATAAAATTTGCCCTTGCCTTCTCCAGAACGAAAACATTTCTATTTAAGGCTTATTAATTCTGAGATCGCACAAATGAGTACTTGACCCAGTAATGAAATACTTCCAATCTTAGCACACCAATTGATATGTTAAGCAGTTTTCAAAGTTGTACTTTTCTTCAATAGATTTTTTTTTCAAATGAAGGCGTAAACAAATGACAGTATAGAAAATGAAAATATAACTGATCTGTTCAAAATTGAGGATGGGACACGGAACATAAAAATCACAGATTTTCTCCTGCCTCTTCAATTACATCATTGGAGACCTCTGAGCAACTGAGGAATCACTGACAGGCCAGCAAAGCAGAAGCTCCACAGCTCGAAAGCTCCTATAGTTCTTTAAGAGCTCAAACTCAGGTTCTCTCTATCCCTCTGGCCATCACTGTGAGCTCTAGTAAGAGCAGGTGTTGAGTTTGCATGCAACAGCTGAAGGGGAGCCTGCTTGTTTCTGAAGACAAAGCCTCTTCATATCTGTTCATGGCATCTAAGGGAACAGCAAAGACTAGCTAACCCCCTTCACAGAGGACAGCATGGGCTTTCTTTAATAATATATTTTTTATTTCATACTATGACCTGTGAACAGAATATACTTTTGGTAATGCAGCCTTAATTAACTACCCAGGTTATCATTAAATAGAAGGCTGGTTCAAAGCTAATTTTGGTACTACTTAACCTGAACATCCTCACAAACTCCCACTCTGGGACAAAGGTATTCATACACTACCTCCTATAGCCCCATCATTCACAGAGGCTCTTTGTTCTGGAAGATGGTTCCATAGAAAAAGTGACTGCCTTGCAAGTAAGAAGACCTGAGTATTGATCCCAAGAACCCATGTAAGAAAGTCAGATGTGATGTTATGCTTCTGGGCCACTCGACTTGGAATGAAAGAGCAAAGAAAAACAGATCCCTGAAGCTCAGGGGCAGCCAAACTTAACATCTATGTGTTTCAGTTCAATCCAAAAACTTGTCTCAAGAAAGGTGAAGTGTAACTAAAAACTTATACTGCACATTGACTTGTGGTTTTCAAACAAACATACAAATATATACATGTGTACATGTACCCACACATACATATGTACACACTCACACTAGGAAGAATATTCACTACACACACACATGTACATGAACACACACACTCACCAAATAATAAAAGAATAATTGACTTAGAAAATTAATATCCTTGTGCATTACTGCTCAACAAGACTAAGTGCAGAATATGAAGGTTTAGTTTTGTTTTACAATGAATAACATATCATATATTTTTATGCCACAAAACATAAGTCTGGATTATTTTTAATCTAAAAAAAAAAAACTCCATGGAGTGGGTCTGTCATAAAATAGTTTGCTCTAAACATAATTTTCTGAACCACTGAACACAAGTATTTTTCAGGATTAAAAAGAAAAAGCCCTTCGCAGTCCCTAACATCATAGTAAAAAATTATGAATCAGGTCTGACTCAATATAAAGTTACCTCTCAAGCAACTAGCTAGAAACTACAAAGCCTTGGGTAAGTCGTCATTATGAACAGCTATTTCTGATCAATACTCAGTGGCATCACAATTTAACACTCCCAGCTCAATGATGAAGCCATTCATTGTTTCCTCAGCCACAGCCTGTTGCTGCTATTCCTGTGGAGAAAGCTGCACTCAGCACTCTGTGTGAATTAGCAGTTGGCTGGAAATGACCTTAACTACACTCTTGAAATCTGATCCCTCTGCTCTTGACTCCTTGGGTATCCTCAAGTCTCTCTCATAGCTTTCAAATTTGTAAATGCTGCAGTATCTTAATCCAGTGCAGGTGTGGAAAGTGGAACACTCTCCACAAGGAACTACTTGAACACTGCCATGTTCTATGAGTAATGATTCTCAAAATTCCATTCAACACGACAACAATTCACCAAAGAGCCCTTGATCGAGACCTTTGCTCTTGAAAAGACTTCTCTGGATAGAAGCTGAAGATATCAGCTTAACAAATGACAACTCTCAGATATTCTAAGTGAAAAGTGTATCATAATACAAGGGCAAGAAGGATCTCATCTCTCCACCATCCCTAGCTGTTTCTAGTCACTACAAATTCACTCAATTATCAAACAAACCATTTAATACATCCTAATGTCAGTCCAATGGCATGCAGAAAGAAAAGCAAAGGTGAGAGGCATAAAACAAACTCAAGCTTTTGCTTTAAGAAGCAGAAAACAGCCTGGTGTGTATGGTGGAGAGAAAAGTCACACAGTAAGGATATCTATCTTGCTTAAAGTTTAATAAAATGTATATTTTTAAAGTGAGGCTTGAACACTCCTGTAGAAAAGATTCATGTGAGTGTGTTCTGTATTTAATTTCATTTGACTTGCCTGATAGGTCCATTGGACTGAAAGAGCAGAGGATTATTATGGGGTACCAAGTTGGTTTTATTGTAGTCCTCTGCATGTTTCTTTGCCCCCTGATGCCACTCTGTTTCTAGGTGCCACTAGAAACATCTGCATCTGGCACTGCATTAGCACAAAACCAAACCACATTACTAAAACACCCAAGAGTATAAAAAGCCCCAAGGATAGAATATCTACAGATTTCACCTATTACCTTAACTTGACTTTTTACTGATGTGATAAAACACCATGATGATAAGAAACTTGGATAAGAAAGGACTTACTTCATCTTATACCTTGTATTCCATCATCCAGGAAGTCAGAGCAGAGCCCCAGGGCAGCAACCTGCTGTCCTGAACTGATGCAGAATCCATAGAGAAATCCTCCTTACTAGCTTATTCCTCCTAGCTTTTTCAAGATGTTTTATTGCAACATCTAGAACCACCAAGCCAAGGGTAACACAGCCTACAGTGAGCTTGGCCCTTCCATACTCATCATCAATCAAGAAAATGCACAACTAGCTTGCCCTCAGGCCAATCTACTAGAGAAATTTTATCAATTAAGGTCTTCTCTTCCCAGATGTGCTTCTGTCTAATTGACATAAAATCAACCAGCACACCCATCTAAATATCTGGAAAACACAGACTTTATACTATGAGCCAGTTATTAAGGAAATAACATCTACTTAAGCATATGAAACCTAATAGCTTAATAAGTAAGATTTTATTAAAGTAATAAAATTTTCTATGCATTTGATTAAAGTAACAACATATGCTGCAGAGAGGATGGCAATAGCAGTCTTTATTGATCTAGCTCAATGGTTTATTTTAAAGAGTTTCTGTAAACCCTCCCCTCAGTTAACAACAAATGTTATCTTCACACCATCTCCTACTTGGCAAGCATCAGAAAGAATATCATACAGGGAGATTTGGATAGGACACTGGGAAGAGGCTGGGTCCAAAAAACAAGTGTTGTGTTCATTTGAGCCATGATGGCTTGTCATTCAGAGAGGAGAAGTTTTAAAGGGATAAAACTTTGACCTTTCGGGAAGCCTCTTTGTATTAATTCTAAGTGCCTGGACTCTTGGTAGGGTAAGGAGATGGCTTTCTGGAGCTCCATTTTCTCACCTTCCCACTAGCTTTCTCTTGGTAAAAAGGATAGCTTCAAGGATAGAAAACATTGTCTAAAGAATTCATCAAAAAATCTTTTTGTCTCAACCTGAGACCAACATTTCTTTCACACTCTGGTGAACACACATAGCCTATCTCTATTGTTGTGTCTATAGATGATAACTCAGCTCAGTGAAAAAGAACAGACTCTTAAGATGTTCCTTGCATGGAACATGAGGAATTGTTTGGAGATGAGATTAGCAGGGAATCAACCCAAATAATACTACGACAATGCCAAATTATCCTACCACAATAAAATAAAAATCAAGTACCACAATGAAGACATGAGCCTCTGCAACCAGTTTCAGGCATCTGAATTTCTGCATCACAGGAAAGCCAGCAAGGAAAAGCTGGACATCCCTCAATTGCCTTGTTTGGACATAATTTGATCTCTATTCTTGCCACCTCTAGTGCTTTAGTGTGAGAAATTACCTTCTATAGTGTCCTGGCATAGATAACAGTTTTTCAAATTCACCTTTCTGGTACCCACAGAAACAACTTTACAATCAGTGCTGCTGTCAACCCAAAGGGTTGCCTGCCAGCTTTCTAGCCTCCTGATCCTTGAGGGAAGCAAGGTGCACTGGGATGCCACGGGAGCACAAAGCACACTGTTTGACGCCTCTTTTCTCACTGGGAACTCATTTACTACAATGTGTTTTGCAGGCACAGTAGAGAATGACGGACGAAGCTCCTTTTTCCTAGCTGCTTTCGTATCAGGGGGTGACAAACAAACATTTATTAAGTGGAGAAGCCAAGAGTAAACACAAATAAAAAAAGAGAAATATAAAACCTATAAATGAACAAGAATATTCATAATATGCTGCACAAACCATAAGACAATCAGAGAGAGAGAGATACTATAAGTGGATATTATTTAACATCTCAATCCTCTAAGCAGCTAAGATAAACAAAAGAATGTGGTAAATCTTTTGAAAATACAATATCATTTTATATACATGATTTGAGTATCCTCAGATTTTCATTTAAGGGAGACCTAAACCTTCACAGACAGTAAGAAATGACTGTTAATGTTTTAGGCATGCTATAAGAAAATATCACTAGTCAAGTAATTGAAAACAACAGAAATATAATATATTTTACAGTTTCAGAGTTCTAAAATTGCTGTGGGTGAAACCCTGTAGATCTTGCATCTTCTAGTAGCTTTAATGATAAACAATCTGCAGTCCTTGCCTCTCTCTTTCCATAACTGTTTTTTGTCTTTCTCTTTGTCTTAATCTCTCTCATCTTGTAAGTACATAAGTTACTGGATGACAGACAATATTAATACACTATCATTTACTCCTATATCTTGGAAAACCTTATTTCCAAACAAAGTCAAATGAGGACTTGAACATTTCTCTGTCTCTTTTTCTGTGGTTGATGGTTGTTAGGGTATCACAATTCAACACCTAGCAAATAGGCAGAATACTACGGTCCAAGTGAGCTTTTGTCCTGAGTCAAGCTCCTCAGCTGCAAGCAGTAGGTGGCTCAACTGTGATTAAGGTGATACACCTTGTAAGCAGAAAACAGCAAACACATCTGGCCTGCACCTGGAGGCAATTACTGCGACATGATTTCAAGAATAAGAAATAAATGTTAAGATGTCATCAGCCATTTGAAGGAAGGAAATAAAGATGACAGAGAAATAGTCATGAGCATGGAGACACCTGCATTCACAGATCCCTGAGGTAGCACTGCATGTAATGGCTAAGAAGCAAAAGTTCGTGCAAACAACAGCTCATGAGAAGTTCAATGAACCAAAATATCTCCATTATACAGACATCTTATATTGATGTTTAAAAACAGAACAGACAGAAAGGGGAAATATTCATAATATGGTAATTTAATAGTAGGATAAACATACATCTTTGAAAGTATACTAAAATGTAGTTTTTTTTTTTTTAATTATGAACAGAGATACACCCATCTGTCAGGCTATGAGGCCTGTCATGATATTACATGGTTTTGACTGCCATGGTATGAAGTATGAAGAAGTGCAGCAGTTAACTCATCTCTAAATTTTGAATGTTTGGGTTAATATCTGTTTTTATAATGATAAGTAATTTTTGTATGAAAGTCACATTTCAAAATGCATTCTAAAATGTTTATCTACAACAATCTTATATCCACTATAACACTTTTTAAATCCCAGAATCCTGGTATAACTGCTTGCAATGCATACTTTAGGCAAGCATGATGAATATAGTTGCAGTCCCCTTTGGAAAAGCGATGTTTACAAAACAAGCATGCAAGGTGAAGTTCGCATGCCATTCTCTAAATAGCATGACTTTGTGAAGAGACACAGCTGCCACCGGATTTACAAAGCAGAGCACATGGCTGTCTCTGCTGCACTTGAATTTATCTCTGCAAGAAAACCTAGCACTTCCTGGAAGAAATAGTGGTCCATCATAAGAAGCATTATACACCAATTCCATTTCCGCTATTTCAAAATGTGTTACATGCCCACAGAAAGGATTGGTGTGTGTGTGTGTGTGTGTGTGTTTGCAGAATAAAGTGTAATGAAAAGTAAGAAAATGTGGAGGTAGGAAAAAAAAAGACACTCTGACTCACAATCTTAAGTGTTAACTAGCAATCTCACGAGCTGAACCATGGGCTGGTGGCATGGGAATATCTTGCTTACTCTTCAGTCACAACGCATGCCAAGCAGATGTCATTTTAAGGGATCCTCTTCTCTAGATTTGTGCACAAAATTTTAGTGGAAACGTAAACTAGTCTTACCTCTTGGCAAAATTTATCTCCATCTTGGACAGGAGGAATGTCAGTGAATTTTAAACGTCACTAAGACTGTTAGCTCTCAAAAACAATCAAACAGTGGACAAGACTAAGTGAGTTTTCTCTTTTTGGTCAAAGAATTTGAATTTAGATAAAGTTGCCAATCAAATAATCAATGCTTTCAAGTGGTTTTAATAATATGGTCTTCTAAATAAAACCTGCAATATGACAACTCTACTTGACCTCCAAACAAGGACATAATCCTAGATCAGTGGTCCTCAGCCTTCCTAATGCTGCAAGCTCTTAATATAATTCTTTATGTTGTGGTGACCACAAGCATAAAATTATTCTTTTCCATTTATTTATTTATTTATTTATTTATTTATTTATTTATTCACTTTATATCTCAACTGCAGCCTCCTTCCTCCCAGTGCCCCTCTCACACAGCTCCTGCCTCCATCTCCCCTCCCCTTTACCTCTGAGAAGGGGAGATCCTTCTCAGGGAAACAACTGACCTTAGTACCCCAAGTAACTGCAGAACTAGGTACATCCTCCCCTGCTGACACCAGACAAGACAGCCCAGTTAGGGGAGCGGGATCTGCAGGCAGACAATAAAGTCAGGGTAAACCCCTGTTTCAGTTGTTGGGGGACCCATATGAAGACCAAGTTGCACATCTGTTACATGTGTGCAGTGAGTGGGGACTGAGGGATCTAGTTCCAGCCTTTGTATGCTTTCTTAGGTTTTGGTTCAGACTGGGAGGCCACAAGGGTCCTGGTTACTTGAATCTGTTGGTCTTCCCATGGAGTCCCTACCCTCTCTGGGTTCCTCAATCCTTCCCCCAACTTTTCCACAAGACTTCCTAAGCTCCATCTAATGTTGGGCTGTGGGTATCTGCATTTTTTTTCTATTATTAGAGTCTCTCAGGGGACAGTTATGTTAGGCGCCTCTCTGTTACTCCAGAGTGACAGATACAATTATTTTCATTCTTACATTACCCATGGTTTGAGACCACTGCCCTGGATGAGGAGCTACTGGAAATTAAGGGCTACTAAAAGAAGGAGGTTCAGATTTCAGTCTTCTGCAGAGATCAGTTACCTTGTCGTCTCACTGCATGACTTGGGTCCAGGAGCCCTCCTCAGGGGCAATGAGTAAATGAAAAGAAGACAAACAAAGTCACCTACAAAAGAAGCCAAGATCATGTGGTCTTGGCTCTCTGATAGAGAATCTGCAGCACTCCTATGTTTATTTTATACAGCTGAACAGAGAAGCAGTGTCACTACACAAAGATAAACAAGGAAGCAGAGTCATTGTATATAACTGAACAAGGAATCGGGTTTACCCAATCTTGATAGGAATGGTCTTTATAGAAGAATAAGTCTCCAGGCCAAAAAAAAAATAATAATACAGCATGGGAAATAACCTACAATATATATTTTATGGACATGCTATCAACATCTGCCTATGGAATAGAGGAAGGCTTTGCCATTCCTCATAGTCTCACCTGGAAAAGGCTATGCCATGTTCATGGATCTGAAGTCCTAGATGTGACAATGTCTTTGTCATAATATATACTCACTCAGGACTTGAATTACTCCCTATTCTCCATGATGGGTTATCCAATTCTAGATAGTCATTCCTAAAATTGTATAACAATAACAAGTGCTCATGCAGTTGAGAAGAAGTCAGGGGAGACCTGAGAAGAGTTGGATGGGGGAGAGAACGGGGTAGAAATGATGTAAATATAGGACTCATATATGTAATTCTCAAAAAAAAAATAAGAAAACAAATGTTAAAAGTATAAATTCAAAATATAAAACTTTTGTGAATTACAAAGTGCTAAAGGAATATAAGTAAAATACTGCTCTATGAAGATAGCACTGGATACCCAGCAAGAAAACTTTTCTCCAAACACTTACAATGTATAACTGGCATTAAACATTAAGATTTAATGTCTCATAAAAAGGCTTTACTGATTCCTCGATATTATTATATAACTAAATATAAAAAATAGAAATGTAGTATTTCTTCTTGGCAATCTTGATTCCACAATACCCCAAGCCTTTCCATCACAAGATGCCACAAAGATTTTCTATATTCTACTTTTACTACTTACTTGAAAGATTTTTTTTTAGTAATGTGGAGGAAGGCTAAACCAAGGGTTCATACTTTCAGAGAAAAGCTGTGAATATTGAACAAAAGATGAGTTCTTTAAAACTGAGTATTTTTCTGCTGGCCTGAAATATGATACAAAACTGTGAAAGCTATGCATTCAAATGAGTCATTTTCAAATAGTCACCTTGTACAGCTCTCTCCACTTGTCCCACCATAACTCCTTCTGTTCACTGTAAATTTTTTTCTTTTCCCAGTTTTTTCTCTTATTTTGTCCTTTCCAGAATCAAAATCATTTTTTTTAAATCTAGGTGACATTAGACTCTTCACATTTCCACCAACACAAATCATTCTTCATATTCAGCAATTTAACCAGGAGTGACTTTTGTCTATTTCCAGAAATCTAATTCACATGTAAAGATCCATAACTTGCCACTGTTGTCATTGATCAAGAGAATGTGCTTCAGGCTCTAGATGCATTAGCCTTAGAGAACTGCAGAAATATATTGCTCTCAATATCAGCATCTTGAGAAAAAGTGATTACACCCTGACAATAGTGAAGAGACACTCATACAGGATATGTTGGATCTAAATGTATTTATTAACTATTGATCACAGCAGTCACTCAAAAATCATGCTTTTGCAAATAACTCAAAAGAAAATGCTCATAATATAATGAGAGAAAATACAGAGAAATTATCACATATTTTCTTTCAGAAAAGTATCATTTATTGATCCCCTACATGCCCAACATTCATTTTAGATGTTAGGAACCCAGCAGAAAATAAACAGCAATGCACCAAGTTTGTTTAAAAATTAGAGGGAGATGTTGGTAAAATAGTTCATATTTGATACAGCAACCCAAGTTCTGGCAGATCTTTGTTCTAACACTATTAATACAAGGAAAACAGTAACACACAACCTCTACAGACAAGAAAATTGTGATGTAACACAATAGGCCAAAAGAAAGAGCTGGATCCAGAGCCCAGGTCTTTTTCTCTCTTACCTAATTCTGTTCCTATCTCTTAGCTTCATGATGTTCTCTTCAAGTCCTCTCCATCTACTCATCACAAGTCTAAAATCTCCCATGAGCCTTTTCTACCTGACAAAAATCAGAATGTGCCTGGGAAGTAGAAGATTCAAACTCATTTCTAGGCATTAAATCAGTGTTGAATCCTCTTGGCCTTTCTTCTTTAAATAACATGGAAATGAACCAGCCCAGTAAACTTTGGCACCAACTCAATTTTTTTCCTTGTCTATTTAACTCCTTAATGGTCTTCTAGTCTGTGTAACAATTTCTTCAAAATCCTAATAATACAAAATGCTGTTAGCTCTACTACACTAGTGTTTGAAGTTGCTAAAAAGAATCAGATTTCTTCAAACTTCAGAAAAACCCTAATTCTTTGCACAATACCATGGTGGAAACATGATATATGCTGAAATAGCTGGAACTCAAGATAGAAAATTGAATGGCACTTTTTCTAAGTGAAGATAATGTTAACATACAAACCCCAAAGCCTCAGTGTCTGCACAGAATAGAAATGGGGGCGGGGCGTTATTCATGGAAATGCTAGTGGGTCTGATAGCCTTTTAACAAACCACAGCTATATGCAGGTCAGCATCTTTGTTGCTGTGGTTTAATGAGCCTACACTCATCTAACTCTAAACTTTTTCCCATTCAGATGTCAAAAAAAAAGAGAAACCAGAGATGAACAACTGTCTCTTAGTCTCCTCAACTAACTATGCACATACCTCCATTCACATTAGATTGGGTAGAACCTGACATACATTCCTGTCTGATGCCCATGATTCTGGGAAATGTATCTCTGGTTAGGAAACTCGCTATCTGCCATCTCTTTGTAATCAGACATCAGATGGTAGGTTGTCCACTTGCTCTAACAAGATAGTAAATGAAGTTTTAATGGCAATATTGACAAGTCTATGTAGAAGAAACAAGAAAAGGCATCAAACTAATTTGAAACATTAACAATCATGAGCAACATTAAATATATTCGTATAACAGAGAAAAAGATAACATTGAAAGAATATGAGGGAAAACATTTCAACAAAACTTCTTTTGCTGCAGATAAACTAATAAGGATATCTACAATTGGTCAAACTGTAGAGAATAAGTGGCCACAGGTTGTTCAGGCTAAGTAAGATATCTATATCACTACCTCAATATGTAAGGTCAGGCAGAGAGGGTAGAAAGAGTGTACAAACAGCCCGAAGACCATGATGCCTGCTATACGACTGTTTCTTTCGACAGAATAGGGTTATTGTTCCCATGAGTGCTCAACAATATGGCTGACAGCATAAGACCTGCAAAGGCTACGCCTGTCAAAAAGCCAAAAAAAGCCCTACCCATAGGAGGTGAATAGCCTTAGGCAGTCATTGACTATTTGCCATTTGTTTTATTTTTTCAAAGATGAGAGCCAAATCAGAAGTGTCCATTCTCAAACATGCAAACAAAGGCAACATTAATTGCACTTAGTACATTGTGTGTCACATAAAACAAAAATGAATATAGAAGTGGTCATAAATTTAAAAGAAAGAGGTTAGAAGGATATGGGAGGAACTGGAGAAAGGAGGGTTATATATGAAAGAGATATAGTGTTTTTGAGTGCCAAATTCTCAAATTTTAAAAAATGACAAGAATTAAAATGTAAGGAAAAATGCAGTGTTGAAAAGCTTATAAAAAAAATAATTGAAATCATCACAATTTTAATCAATAGAGAAAGAAAGGACACAATCCCATGTAAGATAAAGCCCTCTCTTGAAAACTGTACACCATGATTTGATTCCATATCCCCCAACTCTCATCCAAGATTATTTCCATATCACAAGCACAAATATGCCTCAGTGCTGGGCAATGTACTCAGGTGCACGAAAAAAGTTATTTATACTAATAGAGGACATAAACTTTTTCTTCCTAGACTTATGCCCCTAGATCTTTAATGCCTTATATTTGCATAGTGGTGGATTGTATCCATTTGTATGTGAGTGAACAGAATTTCTCAAGAATTCAGAAACTCTTCAGAAAGCTTCCAATAACACATGACAGAAGCAAGACTCACATTGTGGAGAAAAATTACCAGAAGTTCGGGACAACTTACTGAAACCCTTCAAAACCCTTCTCTGTCTATCTGATCCTTTGTTTTAGAATATTATCAAATCCAAAAATATTTTCATATGTTACTTAAATAAATTGTAACCATCCTATATTTAGTTCTCCTTATTACACATTAAGAAAAGAAAGACTTTTGTGATAACTAATGATAGAAACAATCAAGGCAACAAAGCCACTGGGATCAGTAAAGTTACATTGCTTTATCTTACATTGATGGCACTTGACTAAGTCAACGTAATGGACATTATTCCACTCAGTGCCTGATCAACACCCTTTAAGTGAACAATGCCTTCATTTTAAGGAGATATATGCGCATACAGTTCAAAGGCTACATAAATCTAGACAAAAATAAAGATATGCATGACAGTATAAATGTAAAAGTCTGCATATTTACTCTACAAGCTGAGAAGTGGTACATTTAATTGCTGGGGGGGGGGGGGTAGGTCTGAAGTACTAATGTCCTTGCTTGTGTTGTGAAAAATAAGACTAGTGAAGAAAACCTATTTTAGAGCCCTCAAAGAAAAATTAATATTCATTTACAGCTGTTCATTTAAAAATCAAAAAAGGTTGAAGTCAATTATTACCATGACCAGAGAGTTTGCAGCAAGTGGCCTTATACTGAAATATTTTTCATATAAGTCTTTTCCTCTTAATTAAACCCTTTGAACATAAATTAAGATAAAGATAGTTGGGTAATTCAACCAAACCAAGTTCTCATATACAAAGAGTCTATCATTCTGGTGACATAAGAACGGCACTATGTTTTAACTTTTTCCAGTTAAACAAGGTATATTTAAATCATTGGGCCAAGGATTTGGGGTTTTGTTTGCTTGTTTGTTTATACTAAAAATTAGTACAAAATTTTATTTGTAAGTACAAGGTTTGGTTTTCTTGTTTGTTTGTTGCTTATTGTTTGTTTGTTTAATGCGCATGTGTTTGTATGTACATCATGCCCAGGGAGGATAAAAGAGGGACATAGATACACTACAGTGAGAGCTACCCATGGAATTACAGGTGGTTGTGAACTATGTAACATAGGTGCTAGGACAAACGCTGGTCCTCTGGAAGAATGGCAATTACTCTTGACAGCTGAGCTATCTCTCCAGTCAGATTTTAAAAAATTTTATGACTTCATCCTATTCACAGAAATGAATAAGATTTTATGAGTTACAAAGCTGGCCTTTAAGAATGAAATGCAACTTTATCATCACCTGACTCAGCCTATGGCCAATGTTTAAAATGACAAGGTGGAGTTCTAAAACAACCGGTAGAAATAGTAAATTATAAAACCAGAGCTGGGAGGTAGATTAATTGAAGGACTGTTCATCAAACAATTACACACACTTGTCAACTTGGACTTCATACCTCCCCCCCCCCCAAAAAAAAAGAGATATACACACAGGGAAAATAGCAGTCCTTACAATTCTAGGAGACCAAGCTTGCAAATAGGCCATTAGTACACATTAAAACAGATTGGTCTCCATAACTGACAGGCCTGAAATAGTGATAAAGTATCCAGAAATGGGCCAGAAGATGAAGAGAAGACTGAGGGCAGCCTCTGCCAGATGGAGCACAGAGGCTCAGATAGCAAGTGCTGGCTACATACTGATGTCTACTGATCTTTCTGTCTGGTATCTTGACTTTGTCTCTACATGAAATAGGCTCTTACTCTGCTCTAATACTTGGGATTCCTCCTGATATTACAGTTTGATAAAACTTCATCTCTGCTTTCGACTTGTGATGTCATCCTGGTCATCTGTCACTACACCAATGCTTTTTGGAGTTAACAGCTGTTGTTCATAATAAATAAATGATGAATATCATACAAATAATGCTTTAAGAAGGTGACAGCAGATTAAAGGGAAGCTATATAGAAGTCCTATAGTATCATCCCAGTCATGCATTTTGTTGGTTCCCAGTACAAATATAGGTATAGGTACCTCACAATCACCTATAACTCTATAGTATAGTTCCAGGGGATTTACACCTCTTTGTGACCTCCCTATGTACCAATATTTATGGCATATACTCAAAGAAATATACATGTGAGAGTGAGTGTGTGTGTGTGTGTGTGTGTAAGATAAAAATAGATCTTTAAAAATTATTTACAAAGCATAAAGAAATAGCTCAGCAGTTAAGAGAACTTGCTGCTCTTCCAGAGAACATAGATTCAATTACTGACACCTACGTGGCAACTCAGAACCCTCTGTAACTCCAGTTGCATGGGGACCTAATCCCCTCTTCTGACCTCTGCCGGCAGTGCATACCCATGGTACATGGACATGCATACAGGCAAAATAATCATACACACATTTTTTTTAATTTAATGATTTATGCCTTCCCTGTTTAACTGGAAAACTTCAAAGAGCAGGTTCTTAAATACCCTCATGTTCACTACGGGCTTTGATCAAGTTGTATAATAGAAAGGTAGTATTAACTATTTGAAAGTACATGGGAATAGTTATGGCCCAAGGATTTGGAGTTCCAGCATGGTAAGTACTTATGTGCTGCTTGTAAAGACATGCACTCAAAGGGCGTCCCACAGCGCTAGCCACTCAAAGAGTGAGCCATAGCGTGAGCACCTTGGAACTAGAGTAAAGTTGAAAATCTCCACACTCATGCCCAGACTCTACATGCCAGCCTAAACAAGGAATGATACAACGACTCTCATGGCACATAATAGATACACCTGGTGGTGTGCAAGTGGCTCAATAAAGACAAGACAGCATAGTTGATTGGTGATCTACATTTTTAAAAAATAAAGTTTATTTTTACAGTTTCATTTGGTGTGTAGAAAAGCTATAGATGATACAGAGAATTTTTACACTCTCAGGAAAATCCACCATGACCTGAGGATCTTAAAACATATGTTCATTTTCTTTATTAGCCAGGTTTTTTGGAGTGTCTGTGTGTGTGTGTGTGTGTGTGTGTGTGTGTGTGTGTGTGTGTGTGTTCGTGTGCAAGTGTTCATGTATTGCTCTTATTGTTTTTCAGTTTGGGTTTTTTTTTTTTAATTTGGAAAAGAATTCTTTACTGTTACCTAAGACTCCCTAATTCAGCTATGTTGACTAAGCAGTGAGCCCATGAATCTGTCTGCCTCTGCCATCCCAATGCTGGGATTATAATTGCACATCCCACCCCCCATACATACATACTCATAAACATCTCTACTTTTTAAAATGGGTTTATTGAGAAATGCATCCCTCATAAATATGGTTAATGATTTTCACAAAAATACATGAAGCCATTTAACAATACAAAAATTTTTTAAAAAATTATCACTTTAGGGTGCTGCCTGGTGTGATTTTGCTGCCTGCACCATCCACTTCCTGTCAATTATAGATGTACCTGAAGTTACGCCTTTTCCAGGTCATATAAAAAAATTGCACATTATGCATGCATTCTTTTGTGTCTCGTTCCTGTCACTGAGCATAATGCTTCTGAGGTTCATCTAGTTTGTTGCAGATGTCAGTCATGTGTACCTTCTTACTGCTGAGCAACATCCCATTAAATGGATGCACCACTGCCTTAGTTAGGGTTTCTATTGCCATGAAGAGACACCATGGCCACAGCAACTCTTATTTAAAACACAAACACACACACACACACACACAAACACACACACACAAAACAACAACAACAACATTTAATTTGGGCTGGCATACAGTTTAGAGGCTTAGACCATTATCATCACAGTGGGAAGCATGGACACATACAAATAGACTTGCTGTTAGAAAAGTAGCTAAGAGTACTATATCTGAAATGACAGGCTTCAGGAAAAGAGTGACACTGTGCTTTGCTCTGGCATCTGAAACCTCAAAGCCCACCCCTAGTGACACACTTGTTCAGCAAGGCCATACCTCCAATACTTCCACTCCCTATGAGTCTATGGGAACCATATTCATTCGAAATACCACAAGCACTATTTGTGAGTCCCTAAACAATGAATACTTGAGCTGTTTCCAGATTTCAACCACTATCAAGAAAGCTACCAAAAGTAAATATTCATAAACATGTCTCTATGGGTATAAAGCTTTTTCATCTCAGGTAAATATCTTAGGTAAAATCTAAATGAAATTTGATTTTTAATGATGATGAGTTCTCCATGTAAAAACAAAGACATTGAGGCTTCATGATACACTCACAAGTTATGATAGCCCCAAATACACTAAGACCTCATGATGGCCTCCAAAAACAAGTGAAATGTACCAGTAGGGTAGACTTTTGGAGTGCTTTTCTCATGTAAATTAAGTAATAAAACAGCATAATCCTAAGAACGATGGAAAATGTCTACCCACACCCACACCCTAACATTTGTTGGTCATTAAGAATCCATCTGTACAGAGCAAAAGAAAGCCATTAACTTAGAATGAATCCTCAAAGAGTTCCACTGTCAAAGACCTGGCCAACAAGATGCAGGAGCCCAGCCTGACTCATCTTTGATTACCAACGAAATATCAGTCTCACAATCAATGCCTATTCTTACATACCCACAGTGCCCCTGTAAATATGGTTTAAAAATAGAAGGAATCCCAAAATAATTTTCCTTCCTCTAAAAACATTCCCCAGGGTTCTGTGCTCTCTTTATTGTAAGATTTGTCTATAAAATGTCACAATGTCCTCTGACGACAAGGGAACTAATGTTCTCCGAGCTGTTTTACAAGCTGAGCTTATACTGACATATGCTGGTTTCTAGTTTCATGCCTAATGATGGTGTTAGTTCAAGCAGGACATGTCAGCTTCTTAGAACCTGGTAGGACATCATTTTTTCCTCTCTTCTTCAATTTTTTAAAATGAGTACCACATGCTAAGATGCCATTTCCTCCAACAGTCTATCTGTGTTTTCTCTTGTCAAAGGAGGAGGCCTGGCACTCCTGGAACCCTGGCATTTAACACATAGCCATTCTTCCTGCAGGAATATCTATGTATGGATGAAACTGAATCTAAGATAATGACTTTGGGAGCTTTTTATCTAAATCCAGATGCCTTAACAGTGACAAATGAAAGCTGATTATCCCAATATTTCTCATGCCAACATTCTCTATCTCCATTTACAGAAATCCTCAGGTAATAAAAACCATTTTTTCTTTTATGATCATGAAATATCACACCAAATGATGTTTTGGTTGTGCCCCATGAATTTCCTATACATCCTGAAGTAGAGATATATAGCTCTAACCAACATGCTCACCAAAAACATAATGTTGAATATATAGGGAAATCCAGTTACCCACCAAGAATGTCAGGTTTCAAGACAAGAACCTTCATGCTGTGTTAAGTGAGTATTTATAGCCCACTTGTAGGACACTGTGTTTGTAAGAATTGCAAAGTTGATGGCTCTACTCTAGGCCCAGTGAATATCAATACAGATTTGAACATGATCTCCAGGTAACATAAACATGGTCTATATCAAAGCAGAGCTATGAGGCTGGAACCAGACTTAGCTGTGATACTTATATACATTACCAAAGGTTATAGTTCACTTCTTTAAGACATATCCTTTTTACCTATCCATTGAGGACAGTTTTCCTGCATCAAGATAATTGTGAAATGTCAATGAAGTATCACAAGTACAAGTGCTAATTATGTAGTAACAAATATGAATCAATTACTCAGTGATGATGCACTGTGTCCCATTCTGCTTTGAGGATGATTATTGAGGTTCATTGTTGCTTCAGGGATGATATACTAGGGTTTGATGTTTGAAACTCTATCCAGGGATGATGTTACTTTGGGATGAGGTTTAATGACATGGGTATAATGTCATGATTATTTTCAGGTGAGAACCATTTTTAATACAATCCACAAACAAAAAGTGTGATTTTTTTCCTACCACAAAGAAAGTCTAACATGAACAATAGCACAATGAGAAGAAAAAGAACAAGGCAATAAGAAGAAAGGAAAAAAGGCTGTCCCACAGCTCTCGACACCCAAATCCCACCATGAGTGCTCTCACTCCTAAGCCCAGAGGTGAGATCACCACGTTTGCTCCAATAACTGTCCAAAGACGGACACGCCAGGAGTCCACAGGGCACATGAATAGCAGAGCAGCGGGGGAAGGATCTTTCTAGTCTCGATCTGTGCCCTGGAACTAAGGCTGTCCCACATCCTTCTCCACACAAATCCTGCACAGGAGAGAGCTGGTCACATCAGGAGTGCTAACACACCTAAGATCACAGGCTCACCACCTGACAGGAGGGACAAACTCCAATGAGAGACAGCAAGACCACTAACACCAGAGATAACCAGATGGCAAGAGGCAAGCACAAGAACCTAAGCAACAGAAACCAAGGCTAACTGGCATCATCATAACCCAGTTCTCCCAGCACAGCAAGTCCTGGATACCCCAACACACAGGAAAAGCAAGATTCTGGTTTAAAGTCACATCTCATGTTGATAATAGAGGACATTAAAAAGGACATAAATAACACCCTTAAAGAAATCCAGGAGAACACAGGTAAACAAGTAGAAGCCCTTAAAGAGGAAACACAAAAACTCCTTAAAGAATTACAGGAAAACACAAGTAAACAGGCAAAGCAATTGAACAAAACCATCCAGGATCTAAAAATGGAAATAAAAACAATAAAGAAATCACAAAGGGAGAGAACCCTGGAGATAGAAAACCTAGAAAAGAGATCAGGAGTCATAGACGCAAGCATCACCAACAGAACACAAGAGGCTAAAGAGAGAATCTCAGGTGCAGAAGACACCATAGAAAACAATGACAAAACAATCAAAGAAAATGGAAAAGGCAAAAAGCTCCTAACCCAAAACATCCAGGAAATCCAGGACACAATGAGAAGACCAAACCTAAGGATAATAGGTATAAAAGACAGCAAAGATTCCCAACTTAAAGGGACAGTAAATATAGTCAACAAAATTATAAAAGAAAACTTCCCTAACCTAAAGAAAGAGATGCCCATGAATATACGAGAAGCCTACAGATAATAATAATCTGTCACATAATAATCAAAACACCAAATGCACAAAACAAAGAAAGAATATTAAAATAAGTAAGGGGAAAAGTCAAGTAAAATATAAAGGCAGACCTATCAGAATTATACCAGACTTCTTACCAGAGACTATAAAAGCCAGAAGATGCTGGGCAGATGCCATACAGACCCTAAGAGAACACAAATATCAGATCAAACTACTATACCCAGTAAAACTCTCAAATATGGAGAAACCAAGATATTCCATTACAAAACCTAATTTACACAATATCTTTTTACAAATCCAGCATTACAGAGGATAATAGATAGAAAACTCCGACACAGAGCAGATCCTGGGCAGCAGCTCTGCCCCCAATCTCATAGAACCCAGAGGAAGCGGGCTTCCCAGGAGCTCTAACCCATGCAGTATCTTCCCCCAATCTCATAGAACCCAGAGGAAGCGGGCTTCCCAGGAGCTCTAACCCAGGCAGTATCTTCCCCCAATCTCATAAAACCCAGAGGAAGCGGGCCTCCCAGGAGCTCTAACCCAGGCAGTATCTTAAGTAAGGAGACAGCAACACCTGCCCCAAACAAGGAGTAACTGAGACCCACTAGGACCCAGGAAGTCACTCCTGGCCCGGAGCATTGTTTTTTTCTGGTCTGGGCCCAAGCACTGAGCAGATCCCTGGTGGCAACTCTGCCCCCAATCTCTCAGAAACCAGAGGAAGTAGGCCTTCCAAGAGCTCTAACCTGGGCAGTATCTTAAGTAAGGAGACAGCAATACCCACCCAAAACAGGGAGTAACTGGGACCCACTACGACACAGGAAATCACTCCTGTCCTGGAGTACTGGTTCCTTCCTGTCTGCGCCTGAGCACTGAGCAGATCTTGGACCCCAGCTCTAACCTCAGTAGTAACACCCACCCCACACAGCTCTGATACAACCAAGATAATAGGAGAGACAGGCTCCAGTCAGAGACAGGGCAGGTAGCACTAAGGAGATCCAGATGGTGAAAGGCAAGCACAAGAACATAAGCATAAGCAACCCAGGGTACTTGGCATCATTAGAACCTAGTTCTCCCACACTAGAAAGTCCTGAATTCCCCATATCACCAGCTTCCTGTCTTGGATACTAAGAACAAATTGAGCATCTTAGGAGTTATTCCAAATGTGGCAAGACAGCCACTAGGCAAGAATTGACTCTTTTCATCTACAGACAAATTACTGTCCAGAAAAGGACACACTTGTAGAATAGTCGACTGATTGTATCTGCCAAGACAGAGTAATCAGCCCTTAATAATTCTGCATCACTGGGTCTGTCAGATGATCCTGGGCCAGAAGGCTGAAGATCAGATGTTCCAATATTATGTAATATAGGGACTGTTCAGGTGTTCAGCAGTCTCTATAAATTGGCTAAGTTTTAGAAGCTATGCTTTGTGCTTTCCATAATTTCAGTTAACTTAGTCATTTTGGATTTCTGACAGGGTTGAAAACTTATAGTCTCATAGCCAATCCTGGCTATTTACTTTGAGAGAAAAGATTTGAGAGGATGGTTTTCAGCTGACATTCATTCTAAAGCCAAGACAAAAGCCAGATTCAGAACTAAGTCTCTTACTTAGGAGAGATGACAGAGGTTCTGATTAGTCAACAAAATGATGGACTGGATATTAGGTCTAGCTTGTACCTTACTGACACAAATTGGTATAGTTATGCTCTAACTGTATTTTGAGAGAAAACTTTTATTTTAACAGGAAGGGTGATATGTAGGAGGAGCTAAGGAGGGAGAAGTAAGGAAAGGAAGAGGAGGAGTAAGGAGAGGAGGAGGAGAAGAATAAGAGGAGCTAGGTGATGAGAGAAAGAGGGGGGAACATGGAGGAAGATGTTTGAGTGTCTCCGCCAGTCAAAGATAGTTGATATATCTAGGTTGGGTATTGGGTTACACTTCTTATTGTATGTGCATCTTGTTATTGAGAATTACCAAACTTATAAAGCCTTTGATTAACATTTTAAAAATTGTATAAAAGCAAAAAGGAGAAGGGGGGATGGGATAGGGGCTTTCTAGGGAGGGGAAAGGGAGGAAAGGGATGGCACCCGAAATGTAAATAAAATATCCAATAAAAAACAAAAAAAACAAAAAGAAAAAAAAAACTCCAACATAAGGAGGCAAACAACATCCTAGAAAAAGCAAGAAAGTAATCTTCTTTCAACAAACCCAAAAGAAGATAGCCACACAAACATAATTCTACCTCTAATAACAAAAATAACAGGAAGCAACAAACATGTTTCCTTAATACCTATTAACATCAATGGACTCAATTTCCCAATGAAAAGACATAGACTAACAAACTAGATATATAAACAGGACCCAGCATTTTGCTGCATACAGGAAACACACTTAAGTGACAAAGACAGACACTACTTCAGAGTAAAAGGATAGAAAAATGTTTTCCAACCAAATGTCCCTAATAAACAAGCTAGAGCAGCCATTTTAATATTGAATAAAATCGACTTTCAACCAAAAGTTATCAAAAAAAGATAAGGAAAGACACTTCCTACCCCTTAAAGGAAAAGTTTACCAAGAAAAACTCTCAGTTCTAAACATCTATGCTCCAAATGCAAGGGCACCCAAATTCATAAAAGAAACTTTACTAAAGCTCAAAGCACACATTGTAACTCAGATAATAACTGGGAGACTTCAACACTCCACTTTCATCAATGGACAGAGATTAAACAGAAATACACTGAAACTAACAGAAGTTATGAACATACGGATTTAACAGATATCTAAAGAGCATTTCATCTAAAAAACAAAAGAATATATGTTCTTCTCACAACCTCATGGTACCTTCTCCAAAACAGACCCTATAATCAGCCACAAAACAAGCCTCAACAGATACAAGAAAATTAAAATAATTCTAGGAATCCTATAAGATCATCACAGACTAAGGTTGGTCTACAATAACAACAAAAACAACAGAAAGCCCACATACACATGCAAGCTGAACAACTCTTTACTCAATGATAACTTGGTCAAGGAAGAAATAAAGAAATTAAAGACTTTTTAGAATTTAATGAAACTAAAGGCACAACATACTAAAACTTATGTGACACAGTGAAAGCAGTGCTAAGAGGAAAACTCATAGCACTGGATGCCTCTAGAAAGAATCTAAAGAGAGCATACACTAGCAGCTGTGACTAAGACAGAACAACTGAAAGCTCTAGAACAAAAAGAAGCAAATACACCCAAAAGGAGTAGAAGGCAAGAAATAATCAAACTCAGAGCTGAAATCAACTAAGTAGAAACAAAAAGAACTATACAAAGAATCAACAAAATCAGGAGCTGCTTCTTTGAGAAAATCAACAAGGTAGATAAACCCTTAGCCAGACTAACCAGAGGGCACAGAGACAGTATCCAATTAACAAAGTCAAAAAAGAAAAGGGAGACATAACAACAAAACCAAGGAAATTCAAAAAATCCCCAGATCCTACTACAAAAGCCGATACTCATAAAAACTAAAAAATCTGGAGAAAATCAACAATTTTCTAGACAGATACTAGGTACCAAAGTTAAATCAGGAGCAGATAAACCATCTAAACAGTCCCATAACCCCTAAAGAAGTAAAAGCAGTCATTAAAGTCTTCCAACCAAAAAAAGCCCAGGACCACATGGTTTTAGTGCAGAATTATTTCTTCAAAGAAGACCTAATACCAATACTCTTCAAACCATTCCACAAAATAGAAACAGAAGGAACACTACCCTATTTGTTCTATGATTCCACAATTATGCTCAGAGCTAAACCTGACCCAACAAAGGAAAGAAAACTTCAGACCAGCTTCACTTATGAATATTGATGCAAAAATACTCAATAAAATTCTCACAAACTAAATCCAAGAACATACCAAAATGATCACCCATCATGATCAAGTACACTTCATCCCAGGGATGCAGAGATGGTTCAATATACTGAAATCCATCAATGTAATCCACTATATATATATATAAAAAAAAAAAAAAAAAAAAAAAAAAAAAAAAAAAAAAAAAAAAAAAAAAAACTAAAAGAAAAAGAACCACATGATCGTTTCATTAGTTGCTGAGAAAGCATTTGACATAATTCACTGCTCCTTCATGGTAAAAGTCTTGAAAAGATCAGGAATTCAAGGCTCATATCTAAACAGAGTAAAAGCAATATACAGCAAACCAGTAGCCAACATCAAACTAAATGGAGAGAAACTTGAAGCAATCCCACTAAAATCAGAGACTAGATAAGGCTGCCCCTTTCTCCCTGCCTATTCAATATAGTACTTGAAGTCCTAGACAGAGCAATTAGACAACAAAAAGAGGTCAAAGGGATACAAATTGGAAAAGAAAAAGTCAAAATATCACTATTTGCAGATGATATGATAGTATACTTAAGTGAACCCAAAAATTCCACCAGAGAACTCCTAAACCTGATAAACAATTTCAGCAAAGTGGTTGGATATAAAATTGACTACAACAAATCAGTGGCCTTTCTTTACTCAAAGGATAAGCTGGTTGAGAAAGAAATTATGGAAATGACACCCTTCACAATAGTCACAAATAATATAAATTACCTTGATGTGAATCTAACCAAGCAAGTAAAAGATCTACAGGACAAGAACTTCAAGTTTCTGAAGAAAAAGAAATCACAGATGATCTTAGAAGACAGAAAGATCTCCCATGCTCATGGATTGGCAGGATTAATATAGTAAAAATGGCCATCTTGCTGAAAGCAATCTACAGATTCAATGCAATCCCCTTAAACATTCCAACTCAATTCTTCATAGAATTAGAGAGAGCAATTTGAAAATTCATTTGGAATAATAATAAACCCAGGATAGCAAAAACTATTCTCAACAATGAAAGAACTTCTAGGAGAATCACCATCTTTGATGTCAAGCTGTATTACAGAGCAGTAGAGATTAAAAACTGCATGGAATTGGTACAGAAACAAGCAGATAGATCAATGGGATAGAATTGAAGACCCAGAAATGAATCCACAGACCTATGGTCACTTAATCTTTGACAAAGGAGCTACAACCATCCAGTGGAAAAAAGACAGCATTTTCAACAAACTGCTGGTTCAACTAGAAATCAACATGTAGAAGAATGCAAATTGATCCATTCTTATCTCCTTGTACAAATTCAAGTCCAAATGTATCAAGGACCTCCACATAAAATCAGATATAAACTCTACCTTATTATTTGGTTGTGCTGTTTCATCCCAGCAATAGTATTTCAGGAGACATAGCCAGGTCATTGTTGAAAAATTCCAGGAGTATATGCCTAAAACATCAACCATATTTTTATGCACATGAATATATGTGCATGGCTGTAATCCCAGCATTTAAGACACAGAGATACAAATCCAGCCTCAAGTACATAGTGAGATCCTTTCTCAAAAAGCAAACAATAGAAACATGGGAGGGTCGTAAGAAGGAAAGAGAAAAGGGGAGAGGAAAGGATAGCAGAGTGAAGGTGTAAGATTGTGTCCTTCAAATCTCCAGAAATGGACTCTCTCACCATGTCTTATTCGGTGAGTAAATTTTATTTTTATAAATGTTTTTAAAAGATTTAAAGACACCAAACACTTTCTGGAGACAATCTGTTATTTTCATATGGAAAGAATGCATTTATAGCAAGGCTGTTCTGGTGGTTGGATAAGAAAATTCTTCCATATTTTCAGGCACTTGAATGTTTGGTTCCCAGTTGGTGGTGCTATTTGGGGACCTTTAGGAAGTGATCCTTGCTGGATGAAGTACATCACTGGTGACAAACTTCTAAGATTAGAAACCCTCACCTATTTATAGTTCACTGTCTGTTTCATACCACTAGTTCAAGATGTGAACTCTCAGCTTCCTGTCCCTGACACCATGCCTACCGCCTCCTGCTATGCTGTGCCCTGCCATTATAGACTCTAACCCTTTGGAAGTGTAAGACAAAATAAACCCTACCTCATAATTTTGCTTGATTGTGTTCTTTTATCACAGTAATAGTATTTTGGGAGAAATACCAGGGTCATTGTTGAAAAATTGCAGGAGTCAAAGGCTTTAAGCCTAAAACATCAACCATTTTTCTCCATAGCTGTGTGAATGCTGGACAAGATGTGATCTTTTAAACCTCAGCTCTCATTCTGCAAAATGAAAAGACATGGTCAGTATGCTGTCTCCTGTCTTCTCTAGCTTTAGGTTTCTTTGTATGTATTAATGAGGCTGGAGAAAGATACAGGATCATGGAGTTGACCAGTATTCAGGAGGCTACAGTATTATCAAACAGATGGTCGAGAAACAGCTGAGAGCCATTTCTGGTGCAGATTGCATGACGAGTGAGGGGAGGGTCCCAGCTGTGCAGGTGGCTGTCGGCCATGAGGCTCTGCACCTAGCTAAATGGAAAGTCTTTTCTGGGATTGATGACCCATACTCAAGTAGCAGCCAGAATGCTGAAGCTCCATATCAATCACATCACCTCTCCAAGGCTCCTTTTCCTTGACTTAAACAAACAAATTTGAAGGGATCTGAACTTCACTGACACTTTTCACCTCTAATCTGCACAGTAAACACATTACAGCTTGATAAAAAATACTCTCTGTGTGTGTGAGATATGCAATTTCCTTTTCAAATGCATACTGTCAGAAATGAGAATTTGTAGTGAAAACCATTAATCCAAATCTTGGAAATGAAATTATTGTCTCGGGAAACGAGATATGGTAGAAAATAGATGTGAATGCCACAGACTCTCAGTACTGTGAGGCTAGAGATGTAATCAGTTCCCATCACTTTACAGACTGGGATGGTGGTCAAGGCCATGTTGTTTGTTCCTGGAAACACTGACATTCAAATCCAGAATATGTTGTTAATTCCAGTTACAATATTTTACTAATTAGAATGCATATAAACTTCCCTTTGAAATCCAGCTCTGCTCCTTACGGAAGGTATGACTTTATAAAGTCACCCTTTAAGCCTCAGGTTCCTTCACATGCAAACAGCGATAATACAGCTATTCCACAAGGAAGAATTAGTGTATTTCTGGCCTCTTGCAAATAAAGATGGTTAGCAAATGAAAGATAAGGGACATAAAGGGCCAATGTACTTTCCTGCTGCATAATCACTCTTAAGTCTTAGCATATTCCCACCCAATAGTTTTCCTCTAGCATATCTGTAATCCAATTGCAATCAGAGTTTGCAGGTACTATTGTACAATAATTTGTGTTGCTGGACAATTCTTGTGGTCTTCACTTTCATGGACTTATTGCATGTTGTTGAATATATTGTCTATTTTATTGACTGAATATGGCATTGTCTGTTTGTCAGGGTACTTTCTGGTTTTCTACTTTTAAGATATTTTACTCCAACACAACTTCTGAATCCATTAAGTTTAATCCACATTTTGAATTTGTTGCTTGAGCTAAATTCTCAGACATTATTACCATGTGAGTTTTTTTAAAGTATACCTCACTATAGTAAATAGTTTAGCCACTAAAGGCATGCACATAAATTCAATGAATGCAGAAATTTTTTATTACATATCAGTATATATAATCCAAAGGAGAATAGTAAACCATTTGGAGACAATGGCAAAATATATTCTGATCACAAACATTTTTATAAATATATTTAAAATTAAGAGAAAACTAAAGCCTATAAGAAATTTGATAAATTTATGATAAAGGTGAGGGTAGTACAGATAAATGTGATGTGGTTCCAAAAGGAACAATTTATAAAAACTGGATTTACTGAAAAAGGTCTAAGAGAAACACATGTCTAAAAAATCACAAATCTTCTGGACTAGGCTAAAGAGAAAACTCCAGACATAAAGTATGAAGACCTGAATTCAAATCCCTAAAACTTTACATAAAAACTCACACATGCTTGGGATCCCACCATCGGGAAAGTAGTCAGGTAGATCTGTAAGGGCTTACTGGACACCCCACTCTACTCAGTAAATTCCAGGTAAATGAGAGACTCTCAAAAAAAAGAACAACAACAAAACAAAACAAAAAAAACAAGATGTATTGCTCCTAATAAGGTTTTCTTCTAGTCTACAGACACACACACACACACACACACACACACGCACATTCACATGTACACACAATTATAAAAACTCTAAACTTAAAACACAAAATCATCAGGATGATAGAATCATGAACCTTATGTTGCATTGTATGTTTTCCATTAACCAACAACTTTAAAACTTCTTTGGCACATTTCCATCTCCTCTCCCAGTCTCACTTCCACTAATATTAGGCTGAATTATTTAGCATAACTAGGTGAGGAATAGGAGTCATCCTCTTGCTCATTCATGAACCATCAGTATTCAAATCCATTTCTCCCTTTTAAAATCATCAGATCCCACGGCACAGATGAGAGAGTAATATAGAATCACGCCATCTAACAAATGTTGAATCATCTTTCCCTCCTCTTCTTTATGACTACTTCCTATCTAAAGTAAGCAAGTTGACCCTCCTCATACCCAGCAGAGGAGTGGATAATGAACACCTCTACCTATGAACTGTTCCTTTCATACAGGATGTTAAAAGCCTACCAACACACATAATTACTATGAAATAACAATGCTTCATTCTATGAATCAGTAATGAAGAGAAACTTCAAAGGTGCTATGCTAAGTTGTGTGATTCAGCCATCCAATCCATTCCCTCATAGAAAAAAATATCAACAAGCACCACTGGCCAACAACATAATAAAAAAAAGAAAAGAAAAATAGTTCAAAAGAGAAATGGTGAAAAATTATATATATATATGCATATATACATATATATATACATATATACATATATATGTATATACATATATTAAATTTGAATATATACAAATTTAATATATGTATATGTGTATGTATATATATATGTATATACATAATATAAATTTATATATATATATATATACAAATTTATTTGAAAAGGGCACTTACTCAAATCTGTTTTACTATTCATGGTTAAAGAAAATGAAAATTGAGTATGAATCAGTACCCTGAGGCCACAATATTAACCTTCCTGGAACTCCAACATCATTTTATCCAAATGCATTCTTGTTTAGAAAACTTAATATACAAATCAAGTTAGAAAAGCAAGGTGAGAGCTGTGCCATTAGTCTCTGCATCCTTCCAGCACTAGGCCTAGGGAACTCTCCAGAACTTGAAAGAGGGGGCAGGGTGAGGGTACACTGTCCCAGAGAGATGCTAGAGAGTAGGTAAAAAATTAGCATAAGAAGAAAGAGAGTATAAAGAGAGAATCTTAAAGAAGGGAAAGTAGAAAACAGTGAGGAAGATGGAAAAGGAAAGCTTAGTTGTTTTTCTTTTTTTAATGTTGGTATTTATAATGCTAATTCTATTCATTCCCTAAATACAGAGTATGCTTCTGTTAATGATCAATAGGACTCCAGTCAACTCCCATTACATTCTCCTTTGTTCCTTTTATCTTCTACTGACAAATAAAGAATAGTCTTCTAATATAGAATTCTACTTCTCTTCTTATATGTTGGAGCATCTTCTGGGTATAAGCCCAGGAGTAGTATAGCTGGGTCCTCAGTTAATGCTATGTCTAATTTTCTCAGGAGCCGCCAGACTGATTTCCAGAGTGGTGGCACCAGCTTGCAGTCCCACCAACAGTGGAAGAGTGTTCCTCTTTCTCCACATCCTCACCAGCATCTGCTATCACCTGAGTTTTTGATCTTAGCCATTCTGACTGGTGTGAGGTGGAATCTCACAGTTGTTTAGACTTGCATTTCCTCAATGACTAAGGATGCTGAACATTTCTTTAGGTGTTTCTTGACAATTTGAGTTTCCTCAGTTGAGAATTCTTTGTTTAGCTATGTACCCCATTTTTAATAGGGTTATTTGGTTGTCTGGAGTCTAATTTCTAGAGTTCTTTGTATATTAAATATTAGCCTTCTATCGGATGTGGGATTGGTAAATATCTTTTCCCAATCTGTGGGTAGCTATTTTGTCCTATTGACAATGTCCTTTGCCTTACAGAAACTTTGAAATTTTATGAGGTCCTATTGGTCAATTCTTGATCTTAGAGCATAAGCCATTGGTGTTTTGTTCAAGGACATATGCTCCACTATGTTCATAGCTTTATTTATGATAGCCAGAAGCTGGAAAGAACCCAGATGGATACTGAAAATGTGGTACATTTACACAATGGAGTATTACTCAGCTATTAAAAACAATGAATTCGAGAAATTCTTAGATAAATGGATGGAACTAGAAAATATCATCCTGAGTGATGTAATCTAATCACAAAAGAACACACATGGTAATCACTCACTGACAATTGGATATTAGCCCAGAAGCTCGCAATACCCAAGATGCAACTCACAGACCACATGAAGCTCATGAACAAGAAAGACCAAAGTGTGGGTGCTTTGGTCCTTCTTAGAAAAAGTAACAAAATACTCAAGGGAGCAAATATGGAGACAAAGTGTGGGACAGAAACTGAAATAGGTGCCATATGGAAACTGTTCCACCTGGGTATCCATCCCATGTGCAGTCACCAAAGGTAGACACTGATGTGGATGTCAGGAAGTGCATGCTGACAGGAGCCTGATATAGCTGTCTCCTTAGAGGTCTGTCAGAGTCTGACATATTCAGAGGCAGATGCTCACAGCTAACCATTGAACTGATCAAGGGGAAATTAGAGGGTGGGGAGGTGGGAGTGGGGGATGGAGAGAGCACATCCTCATAGAAGCAGAAAGAGAGAGGATGGGATGGGGATAACTGGGCAGGGGGGGAAAGGGGTAAGGGGATAACATCTGAAATGTAAATAAAATATCTAATAGAAAAAAATTCGACTTCCTAGAGTTGTCCTCTGCCACCCTCAGCAAGATTTCCCCAAACTCTGGTGTTTTTCCAGATAATTCTACCCTGGCATGTTTCTCAGATTTAAGTATTAATGACATTAAATAATTAAATTAAAACATATTATTATATATGTGATAATATCATATACATGTAAGTGATATATTTGATATGATATATGACATATATTTGTATATATCTTATATACTTCACATATTAGATATGTATATATGTTGTATATATCATATAAAGATATATATTATATATGGCATATACATATAAATCATATTTATATCTCATACCATGATCTGAGATATTTATAGCCACACACTATAGTTATTACCACAAGTAAGATAATTAAACAACTAATCTAATACCCTTTATGAGTACATTTGTTTGCTGAGAACATTTATACCAACCTTTTTTGTAAATTTCAAATCTCTATTATTAATTAATTTATTTATTTAAATATTTACTTAATTTATTTATTTATTAATTATTAAATAATTAATAAATAACCTATTTATTAATTATTTAATAGTTAATTATTAATTAACTATAATCACAATAATCTATATTATCACTTCTGAACCTGTGTACATTTTAAGAAACATCTCCTTGCTTTTCCTTCCCACAACATATCATTTCAATCTCTGTTTCTGTGAGTTCTATTATTGGGGTTCGCATTGAAGGGAGGATATGCATTATATGTCTGTCTCTGGCTTATTTGACTTACTGTGACTTACATGTTCACCCATCTTGTCAGAACCAGCAGGCTTTCTGTCTTCCTTTTCTAGAGCTGAACAATGTTACACATACATATCACATCACATTTTCTCTGTTTCTTCATTTATCAACTGATACTTGATGGCTTTTGTCTTAACACTGGGAATATGGATGCACAGCTATCTTCAGCAAGCTGAATCCAGCTCCACTGGACATACCCAATAGTAACAATGTGGGATAACATGGTAATGGTGTTTCAGATATTCTGATGATCTTCCATATTGCTTTCCATAATGGCTGCACTTAGTTACACCCCAAACACATTTATGAGACTCTGTTTCCCCACATTCTTATCAAAATTATTTTTAGTTTTGTTGTAATAGTCACTCTAATAAGTGTAAGGTGACATTTTACTGTGGTTTTGATTTGTGTTTCCAAATAACTATTAACATCAAGCACATTTTCATGTACCCATTATCTATTTTAGGTTTTATTTTATAAAATGTCTATTTTATTTTATTTTGTTTTTATTTCATTTTACTGGTTACTGATTTTTCTGTGTACAAATGTTGTAGTCTGAGGTAGTCTCATCTGATATTTTGTTTTGGTTTTCTGCCCTGTTGGGTTATGTCTGTGTGTATCTTTGTCTGTGTATCTGTCTGTATGTTTATCTGTGTGTCTATGCCTGTCTATCTGTATGTATGTATGAATGCATGTATGTGTGTGTATGTGTGTGTGTCTTTGTCTACATCTGCCTATCCGTGTGTATTTTAGTGTGATCTGTCTCTGTGTGTTTGTCTGTGTGTGTCTGTCTGTCTGTGTATGTTTTTCTGCATGTGTGTATACCATGTGATAAATCTTTAATGGAAGAATAATCCTATTTGCATCTAAATTTGATTAAGAAAACTGTTAAATCTAATCTTGGGTAATTAATCTAAAATTTTTTCTTATAAAAAAAATAATTAAAATATTAATGTGGAAGTGTATTGACAGCTAGAGTTCCCTTTAAAACAATGTATTATACATGTAAATTTTAGAAATCTATTAGCAAAGTGTGATTGCTTCATCCTCAGAGTTGATGGAACACTTTCTCGTACTTTGTTCTATAGGTTCTTTTTTAATATTATATAATCATTCAGCTTTTATATTGGTTTGACTTTGATAATGTGTCTCATTGGACAATAAGTTCCACAAGTACGCGTATTTTGTTGCATTTTTGGTGTCATCAAACAATGTGTTGTGAAATGGACATTAAAATACTCAATGACTAAGAAAAAAGTATGTTAGATCTTAAACCCTAGACCCTAACCTTAAGTCTGATGTATATACTACATCATTTAATCTTCACAATAATCTAATATAGTTGTACTGGCATTAACTTTTACAGGTTTGAAAAACTGAGACACATAACTGTCAATGCTTTACAGTTACATGGCTTCAGGAACAAGTGATGCCATGTCACAAACAGAAGTCTGATGGTAGTCTGAGCAATTGATTCTAACAAGAAGACAAATCAAGGATGGCTAATTTGTGTATCTTATTTGACACAAATATTGAAGATTGAGACTAGTGCTAAACTGTGCTTTTTGACAATAAAAATTCTCTTTTCTCCTTTTTTTTTTTTTACCCTAACTTTTTACCCTTGTGCCTTGGACAAGTTTCTTACCTAAAACCCGAAAGAAACATAAAGTTCGTCCCGTACCTGGAAGTGTGGACGTGTAACCGTATGAGTGACTCATGATTACACAGATACCTGATAGATAAGCCAAAGCTCCTCTCTAATAGGTTTATCTCCACCATGCCCCAAACTGAAAGGCCAAAGATTAGGTGAAGGAAGTGAATGACACAGAAGCCCTGAACATGGCTGGCATTAACTCCCACATTCAAGTAGTAGCCATCTCTTCAAACCTCATCCCATTATTTCTGTGACATCAACATCTATGTTTAATTTAATTCTAAACCTGCATTTGGGTGAGTCAGGAGGCTCATGACCTAACTTGAGTCACTCTGCCCCAAGCTGAATCCTCATTCCCATCCTTTTCCTCTAGAGGAGAGTACTGAAATTTTGATGAAAGAAGAATTCGCTCGCAAGAGTACCTCTCTAGCAGTTCTCTAAAGCCTTCCCAAACACTTGCTACCAACACAAACATAAGCCTCCTCTCTTCTAATTCCAAAGCAAAAGCAGACACTATGAAGTATCAAAAGCAAATAGCAAAGCACATCAGATGTTCTTTCAGCGTGGTATGTTTGCATGGAGACAGCAACCACTTTGAAGTCCTAACTCTTTGAGCATCTTTATCAGTAGTTCCCCAGGGTCTGTTCTTTTCTGTCTTTTAAAAGACATGTAGCACCATCCAGAAAAATAATTACTGAGCTCTGATTATTTCTCAGGCTCTGGCCCTGGATTTGAGGGTATTTCAGCGAATAAGATACATTTAGCCTCTGTTCCTATGGAGTTTGTAGTTTCAGGATATATCGGTTATGAAATACCAGCCATGTGATGGGGACTTCAGTCAAAACATCTATGGTCCAGGGATATCCTCCAAGGGAAGAGACCCTTAAATTAAACTCATAGGGTACATAGGTACATAAATGATCATGTGACTAAGCAGAGGATTTCCTAGTAACCCTCTAATGGCATGTATGTATCACAGCTACATTTTTAAACTGAAAGCAGTGATTCACAGGGCTATCAGTACTCATCTTTAGAAAGAGTAAAACACAACAGCTTACAATTAATTTAAAAATTGGGCTTCAGTTTAATCAATAGCCAACCAATAAAAACTCCTTGCCACATTAGATCTTTGTCCTAAGAATAGGAAAGTACTATTTTGTTTGTAGTAAACCTTAGTTTTTATTGAGGCTTGGGAGATATAAAGCATCCTTTATATCAGAAGGAGACTGTAACACTAGCTTAGGTGCTGGAGCTAGGGGTTAGGACATTATATACAACTGACACCTTTGTCTAAGGAAACAGCATATAATTAGGAACGTTACATGGATTTTTTTCCTACTAATTAGCTGACAAAATACGCAGGGAACAGATGAGAATTTAAAGAAGTCAGACCATGTCTGTTAGGAGGGAAAAATGCACAAATGAGGAAGAGATTTCTTCACATTAGCAATGATGAATTGCATAGAACAAGAGGGGACCCAAGTCACTCTAGCAAAAGAGAACACTTTAGGTATTGATAATAGTCAACAAGCAGTGTCAGCACCCCATTTAAGCAAATTTCATTAAAGCAAGCTGTACCTTGGAAATTCCCTGAAGTGTACAATTGTATGCCCATCACTGCGAAGACTGAAAAATCTAACAAGAGCCGTGACAAAAGAAAGCCCCCATACTTCAGAAAATTATAGTTTTCTTCTTCTACCTTTACACAAAACATGACTTCAGTTCCAGACAATATTACTAAGTGCAGAATCCTATCTGTGGCTCATATTTTTTAATGTTTGGTCCCAGTTAGTGCAACTGTTAGAGAAGGGATTAGAAAGGGTGGCCTTTTTAGAGGTATGTCACTTGGGGGTGGGGGTGGGGTGTTTTGATATTTCAAAAGCCCATGACATGCATAGTCATGACCAGTCTTATTCTCTCTTTCTCTCTATCTGTAACTTACAGATCAGATATGAGCTGTCAGTCACTGCTCCAGCATGAGGCTTACATGCCTGTCTGCCTGCCTTCCTGTGGTTCCCACAATGATACTAATGGACTTGCACTTTGAACCTGTAAGCAAGCTCCCAACTAATTGCTTCCTTGGTCATGATGTCTCCTCACAGCAACAGAACAGTAACTAGAACACCACCCCACTACACTGCTATTCTCCATCTCAGTTTCACTGTTGACTCTGCTAAGTAGAAGGCAAGGATGGTAAGGATGACTGCCAGAAGCTCCAGACTATCATCCTTCATGGTGGGAAAAATAAACACCGTCTCCTACTACTAACTCCTGAGTTTATTTTAAAGAAGGTTACCACTCTCACATGATTAGTGGTGACCAGGGAGATAGCTCAGTGGACAAAGCACTTGCTGCATAAGCATGAAGACTGGGCATCAGGTTGCAAGAACGTACATAAAGTCAGATGCCATGGCAAGCATTTGTGATCTTAGTACATCTACAGGAAAATGGGTAGTAGTTATAGGAAAACTCCCCAAAGCTAGCATAGCAGCAGACACAGTGTGAAGAATAAGAGACTGTCTCAAACAAGGTATATGGTGAGGAATGACACCTACAGCTGTCCTCTGACTCCCACATCCCACATGCATACTACGATGTATAGATGCATGCACACACACATACACGCACACCATGTACATCATGCACACACATTAATAATAATAATAATAATAATAATAATAATAATAATAATAATAATAATAATATATCAGAGGTCACCAAAGAAAGAAGTCAAATTGGTTGGCTGAACCTGAACCAATCACAGTAATTATCCTAAGCCTGTGTTCTGTCAGGACAGTATCATACTGTCCCTACCAGAACAAACAAGGACTAAAACCATGGGTAAAAGGGGAGTCACCTAAGGAAGCACACAAAACACTCAGAACAATTTTGAACTCAAATTTACAAGTTATTTGAAGGCACCACCTTAGTATATGTGATAGTTTGGATGCAAAATAGACCCCATAGTTTGGGGGCATTTGAACATTTGGTCCCCATTTTATGGCACTCTTAGGTAAAATTTAAATGGTGCAGCTTTCCTGGCAGAGGTACATCACTGAGGATGGGCCTCGATTAAAAGCCCACTGCCATTTCTAACTTGCTCTCTGCTTCATGCTTCAGGGATGTGAGCTCTCAGCTTCCTTCTCCAGATCACACATGGTGCCTGTTCCTATGCCTCCCCACCATATCGGTGATGGACTTTTATCCCTCTGGAACAATAACCCCAGATAAATTCTTTCTATTATGAGTTTTCTTGGTCCTAGTGTTTTACTAAAGCAACAGAAAAGTAATGAATACAGCATCCCTCTGAAGTCTTCTCAGTTGTGCTCTTCAGTATATCTCCACCTGTCAATCTATAAAGTCCTCTACAGCAAACTATTCCCATGATCCTCTGCTGACTAAACTCTTACCCATTCAGTTCTACCCTGCAGAGAAAAATGAGCCTTTATCACTCAGCTATACCGAGTCACTGTCCTCGATATTCCTTTAATAGTTGTGGCTCTTGCTTTCATTGTTGCTTTTGTTTTCCATAATTTGACATGAGTAGTATATTTACATTTTCCTCTCCAAATCCTCCCACATATCCCTGATTCCAGTGCAAATTCATGCCCTCTTATTCTTTTCCTAAGTCTATTTAGTGTTGCTCATACGTATGTACTTAGATCTGATCTCTTGGAATTGGATAACCTACCAGGAAGGTTTGCCTGACCCAAATCACAACAATTCTGTTATTAAGAACTATTTGGAGGAGGTGCATAAAGACAGAAGGAAGTAAGAGAATGAGTATCTCTTGGAGGCAGAGGGGGGACCCAGGAGGGAGAAGTAAGTGTGGCTTTATGTGCGTGTCTGAAAATGTCACACTGAAATCCATTAGTTGTTACATGTAAGATGCTAAATAAAATTACACTATTTTCCTAAAGATCATTTTGCTTATTTTTAGTGGCTTTAATACAGAAATACTAGATTTTCTGAAATTTTTCTACACAGTCAAATGACTTTAGAAAGTAGGAGAAATAAAAAATACAAAAATATTTTCAGGCAGAGTGTATACTGACTTAAAATGTTCATTTGCATTAAATTATTCATCTGAAAATTTAATGGGAATGCCTTAATTACTCAGAGAGCAAAGGCCTATTAAAATGTTGGGGAAATCATGTACAGCTATGATGACTTTCTTTTTATTACTGCTTTAATAACTGCAGACTTCAACTGGTACCAATGATTATATTACTATTAATGCCTATTTTGTGCATTAGAAGTTGAGAAACATCTAGGAAGCTAGCTTGAATACATTTTTAAATCCTGAGTAATAATAAGCTTTCTTATTTTCCTTCTTCCCATCTGGTGAGCTTCAACAGAATGATAAAGGAAAGAGTCGAACAAATTTAATTATGTGAGCCATGTTTCTAGGACTGATAGATACTGTACTAACTAGAATACATTCAGACTCAAACTTCCAAACATAACTTCAGAGGTGATTCCAGAATAAGCTTTGTTTTTTTCTTATCTTCCTAAAATGCTTCCAATGGTTCTGAAAAAAAAAAGTGTCTCTTACAAGGTCTGAAATGATTCAATAAATATGAATAATATCAATAATAGCTTACTCTAATAGATGCTGCATTCCTGGCACTGTGCCAAGCAATGCAAATACTATTTCTGTTCTTCCTCCCAACATTCCTGGTAACTTATGCCTGGTTTATGTTGCTGTTTCCACTACAACAGTGGATCTCAACCTTCCTAATGCTGGGATCCTTTAATAGAGTTCCTCATATTGTGGTGACATATGAGGCCACAAAATTATATTCGCTGCTAATTCATAATTGTAATTTTGATATTGTTAATGAATCATAAATATGTTTTCCAATTGTCTTAGGCAACCCCTGTGAAAGGGTTATTTAATCTCCCCAAAGGGGCTTTAACCCACAGGTTGAGAACCATCAAACTACACAGATTTAAAACAAAACAACAACAACAACAAAAACCCTAGAAGTGGCAGATGCCTGGAGTCATGGGATACTGCATCTCAGCTTCTGAGCCATAAGGACTGGGTGTGGGAAAGCCCCTGCTCAATGATGAGTTCTGCCCTGCTGGGAAAGCTGAGTTCATTACAACCTAGAGTTGTCTGGAAATTCCCATAATGTAGAGACAGAAAAGTGAGAGAAGAGCACTCTTCATATCTACAGTTGTGCAGAACAAAACAAAGAGGAAAGAGAGTAGAAAGAAATCCTTAGGTTACTGATACCGTTCCAGTACCTGTTTCCAGGCCCTCTGAGACTGGGCCACATCTCTGTGTTCAGTAAACATAGAGCTAATATTAATAGTATCCTTCTAGTTGGTGTTTCAACTCTGTGGGAAGGGATTCTATTACTTCCACTAGAGCACACTCATTAGCATTGACTGGAATTCATCTGAGAATCTAATGAGAATACCTTAAGCAGAAACCTTTCTGTGTCTGATTAATCACCCATGCGTGTGAATAAGGACTGGGATGGTCAGAGGCAACCACTGAAAACTGAATATATTACCAGATGTCTTACCTATTTGTTCAAGGTATCTCTCACATCAAATTCAATCTCAGCAACAATTCTACATTCCTTTTAAAAGACCTCAGCACAGCAGTGGTATTCACTAGTAATAATCACTAGAAATATTATACTCAAGACATTCTACTATTTAGACATTATGCCCAAATCAATCCTTAAAAGCTTCTCTTTCTCTTTCTCTCTCTCTCTCTCTCTCTCTCTCTCTCTCTCTCTCTCTCTCTCTCTCTCTCTCTCTCTTCCTGTCTCTTGACACTTTTGAAGATTTGGTATACAAATTCACCAATAAACACATGCTTTAGTATCCTATCAAATAATAAGAAAATAATTCTTTATAATCATTTCTCATCTGCTTTCCTGATGTACTATGAATTATAGGTGCACAGATCAAGTTTATATCTGAAGCAATAGCTAGCATGAAATAGATTCTTGTAACTTTCTTTCCATTATTATTTTTTATACTTTATTAGAATATATTAGTCATACAATAGGGAATTTCATGACGACACTTTCATAGTTGTAGTGTGTCTTTCAGCCATAGTCATCACACTCCAGTTGCCCTTCTTGCCCCCTCCCACACTTGCTAATACCTTCCTCCTCAGGAATTCTTTTTCATTCTCCATAATTTATTTTTTATTCACTTTATATCCTAAGCACAGCCCCCCTCCCTCCTCTCCTCCCAGTCCCACCCTTACAAATACCTCCTCCCATTCACCCCTCCCCTTGGGTACCACCTCACTCTGGGACCTCTAGTCCCAAGAAGACTAGGCACATTCTCTCCTGCTGAGGCCCAACCATGCAGTTCAGGTAGAGAAAGAGAATCAAATAGCAGGAGACTGAGTCATAGAGAGCCCCTGCTCCAAAACTGTTATGGATTCCACATGAAGACCAAGCTACACATCTGCTACAAATGTGCAGGGGTCCTACATATGCTCTTTCATTGGTGGTTCAACTTCTGTGAGGCCCCTAAGGCCAAGGTTAGTTGACTCTATAGGTCTTCTTGTGGTGTCCTTGACATGCCACTCCCCCCCTCCCCACTTACTCAATTCTATCCTCAGCAGTTCCACAAGACCCTATGAGCTCTGCCTGATATTTGGCTGTGGGTTTCTGCATCTGTTTCCATCAGCTGATGGATGAAGCCTCTCAAAAGACAGTTATGTTAGTCTCCTATATGCAAACATAACAGAATATCATTAAATAGTGTTAGGGTTGGCTCTCATACATGGGATGGGTCTCAAGTTGGGACAGTCATTGGTTGTCTCTGATGAATCCTCTCCAGAAATTCTTAACCAGCTAATTAATCTTCTTAATCCATGTTTCCAGAAGTTCAGAGAAGCTGAGGAACTTGACAGTATTCACATAACTGAGGCAAAGCAAAGAAATCGTTTTGTTCTTAGTCTTCTTCACTGTGCTGAGAATCGAACCCAGGACTTATACTATCCTGTGATAGACATATGGTCTACTATGGAGCCACTCCCTCAGCCAAAGAATGTTGAACCTTTTTTCTACCTGTCTCTTGGTCTATGCTTTCCCCATCACTTTAGAAAAGACCTCAAATATTTTTTAATTATATGAAATTCTACTTCTCAATGGCTCTAATATTTTAGCAGCCATGTAAGGGTGTTAAACTTAACACAATATTTTCAGCGATAAAAGCAGCATAGTTGAGTATTAACATTTTTCCACTTCTAAAATAAATCCCATTATGTTATAGCCTAAAGATATAGGGCAGGAATAAGCTACAGGAAAAGCCACCTTCATTGTATGCATTTTCTTGAAGCATCTTTTAAAAATCCTCTTTTAATATAGGAGTGGTTAATTAGATACTAAAACCCAGCTCTAAATCTGCCTCAAGCAAGACTTCCAGGTAGAAATGCATAGGGATGTTTTCCTTCAGATCTTACTCAGCTTCACATTTGCTGTCTCCTGCCAGCCTTGGGTTGCTTTTGGAACATGATACAGCAAACAGAAACCTGGTGGCAAAGACAAGGACTAGGAGAAAAGTAATAGTGCAAATAAATAAACTTCAGAGCAAAAATTTAGAACTAAAAAACAATGCTCTCCAAAATCATGCTCAGGGCTTAAAAACTGATCATCTGGTAAATGGGCCCAATTGTGGTTGAAATAACAAATGTTCCCCACAGTTCTGTGTGTTAAATATTTGGTCCCCAGGTAGTAGAAGTATTTGGGAAGTGCCAACTAACTACAGAAAATAAATCATTAGGGCGCATGCCTTTAAATTTTTTACTTAGTCCTCAGTCCCTTCTCTCTGCTTCCTGGCCACCATAAGGTAAACGGCCTCTACCATATGCTCTCACTACATCACTACAGACCCATAAGGAACATAGCCAACAACTCAGGACCTAACTGTGTGAAGCCTGAAGCCAAGATAAACACTTCCTAGTCTAATCTGTTTCTCTCAGTCTTTTTCCGTAGCAATGAAAGGGCTGACTGATGTTGGACAAGTGGAGCCAGTATAATACACTCTGTTTTAAAGACCAGATCTATATATTACCAACATACAGGGGGTGATCATACATTAGAATGTGGACTTCTTTTTTTAAGATAAAGTATATGATCAATTTATTTTGAGATAAAATAAAATTCTGGACTATAGGATTCTAGTTAACAGATTACATTTAGATGTGATTCCTTCACTTCACATTGAGACTATGGTTTTCAAATAGTCATGCTGTAATATAATTGGACAATTATGTCATGATTACCTACCTCTGCTAGCATTTGTTTATTGCCCATCAATGACAAATGCACAACAAACAAATACAAACTTCAAACTCTCTTAGGTCAACTTCAGAGTGGGAATCTGTGGGAACTATTCTATTGTTCCATTCTGAATTTGTCAAAATTATTTATTTCATTAAAATACTCTCAGGCAAGGGCAGTCGGTTAATTTGAAAAGAAAAAAACCAACATAAATAGTTAAGTGTGTTTAAAAGTTAAGGATGTTAGTATCTGTTTTGAGAACAGTACAAATGCTTTTGTTTTAATATCTTTACCTATACTCATACTCATTCATTGAAAATTGTGACTATTGGTATATGCTTAATTATTACCCTATGAGAGAGAAGTTTTTTAAAGATTTATTTATTTATGTTATTTATATGAATATACTGTCACTGTCTTCAGATACACCAGAAGAGGGCATTGGATCCCATTACAGATGGTTGTGAGCTACCATGTGGTTGCTGGGAATTGAACTCAGGGCCTCTGGAAGAGCAGTCAGTACTCTTAACCACTGAACCATCTCGCCAGCCCCAAGAATTTTTAAAAATAAAACCAGTAGCTTAAACCTTTTGTGGGACCCAGTCCTTACTTAATTGTTATAAAGATATTAGATTTCTTACTGATATTATCTGAATTGACTTTAAATAAAATGCCTTCTGGCTTGTGCATCTTCTGTCACCTTCTTCGTCTCCACTTCAGACTTCATTTCTGTCCAAACTTAGCTATGAACTTGCTGGCCCTCCTGCCTGGTATCATATTCTCAACACTCCAGGCAGACTGGTTTTCTTCCCGCTCAGTAAACTTACTCAGGTTCAAGTCTATGTTAGCCAACATCTACAAAAAAACAAAATCTAGTCTATTTAAAACAGAAAGAGATTCAAAATAGGGAATTTGAACCAAATTTTTGCAAGAATAGAGCACAAAAGTCCAATGAAATTATATTCTCATAGAAGAAGTAGAGAGGGGAGAAGAAGAAGGACCATGGGAAACCATCACTCTCAATACCAGTTTTTTTCCATAAAGACAGACAGGACTCAGGATAGAGTAGAAGGAAAATGCTGATTATTAATCTATCAACCAAATCTATCAGCGCCTAACCTCTGCTCACACTCTTGCTCCTGTCTGGAATGTATCCCCACACCCTCGGCAATCTGGTTACATTTGAAAGTGATAACCTCTGGAAGGACTGAAGGAAGGCCTCAAAAGTCAGTAACAGCAGTGAGGACAAAGAGAGAAATTAATAAATCAACTCTTACAGGGCTCCTGAATGGATCCAAAGTCTTGCAACAATGTAAGGTGGTCTAAGCTAAGGGGGAAAAAAGGTAACTAGGCCTTGGTTTCAGATATTACAACTGGTGCCATCTCTGCCTCCCATTCCACAGCCCACTTGTGGCAGAAAAAAAACAAAAAGACAAAAAAAAAAAAAACCACCCCCCCCCAAAAAAAAAAAAACAACACTAACAGAGGAGCTTTGGAACACAGCATGTAGCCACACTGCCACCAAGTAAGTGTCACCATTTAATCTATCCATTCATTCTTGGAAGAAAAAAGCAGAGCTCAGCCTTGTTTCTGGAACCCAGCCAGATTTTTCATGTCATTTTCTCACTATGCAAACTCAGCCTGTGATATTACACTGTGGCAACCCAAGTTGACAGAACAACCGTGTGTTGACGGAATCTCCTTCAACTATCCTGCAAATTTAAAGGAATCAGTAAAGATGCAACTCTTCTCTAGTTCCTCTGCATGATGGCTTCCTATGCATGATGATAGTCAAAAGGTTATCTGGTAAATTCAGTTAAAGAAGAAAGGAAAATGAAATGGAGGTTACTTGACTTTAGAGAAAAACTTTTGTGTTTATCCAGATCCTCTTCATGTCAACTGTTCATAAAACTCTAATATAAAAACACCAGGTGTGGTGCCACATAACTATAAACACAGCACTAGGAGGGAGATGTAGGAGGATCAGAAATTCAAGGCCATCCTTGGCTCCCTAGAAACTTCAAGGCCAGACTGAGATACACAAGATCCATCTTAAAGGAGAAAAAAATCTATTTAATTCTTGTCAGAACTAAGATATTAATAATGATACACAAATAATAGCCAAGCCAATAAACTTATTTGAATTCTACTGGTTTGACTATTAATGTATTTTGCATTTGGGTACCTTTCAGCAACTTGTATTATATTGAATTTAGTCTACTTTTGTTCCCTTTGGGCTTCTAGAGTCCATAATATTTCTAGAGTATCCTTGTTTTTCAGGATGTGGCATTTTCCAAGACAGTTTGCTCAGTCATTGGTTTTTGTTTGGTTGCCTTTTTTTTTCTGCATGTCCTTCAGTTCAACTTTATCTACTATTGTCTCAGGACTGGGCTGAATTTATGCAAAACAGATAAACAAAATACCATAAGTGTTCCTCAGTGAAACATTATAGAAAGACATAAGATGTCTTGTGCTTACCTTAATTTCTAGATAAATTAACCTGTTATTTATCCATGTTAAAGGTTTTGTTCTTCTCTTTATAGTTATTAAATATCTTAAAGAGATATCTTGAAATTATAAAAACCCTCTCATTCTAACTTTCACTACTAATTTTAGTGTGCACTGATGGAGAGTGTCTGCAATGGTTTTTGGGGATGAGTATCTAATGATGACTCTATCTCCTGTCTGCCTTCCACATAACTGAAACTCGGCTGCATAGGAAAAGCCATTCCAACATTTAGTTAAGTATTTATGTTTATGAGTACAAACTCACAAATATAGGACCTAATTAAACATTATCTTTCAGAACTAAGTTGGTCCAGCTTTGGCTATCAACAGCTCCTTCAGATGACCTGTGTGTTCCTTTAAGAAGCCCCATCTACTTTACAGGTATTTATTTCTCTACATGCTATCATAACATTCTGTGATTTTCCAGTATTTTCCCATCTACACATGTTTTCCATACGAACTTCAATAACAACCTACCTAACTTCATAAAATATCTTTATTGGCATTTTTATTGGAGTTACACTGTGTCCTTGACTTTTCAATCATACATTTAAAAGATTCTGAGAATCTGACAGTGTGATCCATCCAAAGTATCTTTTAAAGGTGGGAAAAAATGGCAAGCTAGCACAAGGCACATAGAAGTAAATTCTGACATTAGAACTGGAGATAACTTACTCGTTCTAATGAGGGAGAAGAACCTAAAGATCTAAAGTGCTTTTTGGGGAACCCATCCTGGCAGTTAACTTCCTTTTAAGGTATGTGAAATGTCACTGAAGCTTATGGATTCTTTTTCTTTAGAACTGACTTTTTTCAAAAGGCCTCCCTTTGTGTCCACTGCCATTGCATTAGGCTAGAAGCTCAGATTTTTCTCGCTGGCATCCTGACAACCAAGTCCTTAGAAGTATCCAGTCCTCTGAAAGCTACCATGGCAGTGGGCTATCTCATTTTTTGATGTTGTGACCTAAAACCCTGCAATAGTTCCTGGATAGTCTTGGAAAACTTTCAAACTGTGTAGTGCAGTATTCACAGCCTTTATCATCTGAACTAGCTCACTTCCTAGGCTTATTCTCTCTTCTACCATTATCTCTCTTCAATTACATAACACTGCTCATGCCTTCTGACAAAAAGCTTTACAAGTTTGCCTAAAATACCCCTAGTATTCTTCTATTGAACTACCCTACCCATCCTTTGGGATTTAACTCAAGTGGAAGACTGGCTGAGATATGACTCTGTATGCCAATAAACAAAATTGATAAATTTCTAAAAGGCAGGTACTTTCAGAATTTACTCAGTACTTAATAGGATATCATAGCACAGCATGGCCCCTACACTTTGAAAAGTTGATGTACCGGATGACAAATACACAGAATAAACTTGATCCATGGTAATCTCAAGAAAGAAAAGTAGACCTTAGAAAGAACTTAGGTGTTAGAAATATTTAAAAAATAAGATAGTGTACCATTTATCACAGATGTATTTTGTAACAACAGCACATCTTGGCTATGTCTGTGCTCAGAACCTTAGTAGCTATGATAATAGATGACAGTTCCAAAGTATGTCACATCAATTCCCATCTTGCTTGAAGCCCCTTTTTTGCAAGAGCCATTGGTCTTCATTTAGTGTTTAGGTAAATGAATAGGGAAAGTTATCATTTCCCAACACACATGACAAGCAACTGCTAGAAGACTTACATAACAAATTCATTATGACTTTTCACTTTGTTTTCTTGATGGGTGGTTTGAGACAGGGTCTCACTTGGCATCTCAGAATGCTAGAATACCCTATGTACAAGGACCTGGGTTTAAGTCTAACACCACACACAAAAAATAAATATATGGAATTCTCTAAATAATACAGGTTGGATGAAAACTCATGATCTTTCTGCTTGAGTCTCAAGATTCTAGGCAGGTAACACTATGCTTAGCCCATTATGGCTCATATATGCTAATATACGTATGGATAATTATAATAGTATATGAATACAGTAATATGCTACATGATATATGTATACTATATTTTGTTTGTATATGGTAACATGTGTGGACTGCCACATGAATGACACCTTCTAGAGAGACACAGAAAAAGCCCTGGCTAACTACATATGTTGACTATAAGAAATTGTCAACTGTCCTACAAAAATTACATGATTACAGGCAAGAGAAATTAGAAGTGTAAAATATATGAAGAAGAATATTTGTCAGCTTTCCATCACTATAAAAGCCTGTACTAAAGCAGGGTGTGATGATCCACATCTTTCAGAGGAAAGCCATCTCTGATGAGTTCAAGGCCAGCCTGGTCTACATAGTAAGTTTCAGGTCAGCCAGTACTACACAGTGAGACCCTGCCTTTAAAAAATATAATAATAAGATAATGATTTATTTCAGCCTATCTTTTCAGAGGTTTCAGTTCATAACTAACTGATCCTCTTACCTTAAGTGAGAAAGGAGAACACAGCAGAAAGCAAATGAGGAGCAGAGCCATTCAAACCATGGCTGACAACAAAAAAGAAAAGAAAAAAATAAATAAAAACAGAAGCATACCAGAGTCTCAAGACAACCTTTGAGGGCACATCCCTAGTAACCAAGAACTCCCCAGAATAGGCCCTACTTACTCTCAACCAATAACAACTCAGGCTGGGAAACAAACTTTTAACTGGGGGGAGGGGAGGCCTTTGAGGCACGCTTCAGGGCCAACTACACCAATCCAGTATGGTGTTGAAGCGAAGGCTTACAGTCAAACACTACACTCCTACAAAGGCATGTGACTGTGACTCAGGTACAACATTCAGAATGACTGGATATCTGCAGGGGCATCAGAGATTCTGTGGGGGAAAGAATGGAAATGAGGACATTAAAGAGAGACTCTTAATAAAATAAAGTAATAAGAACTGAAATTTTAAAATGATAAAGACTAATGCCTACTTATTGACTTGAAATGCAATTCCATGTTTTGAGAGAATTTGCCAAGAGGGGTGTCAAACACAGCTTAATTTTAACAAAATGGCCATACCTCTATGGGCCTTTTTCATTTATACTCTCAACTGTCACTTATAAAAATGCAGAAATAGTCTAAGCATATCTGGACCTTGCCTAATTATTTTACAATCCAGCAAAGTACAATTCCCTCGAAGATGAAGGAATGAAGGATAGTAATATTCATGCAGCTCTTTCTCTTGTGTACTAAACCAGAAAGATCTACAAGATGTACTGTTGAGTTCTTTAATTTTAACATAGTGACAGCAATGCACAAAATGTTACCAATTGGATGAGAAAAGGGGAAAGTCTATTCTATCTGTTTATAGATGCATTAAAATCTCTATGGAAGGACATAAAAGAATATATTGCCTTTGCTTTATAGAAACAAGGAAAAACAAAAAGAGAGAACTCAAAAAGAGAAGATATTTTTGCTCCTGAAGCCTTAAACTTTTTATTGTTAAAACTGGTGTGAATGCATTATCTGCTCAAAACAAAGGTAAGCCCAAACAGTTAGGCAGATTCAGAAACTTGTGTAGAATTTTTTATTTCTTCTTTCATTCTTTCTCATGTAGAAATATTATGAAAATATTTTGAGGGCTTGATTAATAATTCCCAGAGGGAGGATTCTAATGAAAGCTTCTTCTCTCAACAATTCTTTACTAAGCACCTAAAACATGAGGGTGACAGGATAGGAACACTGAGGAAGCCTTGCCAGTTATGAGACCTACATCAATGCTGTACATGTTTCTAAAACCCCAAAAATTGAACAGTCAAGTCCCAGAGAGACAGTCAGTTTGAATGTAAAATAAGTATCATGACCAGACCCAAAATGATATAATGCAAGATTTAAAAAAAATATTACATAAACTCTGTAAGAATCTCATACCTTGAAGGCTGCAGAGATGTCTTATTGTTAAGAACATCATCTTGCTGCTTTTCTAGAGGACACAAGTTCAAATCCCAGCACCTGGAACTTGCAGCTAATAACCTCCGGCAACTCCAAATCCGGGAGATCAGATGCACTCTTGTAGCCTCCACAGATACCCATTCATGTAGCATACACTCACACAGACACCTACATCAAAACCATGACTTCTAATAAAGCATAACAGAATATTTAATAACTATTGTCTATCATGCAACAAACATCTGTTTTAAGAAGAGTGTTATACCACCCCCCTCCTGTGAAACATATACTGCTAAGTTACTTAAATACCTTCATTCCAAAGGCTCCCAGATGGTGGAGGCTGACAACTAGCCAATGCCTAAGTGTTATGGAATCAGAATACCATGTGACATGCTCTCTTATGTGTGCTTCCCACTAAAGAAATCCAAAAACATTTCTATATAGTCCTGTTCAAAATCCATTCACATGAGAGTTGGGATTCCTGGCACATTTCTCGATTTAAAAAAACAAACACAAGCAAAATCCCAACGACAGATGCTAAAAGCAGGTTTGGATTCCACTTAGAAGCAAGAACAGCTTCCTTGATGCTTACTTCCACAGCAAATGGTACCAATCACCCTGGGGTCACCTCTCTTACATTCAGCTCCCCTCTTAAAATACATTCCAAATTGGTCCTCTCCCCCTTTCAGCTACTTCCACGATGGTGCAATTCTACCTTTATCTTTTACCAGAATGACTACTGCATCCTCCCTAATGGCCTCAGCATTCCATCTTTTTGCCCCTGTAATTTTACACAGTAGTCAAAGCAGCTTTTTTAAAACCTGAGTCAGCCACCTGCTTTTGTAAACAAGGTTTAATTGAAACACATTCATTTAGCATTCCCGGGGGTTGTTTTTACACTAAAGCAAAATGGTGAGCCTGAAATATTTACCATCCAGGCCTTAACAGAGTTTATCAACCCCTTTCTTAAAATACAAATCACCTTCCCTTTCCAGAAAGAAAAAAAAATACTCAATAGTTCCTCATTGTATTTAGAGGAAACTTCAGACTTCTTACTTTAGCCTTTAAATTAAAGTGTGTTCTCTGTGCTGCTATATCTTCTGACTCTACGCTGTGCACACGGCTGTGGCCACACTGGCCCTAATCCTAGTCTAAAATTTATATACAAAATACTTTTTCTTCTGCCTGGAACCTTTCTCCAGGTCCTCATCATGCAAGCCTCTACTGTAATAGCTCTTCTGATCGGCACATCTAGGTCAGATGCCCTTCACACTCACACTATTACTTTGTTAAATCACAGTGCTTACCACTATGAACATGCTTGAATCTTATTACACAGAATGTGCACTGCAGGATACCTGAGAGCAGATGTGGTATGTTTACAATAGCATCCTCGGTGCTAACCAAAGCACATAATTCAACTTCTAATTTATATATTAAATTAATGGAAGTAAATGCCACAGGTTCAACTACTTTTATCCTATGCCAAAACACTATATTGCATTTTAACAATGAGTACTGTTATGGTTTGAATATGAAATGCTCCCTCCAGGCTTCTGTATTGAATGGTTGATCCCAATTGGCAATGTTATTTTGGAAAGTTCTAGAAGATTGAGGAGATGGGTGAGCAAAATAGGTTACCATGGCCATGTCCTCAGAGGCTGCTGTTTGTTCTAGGTTCCATTCCGTCTTTTCTTTACTTGCATACTACTATGAAGGGAGTCACTCTGCTCTACCATGTCCTCCCTGTAGGCTTAAATTTTTTCAAAGTCCTATTTTTAACGATACTTCTTAAACGCTTTAACCTCCCTTCTAGCCTACCACCCACCAGAAGTAGTGGTGGGAGGTTATTATGATATAGGGATAGTGAAGCCATTTAGAAATGGTTCCTTGAGTCCATGGAAGAGGCAAGAAACCACCAGCACACCGCCAGTTTTTTGGAGTAAGTCTCTCCCTGGAGTTATAACAAATGGAGCTCAATTACACGCAATGTAAGGCAGATCAAAAAATGCATGTTGTTAGGAAAGAATCCTTCATCACGTGTCCTTTCTTGTGTTTGAATTAGAAAAACCTCCTTTCATCTGTGTTCACTTCAGGAAAACACTCCTTCGTGTGTTTGCCCCAGCAAAACATCATCCGTAACTGACTTTCCAAAGAATCCTTACGTTTCCTTTTCACCTCCCTGTCACAACAGACTAACCCACCTAAACAGTCAGCTGAAATAAATCCTTCCTCTGTTTTAGTTGTTTCCCTCAGACTTCTGTCATTGTAACAAGTAACTAAGACACAAATCTACCTAAAAACCCATTCTTAAAGTATTAGGGGAATCCCCGGAATGAGGTGGGCCTAACATAGACAGGTAGAATTATATACACTAGGGTCTAATTCCCAACTTTCAACCAGCATTCTTGCTTGATTCCATTTCCCAAAAGCCAAAGTAGAATAATGCTATTTATCTCCAAGAGAGCTCCAGAAGATTAAATCAGATAATTTATGTAAACACACTGGCACACTGCTTTGAAAACTTCCATCACACTCCTCCGTTCCCAGAGTAAACTGAACATTCTGTACTTTTTAACCTATCCTGGCCTAGATCCTTGTGAGAGACCATGGTTCAGACTCCATCTTAGAGAACCTGATCTAAGGTTGAACTTGAACTTGAATCAACTAACAAACCGGCACTAGCATCAGTTTCCAGACTCATCCCCAACAAATCTGCACCTCCAGGTTGTAAGCCAGCCCCTGACACTTAACCTCCTACCAACCACCAATCAGAACAAAAACAGAAGTTATGTTTATGGTTTAGTTCTTAGCACCAGCCAGTTATGTTAAAGGCCATAATGTGTCCCCCAATCAAATGTGTGCCAGGCTTTGCTTGTTTGCTTGCCTCTATAAATGCTTGCCTAAAACAAGACTCAGGGCTCCACCTTCCCTTCCTTCTATGTCAGAGTTGTCCGGGAGCTTGTAATAAAGTGACCCTAAGGTGATTGCATTGGAATCAGCTCCTTGGTGATCTTTGGGGGTTCACAAACCCTTCCTGGCACAACACATGAGATTAGAATTCCCTGTGCACAACAAAACAAACAGAAATGTGTACTTTACTTACAAATTGGATAATAGAGTCATATCTCCAACCTAACTTTTCCTGTCCCTGGAATTTGTATCCTTTCTGGAAATCAAATACAAGTTCCTCTATTCCAATGAACCAAGATATTTTAGTAAAACATTTGCTTCTTCATTTTGTTTAACAAAAGGAAACTTGATAGATACAACAATGAAGCCAACAGGGGGCTTACTATTGCTTTAGAAATACAACTGCCAACCAAATAGCTGCCCTTTGTAAGTACCTATGCCATGATATGGCACATGGTACTAGAATCCTTTCTGTTGTCCTGTAGACTGATGGTTATGAATTTAGCATATTCTGTGCAATTGGTCAAGAGACAGAGACTTCAAGATTAAGAATCTGGTACTGACTCAAGTTATTTTAAGATAGGACGATAGAAAGACCAGTTAGCCATATTTGGCTTAGTAACATTACTTATAACACGGGGTCAAGTATGTTCAAATCATCAAAGCAGCCCACAGGAAAACCAAAGCATTAGTTGCCTGTAGGAACTCTTACATATGTGCACTATAAAGAAAAACTCAAAGGGCTATAGAAGAAACAGCATCTGCCATGCAGGCAGCCTGGGTGTCATCAAAGCCGGTTCCTGGCTCCTACGCTCCTGTTGGGATGCTGAGTCAGAGGTTCACAAAGAGCTGGCAAACAGGTGTGGAGCAGGTGACTCACTCATCAAATGGCAAGGACTTGACATCTACAGTTTCTGACAGAACATTTTGTCATGAACAAAATGTTTACAACTCCATTTTCCTTTCTGCTGTATTACTCTGGGTCCATCAGAGAATAAATCCAATGATAGATAGGTGAGAGATGATTGAAGGATGGGTGAGTACTGGAATATAGGTAAGTAAAGTAGGCAGGTAAAGATAAATAGATGATATAGATAGATTGATAGATTATAGATAGATAGTAGGTAGATAAGTAATAGATAATGAATAGAAAATAGATTATATAGACAAATGATACATATAAAGACAGATATTATACATACATGCATACATACGTCAATATTTATTACAAATAAATGACTGCAATTGTGAAGGGAGAAAAACCCATCTGCCACTCCAAATATCAGTGGTGTAATTCAGCTTAGTTCAAAAAGCATAATAGTACAAACTCCAGCATCTGGATAAAAAAAAAAAAAAGATGGGCTGTCTCATTTATAAGAATGAAAGGAGATTCATGGCCCCTTTCACCAGCTTTCATTATGCCCAGCTGGGCCTTCAGTGGATTTAGGTAAAATGCCTACTCTAACCTGGAAGGGCAAGCTACTCTGACAGAGCTGATTAAAATTCTAAATTCACACATAATCTCTCTCCTTTCCTCTATCTCCCTCTCCCTCTCCTCTCTCTCCCTCTCCTTTCTCTCTCTCTCTCTCTCTCTCTCTCTCTCTCTCTCTCTCTCTCTCACTTTCTCTCTCTCTGACACACACACACACACAACACACACACCAGAAGCACCAGTGAATTCGGAAATTCTATGGCCTGGTCAAGATGTAAAATTAACCATCAAAGCACTCACTTTTTCTGGACATCCTAACGTCAAGCAAGCCATGCTCCTACACAAGCCCATGCATCCACACAAATTACAAATAAATTTCTATTGAAAGAGTCCTTCTCCTCAGTATAGGCTCAGCTCAACATACAACCTATGTCTCTATAAAGCAATTTATATCTGGATTAAAGTTTGTGAAGGCATAACAGAATTATTAATATGTCCGTATTATATTATGCATATAATTAGCAATATATCAATATCATGTTTTGTGTGCCATAATTAATAATAGTAAGATCATATCTGCTCATCTTTACCATGTTGTTAACCTTATAGAGACAGAGACTGTAAGCACCTAGCAAAGAACAAAGATTCAATAAATATAATTGACCTAAATTAGAGTCCAATCAGAGGAAGAGATCAAATCACAAGAGCAATATTTTAGACAAGAATGCATAACATTTGAAAATATATAAAAACATTCATTAGAGCATGGGCATGAAATAAATATATCCATATAGATAGTCAGTATGTTAGCGTAAGACCTGGTGAAAGAACCAGACAGAAGGAGTGAGAATATTAGAGGTGAGTGTACTCGTTCTCACTGTTGGTTTACAGCATAACAGAGGTTGGATCTTCCCATCCCTCACAATTGCATAGTTAACTTATTCATTATGCACTTTGAGAGGTGTGTGTGTGTGTGTGTGTGTGTGTGTGTGTGTGTGTGCACATGCACACGCGCATTCATTTGTAATGTATTATCCTATCAAAAGCAGTTCCAGTTTGACCAACTACATTCTTGACTGCAGAGCACTGAGTAAGCAGAGTGTTACCCAAAATAATCCAATCCTTAATGATCTATGGAATATCATTTTGTATGTTTTAACTTAAAAAGTACATCATTCCCCCCTTCTATTCCCTCTTCTCCCTCCTATGATCCCATTGTTCCCTCTCAAAATATTACATGTATAAAAATGTGTAAATACACAAATATACCCTGCTCGGTCCATTTAGAGTCACTTGTATGTATATGACTTCAGGGAAGATCACTTTCAGGGGATAGGATTCTAATTAAGATTCAACTATAGAAGAAGTGACTGATTAGTAATGTTGGCCAAAGGCGATGTATGGGCAAAGATTGCCCTGTGCCAAAACCTTAGTATATACTTGGAAGGAAAATAATACAAAACCAGAAACAAATTCTCTAATTTTATAATACTTATAAGGATAGTGGTACTTTGAACGATAAAATGCTTTTCTCAGAGGAACTGGAAAAAAACAGAACAGAATATAGATTCCGATTCATGTGTCTTTGATACTTTAAAAGGTAAAATGCTTTTGTCTCGGGAACTGGGGGAAAAAACAGATACAGACTACAGATCCCAATTCATGTGCCTTTACCTATGCGTTTGCTCTTGACCACGAGTCTATAAGAGCATCTTTGATGACTGTGCCTTTTCCATTAACAGACCCTCACTTGGCACTGACAGCTCTTACTCCCAGACATCCTCCAGGCTCATTTATTTCTCATCTCCATAGCTGGTACTGTTTGCCTCTGACAAAAAGGCACAATGTCTCCAATCCATCTCCTCTTTGAGGCCCAACGTTTGTCATTTTCTGAGGCCCTCCCATTGAGCCTCTTTACATGTCACTTGGCTCCAGCCCTTCCCTCCAACCTTCTTGATGTATTCATGTGTGCCAGAATGACTCACAAGTCATGGAAAGACAAGACAAGCTGTGTGCCAGAGATAATTATTTCAGAATAATTAAAAAAATAGGCTATGGGCTGCTAAAGTAAACAGCAAGACGTAATTCTGCACTTTCTTATCTACCCAGCCCGTTCTTAAGAAACTGCTTGCTAGGATATGGGTCCCAGTTCTAGTGCACTAGATTAGTCTAGTTCTAATCACCCCTCCTCAGCATCATCTCTGTGTAGAAACCTTCCTAGAGCACAAGAGGCAAACTCTTTTGTGGAATCAGATTACCCCAAGGTAAATAAATGTATATGCCTTTCCCTGCCAGTAAGATCCTTCTAAAGCAGATACCAAACATATAGAACTAACTGGAGTGCCAACAGCTAACAGTGTGAGGCGAGGACAGAGACAGAGGGACTGGAAGAGCTGAGCCTCGGGGCAGCTGCCCAGCCTTCCTCACATTTGTGTTCTGTGGCCTATTTTAGTATCTTGTTTCATCTATGTTCCCCTCTTCCAGATCTGGTTCCATGGAGCAGCATCTGAGATAGGGATTCTTTTACAAGTGATATGTTCAAATATTCTCAGAGATATGGGGGAGAGTGTGTAGTCCAGGGAAAAGGCTCAAATGCTTCCCAGGTTAATCTCTATCTAAAAACAAGAAGTACTCAAACGTGGCTAGCATAACTGGGACCATGCAGAAGCGGAGAGGGTTACTCTGTAGTTGTCAACCATCATTGCTGATGGCAATTCTTGTGTTTGGGAATGGAGGACACTGCCATATGTCAAGAACAATCAGGAAAGAAGAACTAGTTATGAGCCATTGGCACCATCACCCACAGCAGCTGGGTTGTGGAAGGAAATGAAGGTAATGAGATCTACACAGAGCACCAAGAGCTAAACTCTTTAAATTGTCTCATGGTATCTGACAGAGAATCCACAGCCTGCGAGAGATCTCAAAAGAGAGCTCCAAATGGGTCTATGCTCCTCCCCCAAATAACCATGGATGATGTATGCCCACTGAAGTGGTTTTAAAAATATGCATGTGTGAAGTTGGCAAGGGCAAAGATGCAAGTTTCATCTGATTCTCTGCAGAGTACATGACCCTCTTGGCCTCAGAAGTCTCTTCTGGTTCCCTGAAGCAGCCAAGTACTCACGTGGGCTCTGACATGAAATCCTTCCTGATAACTGTTAGTTAGAATGAAGTGCTCCCTCTCAACCTGACGAACTTCCTAGAGGCCTATCTGGGGGGCAAGGGAAGTATGCAAAATCCTCTTCTACATCTGCAGAGGTGAGCAGGTGTTTTTCTCTTTAACAGTTTGAAGATAGTAATGGATAGTAGAAGACTATGACAGAAGCTCCCATTTTTCTGTCCCTGCTATGTGTCCGTTGTCATTCCCAACTTTAACATGCATGTTCTCATTTAGTTTTCAAGATGACACAGTGAGGTAAGAACAGCTACCCCATTTTCTTACATAAGAAATACCGTAACACTGAGGAACTGCCACAGGATTGAAAGTACAAGAACCTGGATTAGGAGGGTATAAGAGAGGCTGACTCCAGAGCCACAGAAACATCAGAGGAACAGTGTTCAGTCTCTAAAGCAGCAATGAAGGCATGTAGGGCAACTGGTGCTTCTTGATGCTATTACCAGTGACACAGGCCGTACCGCACACAACGAAGTTCCACTGGGATGAACGAATGTGAAAGTGCCTAGTTTGGCTCCCAGCACCCAGTAGGTGCTCAGTTACTCTTCGGATAGTGCCTGTGGGGGAAAAAAAGATGTCATTTTATCACCCTCTTTCCCAAGATACTACTGAAGGATAAAGAACTCTACACTATCAGTGAACGGATTCCAAAATTACTAAACCGAACTGGATGGATGTTAAGCTGCGCAATTAAGATGAAAAAGCGTGGGAATGGTGGAGAGGGGAAAAAAGAAAAGTGAGACAAAAACAGAGAGAAGAGAGAAGCCATGCTTCTATTGCTAAGATGCACCAGGCACCCACAGTCAGCAGGATGCCTCTAATACATGGCACGATTTGATTTGAAAGCATCAAATGTAGCTCGCATCCGTAATTGGATTTCCTATGCATGCCCAGATCTAAAAGGGGAAATGTTCACCTGAACTGAAAGGGCATTGAATGAGAATGCACATTCATTTTCCCCTGCTTCTCCAAGTCCCTTGCTTTTGCCAATTCCCCGCTTTTCCCATAAATTCACTCTCCCACAAGGTTCTCCCTCTCCTTCGATCCTTTAACACCACAGCGCCACCTAGCGTTCCTGTATGTACATGGGCGAAGCATGCTAGACTTGGGACCTGAGGGAGGTTTTAACATCACTAGTATGCTACAGGGGGACCATTCATCAGTCCGGTGACAACCCTAGCTAAAGCAAAATTGCCACTCAGCATTTCAAATTGCAGGCTCTCTCTTCTCCTCTACAGGATGCCAGGCTCTTCCTCCACCCCAAAGCACTTTCTCACAAGAATAAATGGGTAATTCAAGGAGAAGTAAAGTCTCCCAGGAAATTAGACATGGTGGTGGGGCAGCCACAGATTTTCTTACACTTTGACTAAAACGATGTGTGTCTAAAAGGAAAAAATGCTCAATAGCGTTAATAAATAAGTGACCCTGAAGGGTGATGTGCCTTCCCCTTTTAAGATCACATAGAAGGAGACTGTCGGGGAATTGAAAGACTGTCGTTGGCCTCGGGCCAGAAATTCATGCCAATCGTTACACACACACACACACACACACACACACACACAAAAGAGTTATCTAGATGCACAGTGCTTGCTGGAGGAAAGTAAATCTGTCTTCAGTCACAAAAGCCAGGTCCAATCTCTTCTCAGACAGCAGCCCACGGACACTCAAAAACACATTTTTCCACTGTGTCCCACTGGACCAGACTGGACCTTCACTCTAATCTTTGAAATAGCACTTGTCCCCATGTTGCTCCATCCTCTCAGCTCAGGCCTACCTCCTTCATTCTGCTGTGCAATGCAAGGCTGGAAATCGGCAACCTGTCTCCCAGATGCATTGTTTGACTGGCTTCCAAGTGGTTGGGCCTCCACTGGAAGATGCTGGAGGTACTGTGAAAGGTCACAAAGAAAGAGAGAGAGAGAGAGAGAGAGAGAGAGAGAGGTTCGTGGAAACACACATAAACAGAAGCATACACATGCACTCACACAAACATGCAAATATATAGCCGTGCACACACACTGAGTACACATGGGATTGCTAAGTGGGCTAAGAACCTGACATAAGACAATTCCCAGAGTCTGAACACTAGCCAGCCAGCAGCAAGCATCAACCCCACATCCAGTACAGGGATTTCTATTCCTAGTTTTTGCTACTAAAGAGCTGAGTGCTTCTCAAGTTCCTTACCTGGCCTGTTTCAATACTGACCCCTATGTTTCAGCTTTGACACCATATAACCAGATCCCTGATATTAATATGCTCAGCTGGATAGTTCTAGGGTGATTTTAGCCTCTTGACTTTGTAGAGTAAATGCTAAACACTGACAGCCAAGAGTACAAAAACTGAAATGGCTTTTAAGAGACCAAGAACTTCTTCACAATTCCATGAGGGTACCAAAAGCAGTTAAGAGCAGGCAGCCAAGCAGGCAGGGGGTTAAGTCTTAACTATGTCTGGGAGATGCCTCATGGGTTAAGAGTTGCTCTTGCAGATGTCCTGGATCCTAGGACCCACATAGCACTAACTCCAGCTTCAAATGATTCAACTCCCTCTTCTGGCTTCCATGAATACTGCATGTGCACGGTATGCAGACAGACATACACACAGGCAAAACAGCCATAAAAATAAATAAATCTAAAGACAGTTTTAAAAACCTTAATTCATCCACTATCTATGGAACCTTGGATAAGCTACATAGTCATCAGCCTTCGTTTTCTCATCTATGGTACTAGACATCCATAATTCTTAATTTATAGAGTTATGGAGAGTAGATGATACACTTTTTAATGATGTGTGCAGATTCTGGCATATAGTTAACTGTAGGGCTGTGGACCATGAGAAAAAGCCTGGTAAAATCAAGCTAAAGGCTCAAAGCCCCAGAGACCCTGAAGGGACATAGGAGCTTCGACTGCTCCCAGCACCAGAACCCTGTTGCAGAGCTGCAGCCCCACCCCCACCCCCCTAGATTTGTGGCCATCAGTCACCTAAGAGCAATACCCTAAGCCCTTCCACATGTAGATGAGTGACCCCTAACATCTCAGAGCAAGACAAAAGAAAAGAGACTTGACCTATAGTCATGCAGGCTCAAGACAGAGTTCTCCATGCTAATGAGGTACCTAGAGGCCAGGAGGACCTAGCCAATAAGCTTTACTTCCCAGACATCCCTCCCTGCAAAAGGTATATAATCTCAGGTTCACCCTGAGAACTGGGGTATGGGTTTTACACATCCACTTTACAGCATGACAATAAACTGTTTAGAACCATGGACTGGCTCTTTTCATCGAGATCTGCCATGGGGAGTCATGGAGAAGGCTTTTGCCTACAGAGCCACAGTCTAGTCTCCCTTAGAAAGCTTCTCTGCACTCCCAGCCACAACTGCCACCAAGCCTGATGCCATCAAGCCAAGGACTCTCCCTGCTGGGACCAGCCCGAATTCCCAACTTTGTTCTCTGCTCTTCTGCAACTCCCAGAGGCACCTGGATGTCCAAGAGCCTGAGAACCCCATGGCCCCTGTGTCACTGCAGGCCCAGGGACCCCCAAAAGAGCTCTGGCTTTCCTACACCTCAGACTGTGGTTTCCCATCCCTGGAGCAGTGTCTCGGGGCTTCCCAGCTTCCACCACCCCAAATGGCCATGCCCAGTGGTGGATGCAACCTCACCAGCCCTACAGTTTACCTTCCATAATGAATATTTACTATTTTGTTGATTAGGGGAGGGGAAGACTAGGCATTACTATGTAGTGAATCGTGGCCTAAAATTTGCAATCATCCTTTAAAGTGCTGAGATGCTGAGATGCTGGGATTACAGGTGTACATCACCAAGCCTGGTCCTGACCTCGTAGTTATTTTTATTGTCATCCTCCCATTTTCCCAATGAGGAAGTACTGTAGCTGTTACATCCCAAGGGCAGCTACTATGAGAATGGGAGTGTTGTGATAGTTTCAATTGTCAAGTCAACACAACCTAGATAGTTTCTATGAGGCATTGCCTAGACTATTTGCCTGTGGGCATGTCTACAGGGGATTATCTTAATTGAATTAATTAAAGTGGGAAAACGTGCCCACTGAGAGTTACAGCAAAATGAACTGAGCAGAGCTACACATGCAGCCATTGAACTCTATTCCTGGTTATGGAATTTCCCCTTATCCCCTACTGCTGTGACTTAACTGTTATAATGGCCTTAACCTAGAACTAGGAGCTAAAATAAACCACTTCTCCCCATGCTGCTTAGTCATGTTGGTTTTGTCACAGCGACTGAAGGAAGCTAAGACAATTATTAAGATTTCTCATCTCCTGCTGTCTTTCCTATAGGATGATGTGTCCTGCCCCTTGACATTGTTCAACCTTGGACTTGAAAGCCTCCAGAAGTGTAAAACAAATCTTCGTTCTTTATAAATAATCCAGCCTCGGGTATTCTGTTACAGCACCAAAAATGAACTAAAGAAGCTCTTGGGGAGGAAAATTCCAGCCTCTGGGTTTACTCTGAGAGCTACTACTGTGGGCACTATGAATCTCTGAGAGAATGACAGAGCAGTGACATAACTAAGACAAATGTCAGCCAAGAGAGCTTTCACTGTGAAGAAGGGTGCACCTATCAGACTGCAGCAAAGTGCTTTACATGTATTGACTCACTTAATTTGGAAAAGCAGCATGTAGGCAAGTAAACAGTTAAGAAAACAAAAACCCCATACTCGGAACAAGCAATGACAAACCTGGTACAAATGGCACAGCTAAGCACTCAGCTAATACTCGGCCCTGTGCCCTTGGTCATGAAGCTCCTGGCAGGAAGAATGGTGTGATGGTTAAGAGAAAAAAAACTGAAAGGAAAGAAGAAGGAAAAGAAAAGAAAAGAGGAAAGGAGGTGCCATTCTGGAAAGAGATACTAAACAGCAAACACAGATGCCTCTGTGGACAGGGGCATCACTTGAGGCCAAGTGATGACTGAGCAACTATCAACAAGTGTAGATATAAAAGAACCAAAGGCTTTTTAACCCTCAGGGAACTCTCAGAATCTTGAACTTTGATGAATTCTAAAATTCACATAGCCTACTGGATTAATGGACATCCGTAAGATTTTCCACACAACCAACATACATATGTTCAACAACCAACGAACAACTCATTTCCATGATAAAGGCAGATGCTAGGACATACCTACATAGAGATCTGCAGCATGGTCCCTTCTTTAGATAAAAGCATATTGTAATGGGTCCATACTGAGCTCATGACATACTTTCGAAGTTAGGGATATAGTTCTATGGTAAATTATCTGCCTCGCATATGCAAAGCCCTGGGTTTTCTTCCCAGAACTACAAGGAAAAACACACTACAGAAAAATCTCGTTTCTAATAAAACAAACAAGCACTTTCCATACCATGACTGTCTCTGCCAAGGCTCAGCCTACTGGGGCCCATCAACAGCTTTGTAATGAGAATGAAACTTTGGAGAGGCCCCTTGAACAGCACGGCAGCTGGGAAAAGATCCCACAGGACTTAGGCAGTGCCAGAAACCCTTTACAAAACAAGGAACTGTGGGGGGAGGACTCATGACACAGTCTAAAAAGCTCTTGGTTGTGTGCCTGCATTTGTCAAAAGAGAGGATTTGGCAAAAAAAAAAAAAAAAAAAAAAAAAAAAAAAAATGCTCACCACGAAATCACTGAAAAAATAAAAATAAAAACCTCCCACGCATGATCCTCAATTACCCACCCACCTGCTTAGAGCAAATGGTGTCAAGGCAATAAGACACCAAAAGTGGTTACAAAGGCAGAAGACTGCCTCCTAACCAAGAGCACTAAACAGGAGTTTCAGGTTATAGCAATCGATGTTGCTCACCCTAACTAATATACCATGTATGCTACACAGGGGCACTCCCAACTCTTAATTCTTCGACTTGGGTACTTTATTGAAAGTAGCAAAATGAACACAGAGGAGACTGCAAGGCAGATTGAGAAAGTCCTTCTGGGGCTTCCCCTGAGCATGTTGGGTCACGAGTGATGATAACAACTTGGCAATGACACAAATGAGCTTTGAATGATAGCGATAGACATGTTCAACTAAGTAACTTGCCTCTTTGAAAGCATATGGGGAGGTCTATGCCCTGCTTGACCCGTCACTCAAGCCTTGTTATTAATGACAGAGTGTGTTTCGGCTGTTCTCCTGAGGATCAAATAAATGCTGACAGGATTGGGTTAGCATTTCAAGGTTAGTGACATTTCAACTGCAGGTGATAAATGTTATAACAAAAGAATACTCAAATTGACCATCAGCAAGGGTCTAAGAATAGGGAAGAACATATCATTCTCCTGACATTTTCTCAGTCTATAAGCAGCAGAATCAATCTTCCAAATGTGTGGCACACTCATCAGCTACAGTAACCAAGGACATTTATGTGTCTATATATGTTCCATATATGTATAGTACCCATCCTGTTGTCATGTGGATGCTGGGAATCAAACCCTAGTACTCGGAAGAACAGCAAGTGCTCTTAATCACTGAGCCATCTCTCCAACCCTTCAGTTAAAAATAATGCAATTGAACCACTACAGCTGTAGCCTGTACTGCTTGTTCTGCTAGGAGATGGAAAGTGAGTGGCAGAAGCTCTGCCTACAACCTACAGGTACAGTGGTCATGCCTGGTACCTGGTACCAAGGCAGCCTTGGGGTGCAGTGGCCTGAAGCTCGTAAAGAGATTTGTCATGGCTGACTAGAGCTGGTAAGCCCCCGGAATGAAGCTGCCACCACTGCAGCTTGTGTTGCTTACCCTCATGGGAGAGGAAGAGCGCCTCAAGGCATCCTACAAGCTCAACAGTCATGCGCTGTGAGCAGAGCATGGGACAGCCAGCACCAAGGACAAAGAGTTGCACTGCAGCCTGAAGCTGCTGTGAAAACATATAATTAAACAGGGCCAGTCCTAGGTCCACCAGCCAGCACCTAGCATTGAGCTGCTGAACCTGTAGCCTACTACTGCTGTTGCTGTTGGAAGGGAGACAGAGAGAGAGTACAGGGCAGCAGTGCTGCCTGTAAGCTATAAGGGCAAAAGTCAAGCCTTGCAAGCCTTGGGGTGGCAGACTTAGAGGGCAGGGAGATGTGCAGCAACCAGGAGTACAGAACCTGCCTTGGTTGCCCTGACTAGTTACAGCATCACCCTGACTCTGGGCAGTAGCAGAATGCTTGCAATGAGTCTCATCAATGGTCCAGTATTAATGATGCTTCAAAAAACCAGAATATATATATTGACACACTGCATTTTCCAATACCACTGTAACGAATGTATATTCGATAGAGAGGTAGGAAAGAGAAGAATGGAGCAGTGAGTGAGCTGTAGAGAGGTGGAACTAGAGATGTGACACTGGAGACAGGTATGAGAGAGGCCTACGGTAGATGGGGGAACATGCGCAGGAGGGCCAACAGGATAGTGTACAGAAGTCTAGAGATTGCACTCCAACTCAGCCCCTAGACATGCTGCCCAGCCAGCCTGAGGTGGATGGCCATGGTCTTATATCAGCCAGGGAGCTATACTGATGTCACTAACCTCCTCAAGACTTGACTGTCAATCTGTTATCTATTAGAAATCATTAGGAAGGTCCTAATGAAAGGAACTAATGTCCCTTTTCTTGGCTTCATCCTAGCAGCTGCATTCTAGAATAGGCTCCCTGGTCTGATGCTGCTGTTGCTGGCGATAAAACCTCTGAAACTGTGAGCCAAAAGAGATTTCCCTCCTTATAGGCTGATTATATCAAATATTTTCTCAGGGCAACAAAAGCAGACTATCACACAGAAAGACATTCCTGATCTGCAACTTGCTTTCATCTACCTGATGAAAGCCAGGCCACTTCTTTCTGTGGCTTTGCATCTGTATCAGGCATAGTTCACTAAAGGAGCATAATGTAAAACACACATACATGAGTATAAGTGAGTGTGTATGCATGTGTGCTTTCTATGTATATGCACACATGTGTGCATGCATGTGAGCATACACACACATGCGTGTGCATGTGCGCGCACACACACACACATACACACACACTTCTTATGATTCTGGCCCCTTAGATTTAAGAAACAAAAAACAATGTGTCAATTTGAAGATATGGGTAAATAGTAATACAATGGTATGTGATATATGGTATGTGATATATGTGTATGGTATTTCCAATGCCAGTTTGGAAATAGATGAAATTTTTAAAGACTACCTGCTTCCTTGGTGCTAGAGGTAGCACATCAGTCTCATTGCACCCAACTCAGCCCTAAACAGGCTGCCTAGCCAGCATTTGAACTTCAAGACTAGAGAGAGAGCAATCCAAAACAATTTTTAAAAAATGGAACATTTTCTTGCTCATAGAGTTGACATTTCCCTTCAGGTTTTCTGCCTTCTTTTGGATATCTCTGGTTTTGTTTTTTGGAAGGTTTTTGGGGAATGGGGAGATAATTTGCTTGTTCATCTTGATTGTTTCTGTTCTCTATGGTTCTGGGCATTAAACCATAGGCCTTGTGTCTGCTAGACAAGCTCTCTCCCAGATCCTTACCTCCATAACTCTAGAACCATTTTGAGACAGTGCTATGGCCCCCATAGGCTCATGTGTTTGGACACTTAGTCCCAGCTACCGGTGTTTGGGAAGATTGTGGTATCATCTGAAGATGGAACTTAACGAGGCAGAGGCAGAGCCATGAGGATAGACCTTGAAGGTTGTAGGCAAGGCCTTACTTTCTGTCTAGTTTTCTGCCTTCTAATTAATAAAGCTGTAACAGCCCACCACACGTGCCACCATAAGACCATGACTTTTCCTGACATGATGTACTATTCCTTCCAAATATGGACCCAAAGAAATCCTTCCTCTCTTAAGTCTCACACATTTCAACCACAGCCACACAAAGGTAATACAGATAGAGCTGGCCTTGGGCTCAGCGTGCTCCCCCCTGAGCCTCCTAAGTACTGGATTACTTGCCTGAGATACCAGGCCAAGCTACAACTCTGCTTTTGAATGATATATTTGCAACTTTCAGTTTAAGTAGATTATTGGGCAGTCACTTGGACCTACCAAGATAGGTTTAGTCACTATAAAATAAAGTTTTTGCCTTTTCTTGCAGGCTGTTAAAATCAAACACTCACCAGTGTGGTTGAAGATAATTCTTCAACCATATCCAGACTAAAGACACTCAGAATAGCCTTACCCTACATTATTTTACTTTATTTTTATGAGCAATTTATTTTATTTCTCATGAACATTTACTTACCCGCTAATAACTTTTTATTGGTTTCTTTCTCAAGTCTATTTGTCTTTGTCATCACTGTTAATTTGCCTTTTCTTATTATTTTCCTCTGAAAATGCACAGACTGGGAGCTATTTCTTTAGCTTCTCACCTCAGTGTCTTGCACAGAAATTGTCCTTTTCAGACAATTGTATTTACTGAGAACATTTGTCAGCTTTTGCTGCAATGCCGTTGGGTAATAAATATGTCTTGAACACAGTAGGTCACAAAAAATAAGTGTTTATTTCTTATTCCTAGGTCCACAAGTAGTCTGACATTTTACTGAGCTTAGCTGGGCTAGACTGCGCTAGATTCCCAGACGTTGCTGCTACTCATCCACAGATCGGTCTGTTGTCATCCAACCAAATACCATTCCCCTGTGTCTCCCTAAGAAAAGAGGAGGCCTTCAAGAAACAACCAAACATGACAAGACAAAATAAAGTAAGGCAAGGCAAAGCCCTCACACTGAAGCTGGACAAGGTGGCACAACAGGAGGAAAAGAGTCCCAAGAGCAAGCAAAAGGGTCAAAGACACACCCACAGTTAGGAGTACCACAAATCACCAAGCTAACAGCCATAACAAATATACAGAGGACCTGGTGCAGATCCATCCAGGCATTATGCTTGCTGCTTCAGTCTCTGTGAGCTTATGTGAGCCCTGCTTAGTTGATTCAGTAGGCCATGTTCTCCTCGTGTTCTCCATCCCCTCTGACTCCTACAGTCTCTCCACTCCCTCTTCTGTGGGAATCCTGGTTTTCTTTAATGATATGATCCTTAGCAGGTCAACCACACACCAAGGTGAGCCTCACTCCAAAGACTCGCTAAGCAACCCAAGCTGGATTCAATGGGGGAAAGAAAAGAAAACTAAGAAGTATGGGAGTGGAATAATCTTAAAGTCTGAGGGGCCAGGTAGCAAAGTGAAAAGGGTAGTTATGGGAAGAGTTTGGGCAGGTACCATAAAATATCTTCAAAATACACTGCAATGAATTCTCAAAGAATTAACAAAAATCTTGTTTAAAAGAGACTATAGGAGAAGCCTACAGAAACACCTGCCACATGGCCTATCCATAGCAGGTACCACTATAAAGTGCAAGCATGTGGTGGAGAATCAGGACAGAAAGAGATGAAGAATGGTTTGAGCACTGTGAAATGAAAAGAGGCAGAACTAGAGACACAGGATGAAGAGGAACAGTCTGATGTGAGTAGCATATTGTGGAGAGTGTGAAAGTCAGCCTTATGAAGGAAAGAGTGGGATGGAGAGAGAGGCACCACAGGCTCCTGAGCCTCCTCAAAGAGTATTGTCTGCTGTACACAGCATTAGATCTAAGATGGCTCCAGTGAGACAGCAAAATGGAACTGAGGCCAAGGTGGTGACTGCTTCCCCTCCTCCCCCTTCATGAAAGCTCTAACAGGTGACAACACCCCAAGCCACCTTCTTCTGAGTTATCTCATCAGGCAAGACTTTCATTGGAGCAGGGTGATGGTGTGACGAGAGAGGATTTAGGGTGTTGGGATTGACTCAAACTCTGTATATATGTTTATATGTTGTACAGTAAACTCAGATCTGCATCCTGATGCTGGTCTCCCAAGTCTGATTCCTGGAATTCATCACTTAACTCTGCACCTCTCAGCCCTCACCCTTGGTCCTATTCCCACAGCCTACGATGACACCTGGACTGTGCTGCTGCTAGTCATGTCTGGGTCCTTGGCCATGTAGCAGCAGGGGTCTCTGTTGATGTCTGTGGACTGTGTTACCACCAAATGCCACACAGATGTCCCTGGTCTACACTACTACTTGAGACCATGTTGATGTCCAAGGGCTGTGTAGAGCTGGCCCCAACCCTTGACAGCTGCAGCACTCAGAAAATAGAACCCTGCACTTCATCTGAGCAGAACAGGAGAACTGGCCTTAGTGGCAGTAGGGCCTGGGGAGCTGGGCCTAACGATATGAGAGCAAAAGACCTGGTCCTGCCCTTTGCTGGCCTTAGCATTTGAGTGAGCTAGCAAGGGCAGTGCTGGAGATCTGGCCCTGGTGCTGTGAGTATGGGAGGGCTGGTGGGCTAACCAACTCAGCTATCACCCAGGCCCAGACCTAGGGTGCTGGGGACCTCCTGGCCCAGAGAGGGTAGTGGCGGGGGCACAGAGTAGGACTCTGGTGATAGCTTTAAAGTCTGAGGGTCTCAGGGCTTTCTGGCTTGCTGACCTGTACTGAAATGCTGATGATAACTTCTAAGAAGTCCTAAAAATGTCTTGTTCTTTCTGAGGGTAAGAGACTGCTGTCAGGTGATTAACACCTGTAGCCTAACAGCAGAAAATTAAGCAATGTGACATGTGGCCTTTGTTCTATCTCAGCAGGAATTGCTGGGCTCTAACTTTCACCCTGCTAGTCGGAAGTCTCAGGAAGAAAAGACACTTAGAGATGTGGTTATAGCGTTTATTACTAAGTTGTTAAAAGTTTCTTATGAAAGTCATCTAAAGGGAAAAGCAGAAAGATCCTAATAGGGGAAAGGGAAAAATTCTACTCTATCTGGGGAAATGGAAAAAATTCTATTCTATCTCTCTATTTTCTCTCTCTCTCTCTCTCTCTATATATATATATATATATATATATATATATATATATATATATATATATATATATTCTATGTCTCTATTCTACCTGCCTCTCATCTCTTTGTCCTCAGTACTTACACATCTTTCAGAATACATGGTGACAAGTTACAAAGTTCATCACAAGTTCACACCAAAAATCAAATCATAAATCATACAACACGAAATAGAAGTTTACAACAGAGAATGTTTACATGCATATCTATTAGGAATAATGATCTGTCTAAACATCCAACACCTGTCTAGCTCCACAGGTTCACTGAAGGTTTAAAATTATAACTAAGCTATTAGTAAAGTTTTTTTATAGATAAACCCAGGAATATTTTTTCTTCTGTCCCAGCACCTATAATAAATCATTAGTTCCCTTTTTATGACCTTTGGTTAATTGTTTTCCAACCTCTTGGAATGTGCTCTGAGTAAAAGAAAGTCTGGTTACTAAGAGCAATTAACTGGTGACACTTGAGAGACTGGCAGAGTTCTCATTGCAGTTTTGACTATCAGAAAAGGACCTAATAGCAGTCCTGTTATAAAGGAGCTTAATAATCATTGATACAATTTTAGGAATTCTTATAGGATCATCATTAAGACTTAAGTCATCTATTTGTCTATATAACACCACTACACGAAAAAACACCTTTGTGGATCTGCCGATATCTGCTCCAAAGTGGTGTGCTATTGCTTAGTGATTATTATATATGTTTAATAATAATAGGAAAAGCATATTAATAGCAGGAATCTTTTCTAAAAATAAGTCCCTTACAGCCTTGTTGAATAAGGACACACCTGTCTCGGATTACATAATAATCCAAGGCAGTCTTTTTCAGGATGATCACCTGCTAGTTATTAGCTTGTCCCATATGGCTCCTGATACTAGGGCTTTGAGTTGATCCACCCCAACATCTACCCAATCGATGAACTGCTAGAGTACATGACGAGGCTGGTTCTCCAGAATCAAAGCTGTAGGATCTCCATGACACAGGGCAACAACAGAATATCTAAAAGGAGTTCCAATGAGAATCCAGAAAATAGTGGAAGCCAAAGGCCTCAAACCAGACCAATGACTCACTGCAATGAAAATTAGCAAGTAAAGATGTTTGGACAAGTGTAATACATCATGATACATGCTGCTTCCTTGGTAAAAATTGTTTGTTTGTTTGTTTGTTTGTTTGTTTGTTTGTTTTGGGGGGAGGTTGCAAGGGCAGAGGGCAGATATAGAGCAATGGGAAGATAAGTGGGATTGGGGTACATTATGTAAAATTCACAAAGAATCAATAAAACATTCTTTAAAAAGAAACTACAGAAGGACATTAAACATTTGTGTACTGCCACATCTTTTAATATCCTACTAGCCAATAAGTCATATGGCCAAGTCCACTGTTGATACGATAAGGAAAGTCACTCCTCACTCCTTTGATAGACAACAGAGTCATGTGGTTTAAAAATGTAGCTGCCATTGCCTGACTTTTTATTTCTGCTCACTCACTCTTTGATTGCTTTCCCGAACTAGAAAATAAATTCCATAAGCACAAAGATTCTATTTTTCTCACTACCATATAAAATAAAATAGCTGTACCTAACATGTAGTAGATATTCTGTAAATACTGTTGAGTGAATGAGTGAAAACACCAATCTATAAAGCAATCTCTGTGACCAGGGAAGAGAATATTAAAGAGAAAATGAATAGTGCACCCTCCTTAGGCGGGGCTGAGGGATCAAAAGTAATATTAGAATAAAAACATGAACCAGTGAAGAGCCTTGGTCTCCAATCAAAAAGCAAAGAAAAATATGAAAAGCAAAGAAAGGGAAAAAAAATATAGCTGTCTACCAGACCACATTTATCCCAATTCCAATGCCATGCAATGCCCTACAAATAAATGGGGCAGGGGAGGTCAAAGCTAGATGGAATCCATTTTAAAGCTCTTACATTGCACCAGCGAGAACCCATAGCCAGCACTGTGAAACACATGCTTATTTCATAGGCAAACAACACCATCAAAAAATGTACAAATACAAAATTTATCACAATGTCTAATAAAAACTGCAGCAGGCCCCAGTACTCAGAATTAATGATCATCAATGAGTGTCACAGCACTGGAAACGTGAGAGGCACTTTTTGCGAAAGCAGGCGTGGAGAGGAAGGCATTAAATCAAATCATAGCACCATGAAAAGGCAAAGGAGAAGTGGAAGGGATAATTTCTCAAAAAGTAACTTTCTGACTGTGAGAATGGATTGATGGTACTATCCGTTCTTTATAGGAAAGTTCCCCACAATGAATTTCCTTGTCATCATGATCTAATATTGGTTACCAGCTATTACTCTCATTCGTCATGTTCCACATCCCCGCTGCAGTATAAACAATATCAGGGATTTCTCCAGTCGTATTTCACAGCACTTCTTGGAGGGGGTGCATTTTGTATTCAAGCGCAAACCAAAGCGTTCCAAATCTATCAAGACTCGTAAAAACTATAAATGACCTGCACAGATGCCCAGCAGTGCTGTAAAACGTAGGCTGGTTGCTAGAAGCCTCCCCTGCTTTAGAAAATGTACTTATCCCTGCAATCAGATTTAAATTAGGCTGATCTCTGAAACACTCCATCCACACAAAACTGTATCATTTCTGTTCATCCTCTATGCTGTTTTTCCATTATTAAAGACAACTCAGCTCCAGTTACCCTCCTTCTGTTCTCCATAAAAACCCTCACTGGCTTCCTTTGAGTGCTTAATACTTCTGTTGAACATTATATCATGTCTCCAACCTTCAACACAAAACCTTAAGATGGCCACTATTATCATTGTTTTGGAGACAAACCAAGGTTCCATAACATCAAGTTAATTGGCTTACCCAATATGCCACAATTATTATTTAGGAGAATCAAGACTTCAACTTTGATGCATCTGATTTAAATCCCCACTCTCTCAATTCTGCCACAGCCCATCCTCTGCTAATTGTAAAGTCTGTCATTGCTTCTTTCACCATTCCAGGGAATCCAGCCTCTTCCCAGTGTCCTTAGTCCTTTGTCTTCATCAACTGGGTACTTTATGTAAGTCTTCTAGTTAGCTTCAGCTGTCAACTTAACACAGCCTAGTTATCTGAGAGTTTCAAATGGAGGATTGACCCTAACAGATTGGCTTGTAACCCTGTCTGTGAGGCATTTTCTTAATTATTAATTGATGGAGGTGGGCCCAGTCTACTGTGGGTGTTCCTGTCCATAGCCACTCCTATTTCTACCCATATCCCCTCACCTACTGCTCAATAAGTAAGGCTAAAAAGTCACTGTTTTCCCAGAGTAAAAGTTGGAGAAATTTGTACCTGTTTATAGTTGAGACCTTCGGAGCAAGGGTAGACATTGTTTATCTCTTGAGGGAAGAAATTTTAGCTATACCGTACCTACATGTGACTGAGTGAATGTGTATGTGAACATTATGGATGTAATTGTGTGTGCGCATATTAACACATCAGTGTATAGGTGTCTATGAGTGTGAATGTGTTTTAATGTGAGAATGTTTGAGTGTATAAGGAAGAGACTACTGTGTACAGGAATGTGGTATCCATGAGGGTATGTGAGCATGTCTGAGTGCATTGTGAATGTGTGTCAATCTGAGAGTGTATGAATCTGAAGGTGTGTATTTGAGTGTTTCTGTGTCTTTGAAAGTGTGAGTGTGTCTGTGTTAGTGTGCTTAGTGTCAGGGTGAGAGTGTGTGATTATATAGATGTAATAGACGTCTCTGTGTTTGAGCATGACTGTGTGTTGACTATGTGAGCATGATTAAATAGTTTTTGAGCCCTTGAATGTTTTGATATTACCATTCTATTAGATGAAGAGTGGAAGGCATGTTCTCCTATCCTACAGGCTATCTCTTCACTCTTCTGTTTTATTTGCTGTGCAGAATTCTTGTCTGTTTAATTAAAATAATCTTAATTTTTTTAATTGTTTGTGTCTCAAAAGCCCTAGCCATAAAACCAAGGCTTATAAATATCTTACTACCCGCAGGTTTTCTACCAGTATCTCAGGTCTTAAAGTCTTTGGTACATCTTGAGATGATTGTTCTAGAATGAGAGAGAAGTTTGTTTTGCCTTCTGCATGTGTATACTAGTTTTCTCAACACCATTTGTTGGAAAACTTCATCAATGTATGTTATTTGCTTGTTGTTGAGAATAAGCTGGCTGTGGATGTGAGAGTTCATATCTCAATCCTCTACTCTGTTCTACTGATCCATGTGTCTTTCCATACCCAAATGATACTATTTACCAAGCGTTACCAAGGGGCTCTGGAGTGTGTTGTTTGAAATCAAGAGTTTTTATTCTTTTAGCATTTGTTCTTTTCATTCAGTTGCTTTGGCTATCTTGTGCTTCCATGTGAACTTTACAATTGTTCTTTTTGGTTCTGTGAAGAATGTGATTAAGCCATTGGTAATTCAGTGGGGATTATATTCGCCTGCAAATGGCTTAGGGCAGTACAGCTGCTTTAATAAGATTAATTCTTTCAATCCATGAACACTGAAAGTCTTTCCATCTTTTTTGTGTCTACTTCAATTACTTTCATCAGTGTTTTGTGGTTTTCACCGTGGAAGTCTTTCACAGTTCTGTTTAAATTTATTTGTAGGTATTTTGTTTTGGTAGGTATTTTAAATTATATTACTTATATTAATTCTTTTTAAGCAAGTACATAAGGGCCACATAGAAAAGATGCTAATTTTATATGTTGATCATCTATCCTGCTGCTTTTCCTGTGTTTTCAAACCTGAGTGTTTTCTGAATCTGACTTCATGAGCTATTAAGTTGATAATTGTAAGAGGCTCCAAGACTTTAGCACAACTGACACCATGTTAGAGGCACCATTCTGGCCTTAAAACCCAGGACATATGCCCCAACACCTAATAACATGAGAACAAAAACCTAACCCATCAAAGATATAGTCTATATTTTCAGAAAAGTCCCTAAATGTATTAATTTTGATTGTTGATCTTTATTTTCCTTTACTTTTCTTTTTTCTTCTTTTTTTTTTTTTTTTTTTTTTTTTTTTTTTTTTTTTGGAGGGGGACTTTTATAGTTATGCTTCTTGTTAACTGAAGTGTGACAATCATGTTTTTTCAGGAAAGACAAAGGGCTATAAGGCTCAAGGATGAATGATTTGAGCAAGTTCCTCTGTACCTGCCAGTCAGCAATAAAGACTTTCTTTTTTGTTTTAGGAGTGTTTGTGTGATAGTCTCTGGTAGGCTTACTTCATGACATTCTGGAGGCCCCAGCGAGATCCCTGAAGATTGAGATGTCAGGATACCAGGGGTCTTGGATTCCTTCTGGATAACACAAAAGATAGATAGTTCTAGAGGTTGCTCATCATGAGACATTCTAAACCTCCACAAATGTCTCCCACCTCTAATCCTAATACTTCATATGCTTCTGATACAACCACCCTAAAGTAGGAAACTACAGAAAGTCACCTGAATCTGTCACTTCCAGTCATAAGTCTGTTTAGCCTTCTTCTGAATATAACACTTAGGAAAGCCTTGGTGCAGCCCTAGTTCCAGTGTCTGGGATCCACATGAAACAACACTGAACCCTTTGGCTTAAGACTGTGTGTCAGCTACTTCTATTTGTCTTGTCTTTATTATTTTCTGGTCTATGTGTTGCTCTGTGTGTGTCTATCAGTTCTATCAGATTGGGGAAACATCTAAAATGGAAGGAATAGTGAGCCAAGACACCATCCAAGTGCATGTTAAAACACTTGAAGAAAGGTTTTCTAGGTAAAGATAAATATTTTGTCTGTCTCTTACCTAGGAAACTACAGACCTGTGAAACTTATTTGCCCTTTTGGAGTCAGGTGGCCCAGTGAAGGAACTTGAATGCCCAGACAGTTCAGGCCATCTGAACCCCAGCCATCCTAAACAGTTTCCCTATATTGAGTAATAGCTTTTTCTGGTACAAGACCCACCCAACCTGGCTTAAAATACATGCTTTCTTTAGAAGGACCCAAAGCCTCTTGGCTCAGCCAATTTGCATAGAGAAATCCAAAGCTCTGCCTGTTCTCTCAGACAGGCCAGAGGAAATTTGCTTTTCCCCCACCATATGCCCCACTGTGTAGTCCAGTCATTCCTAGGAAGGGAGCAATTATTTCCCTGGTGGCATTGGGGGAAGTAGAAATAGTCTCTTCTATCTCAGGCCCTCTTTTCCCTTCACACATTTAGCTATAAGGACTCTAGGGGGCATTTCCCTGGAGTAAACAAACCCCCCATCCTCCCTCTAATGAACGTGGCTCCAGAGATCCCAAGACCCAAGGGTTCTACCTCTATCTCTGTCATGGTTTATGTCTCATTTTCAACTAATGATCTGTATAGTTCCAAAACTCAGGATCTAACATTCTCTGAAAAAAAAATTCAGGATCTCCTTATTCTCCTTGAAACTGTCTTTTATACCTACCGGGTGACCTGGCATGATTTCCAGCAGCTCCTGGCCACACTCTTCATGGTCTAGAAACATAAAGTACAAAGGGCTCTAGCGTTCAGGACTGCATGAATTGTGCAAGTTCCCCATGAATCTGCCAGATGGCATTAAAGATTGTTTTGGTCATTAAGAGTGTCCATGTGGTGGGCTTACCTCACAACAGAATCCTATCATCTCTTGGTAAAGATAACTTGACTTCTTGACTTGTTTCTCTTTCTCTTCCTTATTTCTCTGGCAAAGTAGCAAAGCACTATATTAAAAATGGATAAAGAGTAGACGTACTGGTACCCTACAGTTCTGATTATAGAGGAAATTCTCTTAATTTTCCCCTATATAATATTATAATGTTGGCTCGATGTGTTCCTTACATATCCTTGATGAAGTACACTTTTAGTTTTTGAGGACTGTTTACTATCAAAAGGATTTTCTGTATCTATTGAAGTGATCATGTAGCTTTTACTCTTAATTCATATATGTACTCCATAATATTTATTTATCTGCATATTTTGCGTCACCACTGTATTCCTGGAGCAAATGTAATTTCAACATAGTTGGTGTGTGATCTCTTAAATGCATGCTGAATCCAGCTGGTGAGTGTTTTAGCATTTTAATTTGGATTTTCTGTTTATATTCATCAGGTAAATTGGATAATAGTGTTTTGGGTGTTTTCCTGTTGTGTCTTTTAACTGGTGTTAGTATCAGGGTAACACTGGCTTCATACAAAACGTGTGGTGTCATTCTTCTTCTATTTTAAGAAATAATCTAAAGAAGATTACATTAGTCTTCTTAAATTCTAATAGACTGCATTATTCAGCCTTTGTTTTGTAAATTACTATTGTCTCAGTGTCACAGGTCTATGCAAGTTCTTTGTAGCCCTTTCATTTAACTTTAGTTAGAAGTTATTCATTTATTTTAGATTTTCAAATTTATCTGAATATAACTTTTTAAAGAATCCCTGAATGATTTTACTGTTATCTGTTGCAATGTCCTTCATTTTGCAACTAATTTTATTAATTTAGGTATGTTGTCTCTTCTTTGGGTTAAATAATATTGTTTGTCAGCCTTGGGTTTTTTTTTTTGTTTTGTTTTGTTTTGTTTTTTTGTAATCAATGCAAAGTATCTTTTATTATTAAATTAGCGATTTCATAAGGTGTAAGAATGACTTTAAAAATTGGAGCTTTTCAACATTTCTTGATTTATGGACCACAAACCCTATTCTAAACCCCACCTTCCAGAATGGTTTATAGAATATCTCACTTTCTGAATGTGCAAAATGTTTTGGTTTTATTGTTGTTTTGCTTTTTACTTTTTTTTTTTTTTTTACATTTACTCATTTGTGTATGGATTGGTAGTCTTGTGGAACAGCACATTTGTGGAAATCCAAACAGAATTTACAGGAGTTATTTCTCACCTTTTATCATGGAGGTTCTCAGGATCAAACTCAGGTCCTCATGCCTAGTGCCAAGTGTCTTTACCCACTAAGCCATGTTGCTGGCCTTTATTCCTCTCTATGATGCACCATTCCACCTATTATTATATAGTGACTCTTAACTCCTTTAGTTTTATCTTGACATCTACTTTGTCAGACATAAGCGTGGCTACTTCTGATTTCTTCTAGCTTCTACTTAATGGACATCCTCAAAACTCTCATCTTCTGTCTGGGGTAGGGATGAGAGGGATGTGGATGGGTGTAAAGGTGTGTATACACATGTGAGGGTATGCCTGTGGATCTCAGAAGACAACTTCAAGTCTCATTTCCTCAAATGCCATTGCATCAAACTTGTTTTGAACACAGAATCTCTCACTGGCCTGAAACTTGCCAAGCAGGCAAAGCTGGCCCATTAGTGACCCCAGGGACTTGCCTGATAGGTGTACAGCACATGGATCACCATGCTTGACTTTGTAAAAAGCAAGTTCTGGGAAGTGATTCACACTCTCATTCTTTGTTAGATAACATTGTAGCAAGGCAAGTATTTTGCACACTGAAAACCCCTCCAGTTTCCTAATTTGTGTTTATATCTATGATGCATGTCTCTTAAATTTGCCATTACAATTATAAGATACCAAGAAAAAGTAAACCGAGAGGGGGGGGAGGGATCAAAATATTATACTCAGTAAAAGACAAAAAAAAAAAAAAAAAATAGCTCTTATTTTTCAGTCTAATCAAAAAGTCATACATTTTAATTGGAGAGTTGAGACCAACATAATTTAGGATCATGGAGAGATATGTTTGTCATTCACTGATTCCTGAATTTTTGTTTATTTTTCTAGTTGATTCAATAATGACTTGTTCTTTTCTTTCTGTTAGTCATCTAAATATCTTCTTTCACTGAATAGAATCTTTTCATCCCTCCCCTCTCTCTCTTTTACACACACACACACACACACACACACACACACACACACGCACACAAGGTTTACTTGTTTCTTGGTATCACATAATTGTAATTGTCTTTGTTCTTTTGTGTATAAAATTCCTTTAGGTATCTTCTACAATGCTGACTTATTGCTCATGAATTACTTTCATTTGTGCTTATCTTGAAAGGTCTTGATTCTCTGATGATTTATAAAAGATAATTTTGATGGCAATAAAAGTAGTTGGGGGAAATTTTTTTACTCTTAGGATTTGAAATAAATCATTAAATATTTTTCTATCACTTCTGTGAAGGTGCTGAAAGGCCATCACATTCCATGGAACTGTAGTTATGGGTGATTGTGAGCTACCCAACATGGGTGCTGGAAACTGAACTTGGGATTTTTGTGTTGTTTTGTGTTCTGTATTACAAAATCTCAATTTCCTTGCTCAGTTGTTTGTACCCAGTATGTTGACATTTTTATCCACTTCCTGAATTTGATATCCTTACTTTGTTGATCAGTTGATTGAACATTCTTTGAGATTATCGGTGATTTCTAAAACTAGGCTTTTGTATTATTCTTTGCTGACATTACAATCCACTCAGTGTCTTCAGGGTTGGAGAAGTCATGTTGGCCCACATTACAATTGTATTGTATTGACATTACAATACACTCAGTGTCTTCAGGGTTGGAGAAGTCATGTTGGCCCACATTTGCATATTTATTCTGCTTAGGTATTGAACTCTGGTCATATGTTGGAGAAAATGACTTTCATGGGAACTCTTTCCTTTCTTGTAATTTTTTTGTTTCCCATTCTTCATTTTATAGGGATTTTCTTGGTTAGTAGCATTCCCTTGAAATTATGAATGCCTAGATACTGACTTCAGTCAAAACTCCTTCATAAACATTCCCCCATTGGCTTTGTCATACTTCATAGCCCATGACAGGCATCTATAAGCCTGACGCCACATTGCCTCTACCTGCATTGTAAGTCTACTCTGGCCCTCAGAAGAGTCACTGGCTTAGTCACCTACCTAGTGGTTTACCATCTTTAACTCCAGATCCAGGGATCCATTGACCTCTTCTGGCTTCTGCATGCACTGTGTGCACATAGTAAATAGACAAACATGGAAGGTAGAATACCCATACACATAAAATACAATAAAATATCTGTTTTAAAAAGGGAAGAAGAAAGACCAGTAGTTGACCTTTTACTTCTGAAATAGTAAAGGCATTTAAAACCACAATTTCCCCTCTGATTAAATACTTTATTATAAAATACATGTGTGAGTATATGTAGGTATTTTATTATTTTCCTTATAGCTGTTAATTTGACTTTTAAATTTTTATTCCAAAAATTATTTGTAAGTCCATTTCTTAATTTCCAAGGCATTAAATAAATTCCTGGTCATATTTTATTGTTTGTTAAAAGTTTCTTATTTGTGCCTAGAATGTGTTTACAGTCCTGTGGAATTTCAATTTTTTATAGTCAAATATACATCACATTTTGTTGATATTTCAAAAAATAAGAGAAAAACTATAACTTCATTATTTAAAGGGTTAATTATTATATATGTATATATTAAAGAATAGCATTGTGTTTATACATAGGTGTTTGCCTGCATGTATGTCTGTGTACCATGTATGTCTACTACTTGCTGAAAGCAGAAGAGAATGTAGGATTCCCTAGGACTTGAGCTAGAGGTGCTTGTTACTTGCTTTGCAGATGCTGGGAATGGAACCTGGCTTCTTGACCAGAACAGCAAGTGGTCCTAACCACTGATGACTCCCTTCAAACCCAAATCAGTGCAGCTTTAAATGGATATTTTTGAACTATCCTAACATTGTTTAAGTGTTTTATGCCTTTCCAATTCATTTTGTTTGAACTATATGATGACATATAAGTTTGTGGTATGTATATTTTCTTGGTAAATAATGTCCTTTATTAGATGGTAAGTAACCTTAACCACTTAGTACTTTAAATGTTGAATTCCACCAAATTAATATATATTTCAGTTTTCCTTTTCCCTCTCATACCTTTTTATTATTTTATAATATATGACTTAATAACTTGTGTTTTTTTCTTTTTTAATGTATTTTTTCTTATATTACATCCTAAATACAGTTTCCCCTCCTTCCTCTGAGTGTGTGTGTTTTTAAACTAGTCTATTAAAGTGTCTTTGCTTTTGTTTATTTGGTTGGTTGGGTGGTTGGTTGTTTGCTTGGTTGACTGGTTGATTGGTTGGTTTGGATTGGTTTGGTTTTAGTTGGTTTTTTATCAGAACACTGCCTGTTAGTACCTAGTTTTAATAAATACACTTAGCTCATTATCAAGTAATATAAATTAAACATATTCTATAACTTTCTTGCAACTATTTATTATATATAAGTTTTTCTACTTCTTTATGTTGAGTTGATCTTTTCCTTGATTTCTCTGGTTGCTTGCAGGAATATTCTGTCTATTCCTTTACTTTGTGTTAACTGGAAAGTTCTACTGCATATTTCCAATCTGCTGATGGATCCATTCCCTTCTCTACCATAAACATCCTTAAACATCATGACAGAACTCTTGAAAATGGAAATACTGGACAAATATCCAAGTTCATTTTTAGGGTAGTTAAGGCTGATTATTGCTATCAAAAGATAATCTTTACCACATTCTCATAATCAGCAATAAAATTGTTAAGAAGCATCTCATGGTCTCATGTCTTTCTTAATTTATTATATTTCATTCTCTCTCTTTCATGGTTTAATGCAAGGCTTGAGAAAGTGATTGAACTTGGAACACTATAAATTTCACCCCTTATGAAATAACTATAATAATAGCTAATGTACCTTGTGCCAAGCTTATGAGAATTAAATGGCACCATGACTATAAAAGCTTATTAATAAAGATAAAGCTGTAGAATCATTAAAAAACTTATTTCTTCTTATCCTGAGACACATTTCTTAGAATAGCAGTCTTATAAGAGGGTTTGAGAAGTAAATATAGTTTTTCAAAGTATATTTGGAAAATGCTATCTCTGCTGTCTTCCTCTTTGAGATTATAAGTGCATATATAGATAGTAAAATCTTAGGGAGTTCCTAAAATTTGAAAGAAAATATCTTCAGTATAACTTAGCACTAGGTTTAGACAGACCTCAGTTTGACTTTGAGATCACGTATTTATTGGTTACAGATTTTGAGCAGATTTTCTGAAGTCACTGGGCCTCTATTTTCTCATCTTTAAAAAATGGAAAGGAAAGCATTCCTCATTCACAAACTTCTTTAGGAAATTTAAAGAAACAATGTGTGTAAAAGACTTCCAGCACAGAGCCCAGCACATAATGAGTCCAATAAATCGTATCAATGACTAATTCTGTCTTATGAAGTCTAATAATACTAGAATCTGTCTGCCTCAGGTTTCTTCTTCATCTTTTTATAGCTCCTCTCAGCACACCAATAGGAAATCCTACCTTAAGTAACCAACATAACATATCTGTGTCTTTTCATGTCTTCTGTCTTAACATTATGAAGCCTAGCTTTCATGAGCAACAAACCAACAGTGGAACTTCTACTTGAAGGAATTATTCCATTACCTTGGGAAAGCAAGGATTCTTTCTGGAAATGGAAAACATTTCCATCAGCACAGGATGATAAAACATGAAGTGCCTAAGATGCAGACCAAAACAGGTTTAGGGAGGAATCCTCATATGAGATAAATATGGCAAAGGACAGTGTCCTGAAGGATCTGAAAATCACAAGGCCAAGGAGGATTTAGGAACATTAGAAATACGTGAACTTGAGAGGGAAGCAATCAAATCTGATAACCACATATAAGTTCATTCAACACATACTTGTGCCTGAGAAGATAATTGTGTATATGCAAGTTCCTTGACTTTATCTGTTGCATCTTCCTTAAGTCAACAGGCATGAAAGTTCATCTGGTCTCTGACTCCAGCGAGACATACCACCAAGTAGATCCACTCTTGAGCAAAGCCTTTGGTGAACCCTGTCTGTTCTCTACCCTCATAAGCAAGAGGAGGGGGTAAAATTTTAAATTATTGGATTAAGGACATGATTAACACTTTTTTTTCAAATGTTGAGACAAGAAACCCCAAACTATGCCATCTTATATGACATTTGCTGATTGTCATTCAAATGGTCACTCAAAGCAATGTGGTAAGAGGGAAATAAGATACTATCCAAGCTCAGCAAGGAAAGGTAAACTGATCAGTTTAAAAGCATTCTCAGAGCACAGGGGTGATGAGTGTCAGAGAGAGCATCACACAGTTCTCATATAGGTACCTACTCATAGGTACTACCTCATAGGTACCACCTCATAGGTACCTACTGACTTCTAATGTAAATCCTCAGATCAAGGGCATTAATGACAGTAAGCCATGGAGGCTGCATTGGAATGAAGCAGAATTGGGTACTATCCTTCTTCTACCACAGTTCCTACACAAATCTTTCTTGGTGTTTAGTTTTACTGTGCTCAGTGAAGGAAGCACAAAGGAGGGGATAAAAGAAAAGGTACCAGGAACAGATATTTCACCTGGCCTTTTCCTTTGATGGAAAGGTCATCCTTTGAAGGATAAAAGTAAGTCTTTTAGCCCTGCTTTAAACTAATTCAGCACTCCTTGTAAATAAATAATGAAGACAATGTCTGCTTTGTCTCTGCTCTGATTTGTGTCCTCATAAACATATGTTGGACTGTAACTGCCAGTGTGACAGTAGTAAGTAGTAGGATCCAGTGGGCTCTCAAGAGGGAGTTACGTCATGAGGGCAGTGCCGTAATGAATTAACTTATCAATTAAACTGCTCACAAAATGCTTTGTTGTCTTGGGAGTGAATTACTTACGAGAGTGGGAAGCACACTAATGATTGGTCCATTAGATATGGCCTCTGTGTTTGGCTGCAGTTTTTGGATTGATTCGTTAGGATTTTTTCTACTGACAACCAGTTATAACAGTAAAACTTCTATGGTGTTTTTTATACATTTTTTTAAACCATTATACCACTCAATACCTTAAAATGGTGATTGGCATATATCAAGCACTCAGTTAAGTAAATTACTTTACTTATAAGAGCTCACTGTGTGTCATACCGAGGAGTGAGCACTTCATAAATATTACCTCATTGAATCCTCAAGACATTATTATGCACTGAATTATATCCCAAATATTAAAATATATAAATATATCTTAATCCCTAACATTGCTATATTTGAGAAAAGACTTAAAAAAGTAATTAAGTTTAAATAAAATTATATAGAAATAGTAATAATCCCCTATGAAGATAAAGAGAACCAGGGATATACACAGAGCAAGTCACAACACAGTGAGAAGGTAGCCACCTGCAACCAAATAGAAAGGTCATATTAGAAACTAACCATTCAGGTACCTCCATCTCAGACTTACCACAAAACATAACTGATAAAAAATTATATCCTTTCACTTAAACAACCCAGTTTGTGATATTGTTGCAGCAGCTCTGACAAATCCATATCAGAATAAGCAAAATACTGTTTTCACACCATTTTTAAGATTTAAAGAAGAGTTTAGGTATGGAGAGATGGTTAAGAGCACTTGATACTATTGCAGGGACCCAAGTTTGGTTCCTAGTACTCACATCATGGCTTACCACCCATAACTCCAGTTTCTGGGCATCTTACACCTTCTGACATATGTGGGCACTGAATACATGTGGTGTACATACATGCTTGTTAGCAAAATACCCATACACACAGAAAATTATACTAATGATTTTTAATAATTTAAATGATATTCCAATAGTTTAAATAATTTCATTAATATTACTACAGTTAGTCTCTGAGTCTGGGGAAAATTGATAGATCAGACAGTGAGAGAGGTAGTGTTTAATACAAAATCTTTTGTAGGTGGACATGCAAGTATTGCGGTCCAAGATGGCATCTTCAGTTTTATGTTTCATTATCATTTGGTCTTCATGATGCCTCTCCTCCATGCTCCATGTTTTTGTACTTTTGTTGGTATAAGCTTTTTACTCTTGTAACACGGGCTGACCTTGAACTCACTGCATAACCCAAGCTAAATTCTACCTTACAATCCTCCTGCTTCAATCTCCTATATGCTAGAATTACAGCTGCCTACTACCACACTTTGGTATTATATTTTTATGCACAGTAAATTACATTTATAGGCATCCATGAGGAATAGATTGTCATCTTTACAAGAAAAATGTTTTTTCCCTTTTCAAGGTGACTGTGTCAGTTTTGGTGACAGTGGAAAAATACCTCTGATAGACCAAAGAGCATCCTATATCCCTGGTACCACTCAGAATGGCAGCTCATCTTTGGGATTGCCTCTTTCGGTCATACTGTGGTTTGGATATGGTTACTGTGCCCCCAAACAACCATGTGCTAAAGGTTTGTTTCCAAGGTGTTACCCCTGGGAGGTACTGTGGACCTTCAAAAGTGATAATTTATTGGAGTCCCTTTGGTCAATTCCTAGATGGAGAGAGTAGTCTCTGGTTTGTGAGTTCTGTCAGTCTGCATTGCAGCTCACGCTGTGAGCAGTTTGCACTGACACATGCTCTCACTCATGCCATCTGGCACCCTCACCAGAGGCCTAACATAATGAGATCATCTAATCTTGGACAGAAACCTCCAGAACTATGACATGAATAAACGTTTTCTCCTTATAAGTTAATTGCTTCGATAACTCACTGCAGTAATGCAAAGCTGACTAACAGAATCAGCAAGCAATAAGAATATAATTCCTCACCTGACTCTATCAAAATTAAAACAAACACTTAGGGTCAAGTAAGGCACTTTATCCCTTGAAGTTCTCAAGTACAAAACAACAAAAATGCTTAAAATACTTCATGCTGGGACACTGAATACAGGAAAACTCCCCATTATGTATATTATATTTACTAAGATGATGTTCAAACACCTGAAACAGCCAATACTACTGAACTAACTTTTACTGAACACTAGCAAAGCTGTTTTTCATTTCCACACATACATACCTATGATGAAGAACATTTGGTTGGTAATTAGTTGATTGAGAAGTATCACTATGCATTCAATGTTGGGCTTAGGTTTCTGAAATTGTAGGTGTGCAATTACATGGCTAGATACCTTATGAGAGGTATATCATTGGTTAAGTTCTCTGGCTGCCATTCCAGAGGAAATGGGTTCAGTTCCCAGTACCTACATGTGAACTAAAAACCATCTATATGTCTAGTTCCAGGAGATCCAATGCTCTCTTCTGGCCTCTGCATGTACCAGGCATGCATGCGGTGCACAGACATGCATGTGAGCAAAACACCCAGATACATAAAAGTAAGTATATCTGTGGGGCGCTGAGCTATGAGAGACAACCAGGCGTCTGGTCGAACGAGAGACCCTTAGGGAGGGCAGGAGTTCAGCTCTGTTCCTGGCCCCCGGCTCTCTCAGTTTCTGCCCTTCACAGCCCCTCCCACAGAGAGGTTGAGCGGTTTACGACCATCGAGTCACATAGAAATAGTGTCCCAGGCTCTCTTCACATGCATATGCAGCATCCCCAAAAACCTCAGACTAAGCCAATGGGGTTACCTGCTGCTAAAACCTTCACCCACCCCAAACTGTATATATTGAGCTTAATTGAGAAGTAAAGCATGCGCAAGAATCATCCTGTTGTCGGAGAGCTTCTGTCGTGGACCCTCCCCTCTTCTCCAGCTAGCCAGCTCAAGAGCTGTAACACTTCAGAACTTGGAGCTCTCCTCTCTTCTCTACAGAGAGGGCGACAGGCAGCAGCAGATCTCTCCCACTGGCACTCTGCCCCAGACCATGGACCATCCGCGGGCAGGGACAGTGATAGCGACAGAGACAGTGGCTGTTTGCATCCTATCTTCTGCTAAGTCAGAGACTTTATGGGACCCAGCTGGAGACAGTCCCCACATATATCTTTTTAAATATTTGGTTTATACATAAGCCATGAGAAGGGATTAGCAGCAATAGAAATCTAGTGGTACCATTACAAGACTGTATTGCATGTCTGGTGGGATGATTCAGGAAACACACTGTTTGCCTCACAAGTCCAGTAACCTAAGTTCCATCCCCAGAAGCCAGGGAAGAAAGCCAGATGCAGATGTCTGCATTTGTAATCCATGTACTGAAGAAGCAGACACAGGCAGTTCTCTGTGAGTTCAAGGCCAGCCTGGTCTATATAGCAATTTTTTGTGGGTGCGTGATGAGACACTATCTCAAACACAAAAGCTGTGAATTGTTTATTTTTGAGAATTTTCTATTTAATGCTACTGGGCTACAGCTGAATATAACTGAAAGCACTGAAAGAGAAAACACTTGTATGGATCAAAACTACTACAAAAAAAGCATTTGTCTAAACATTTCTAAACAACCACTTGCTAAGATAAAACCTACTTTTAGGCATTAAAAAAAATATGGAATCCCCAGAGTGCTTTTGTCCTGAATCAGAGACACTTATGTCCACTCTGAATAAATTTCCCCTGTGAAAAAGTTGAGCCATGTGGAGAACCAGAAACAGCCCAAGGTAAAATAACAACCAGTTTTCACATGAACACAATTCATTGTCACCAAACAAATCAATATTTGGTAAATGCTCAGGAACAGCCTAGAACTCAATTAATGTGAGCCTACATGTGGTCATAATCACAATTTATGGAAAAAAATAATGCTCCTTGGAAAACCTTTTAAAACTCCCAAGAAGAGAAGATTCTATTCACGTGGTCTCTTCATTGACCCTGTTAGAACACCAAGACCAAGAAACAGAAAAACCCATACCTAAAAGATATACTTTAAACAGTTAGAAGAAGACTGTTGATGGGAAAACAAACAAACAAATAAATAAATAGCCAATCTTTCATAATATAATCTCATAAATTCCAATATTCTATGAGATTCTCCTGTACAAATTTAGGAGAAATCAGATGCCTTGAAATTTAATATTAACAGTTGGTTTGAGGAAGAGGAGAAATCTAGTTCAGAGGGTGAAGTGTTTGCCATGCAACCTGTACCCATATAGTGGCACACTTACAATTCCAGTGTATATAGGCAGACCTGAAATCCTCCATCGAGCTGTCTATCTGGACTAACTGGAAAGAGAGTTCTGCATTCTGCATAGACCCTTTCTCAATGTATAAAGTAGAAAGCAATGCACAACAATGCCTGATGGTCTCCACACTAACATATATACACATGTAAACATATACTTATATACCAATATGCACACATGTGTACAAAAAAATACTTGATAAACATTTTGCATAGATGCTGATGCTCATAGGAAACAGGAAATGTAAGGTCACTACCCTAATAGGTGAAGTTGTCTAATAGAAGTAAGACGCTCCATTTTCATTTGAAATCAGAGAAACTAATGTCTTGGAAATTTAACATTATCATAATCCCTATATCACATAGCAATAAAATTGGTGTTCCTGATTTAGCAATATTGTGCCCAGAGTAAAGAGACATTCATCTGATGAGTACATATTTTTGTAGCCCATTCAAAAGTGGAAAACTAAGCTAAAGAGCCTCTTGGAGAGACCAGACATGTAACCATGACTACACCATCTCATTAAGCTACAAAGTTGCCAAGAGGGATCTGAAAATTAGAACTGAGGGCCTGAACTGCAAGCAGACTGAAATTGGTATCTCCCAAGAAACTAACATGATATTATTATCATTATAGAGTTATACCGTCCTCAATTAATACTAGCTTATTTTATTCCAATAAAATTTAGATTAGCTTAACTCACTGGACTGAAAACTTGAAATAGTATATTTTTAATAAATTTCACCAACATATTGATAGAGAACCCATTAAATGCTGCACTAACTTACACTGCTTCTCTCCCCTTTGTGGTTCTATATCTAGGCAGACATCAAGAGATTCTTAGGGGCCAGTATTTGTTCAAGCATCATATAAAGTGGCAAGTTTTCATCATGCCCTTTTCATGTATAATTTATTTTTGTTGCATGTCTTCCGATCCTGCTACCTTTCTTCCTCAAATCCTTCCAATCCCTGTAGTCCCCTTTCTGCATTCATATTTCATATTCTATTATGCTCCCCAACTTGCTATAGGCCTCTTTTCCCCCATGTTGTGGTCCCCTTTCTAGTTTCACATCTGTTGTGATTGAAATGAGAATGTCCCCCATAGACTCAAGTATTTTGTTCACTTGAGTGAACTGTTGCTATGCTGTTTGGGGAGGTTCGGAAGGTTCAGCCTTGCAGCAGGAAGTATGCTGCTGGGGAGTAGGGTTTGAGAGATCATACCCTAGTCCCACTTGCAGTTCATTCTCTCTGTTTTGTATTTGTGATTAAAGATATGCTCTCTTTCCGCCATGACTGCTGCTTGCTGTCATGCTTCCTTGCCATAATGGATGTTTAGCTGTCTGGAATTATAAGCCAAAATAAGTTCTTTCTTCTATAAGTTGCCTGGGTCATAGTATATTATCACAACTACAGAAAAGTAATTAAAATAATAACCTATATCCACATTCACTATAAAGAAACAGATAAAAAATAAAAGTGAGAATCTGGTATGTTAGACAGCATGCAGTATTTATCTTTTTCATTCTCAGTTACCTAAGTTAATATAATAATTCTGAAATCCATATGCCTTCCTCAAAATTTCATGTTTTCATACAGATGAATAAAATCCCACTGTACATATGCAAACTTTCTCATTATCTATTCACCTGTTAATATATTTCCAAGCTGATTCCACTTCCTAACTATTGTGAATGAAGTAGCAATAAACATTGCTGAGGATGTATCTCTAGGGTCGAATATAAAGCCCTTTGGATATAAGTACAAGAATGTCATGACTGGGTTAGGAAGTGTTTGTAACTTGTAAAAACCAACATACTGATTTCCATTGTGGCTACACTGGTTTACACTCCCACAGGAGAGAAGAAGGGATTCTTTAAGATCTTCATATAGGTCCTTGTGAGCATTTGTTGCTGATGCTGGTACTGCTGTTGTTGCTGTTGTTCTTTTTCTTTGTTGTTTTGGCTAGTAGCCAGTCTAACTGAGGCAAGATGAAATCTCAATATTATTCTAATTTGCTTTTCCTTATTGTAGGAGTCAGAAGGCATGTAAGACTTCAGGAGAGCACAGCCCACTAAATCAATTAAGTGGGACCCATATGGGATCACAGAGACTGAAGCACCATGGCTTTGAGGATCATTACTAGTTACTCTGCATATATGTTATAGCTGTTAGCTTGTGGTTTTGTGGGACTATTAACAGTGACGGTGTGTCTCTGACTCTTGGCACTCTTCTGTTCCTACTGAGTAGGCTTTTGCCTTGTCTTATTGTATCTTGTTTTGTTGTTTTGGTTGTTGTCTCTTGGATGCCTCCTCTTTCTGAAGGGAAATAGAGGGGAAGTGGATCTGGGGAGACAGCAAGATGGGAGGAAACCGGAAAGACTGGAGGGAGAGGAAACTGTGATCAAGAAGGATATATTGTATGAGTGAAGAATCTAATTTTTAATTTTTAAAAACTGCCTTGTCTTGATAGTTAATGATGTTGAACACCTTTTAAAACATTCATTAGCCATCTGTTTCCACTTTTGAAAATTCCATTTAGTTCAATAAACCATTTATTGACTAGCAGTTTTATTTTTTTGCTGTTTAATTGGGTAGGGTTGCCAATAGTAGGATGAAGAGTGAATTAAGAACATAGGTTTAAAATTGAGAATAACTACTCATAAATCTGTTCAGTAGAATTTTCTGAAATAATGGGAATGCTGTACTTTTTAAGATTTACTTGTGCAAGTGTGTGTGTGTGTGTGTGTGTGTGTGTGTGTGTGTGTGTGTGTGTGTGTGTGATGTGCTTGTGAATATCACACACAAAGGCCAGAAAAGGGTGTCAGATCCCCCTCTAACTGAAGCTACAGGCAGTTGGGGTCCACTTATTGTGGGTGCTGGAAACTGAGCTCAGGTCATCTGGAAGAGCAAGTTTTCTTAATAACTGAGTCATCTCCCTCACCCTGTAGGGAATATTCTGTTAATATACCATCCTGTTAGTAGCTACAGAAGGCTTCTAAACTCTTAAAATGTACCATATAAGAAATGATCTAACTCTCAAATATTTAATTGAATTAATTTTAATTAATATAGCTTTATATGGCTAGTGGCTGACACGTTAGATATTGAAGCATTATACCCTTTGCTGAAAAGCTATAGATCTTTAGACATGAAATTTTTCTGGGCTTTAGTTTTTTCAATGCAAACTCCATATTAGAGTAAGACACACACATACACACACACATACACGCACACACACAAACACACATACATCAGTTCGACTAGCTTAATGGCTGGGCACTTCTAATCCTTCCCATGGCTAGCAAACACTCCCCTCTGGTATTCTGGAGTTAACATACTTTAAATCTATATTTCATCTTTGCTACCAATTGGGGAAGTGGCCACTAGAGCCATTTACCCAAATTCTTACATGGCTAGTCCATCCTACTCACCTTTCATTCCAATTCTCTTCTTCCTCTCTTCTCTCCCGATGCCTAGAAATCCTAAAAGTTTCACCACTGTCTGCCCTCCCCATCCATTGGCCGCCAGCATCTTTATTTACCAATCAGAGCCAACTAGGAACAGGGTCCTTCAGTGTCTTAGGTTCAGAAACTCTTCTAAGAAGTTTGGGGGACCAAAATTAACATTATAACACAAGCAGAAGTAGACCAAACCCACTTCAACTTGGTTATAAAGCCATCCTCTACTATACCTATATGACTAGGAGATGTCTGACACCCAGTGGTACTTTATTAGGACTCTGTAATTTTATGCACCTTGATTCCTTCTTTCCCCCCAAAAAATACATGTTTCTGGAAGTTGAAGATCTAAGATCTTGTGAATCCTTAATACTGTTTAAAATGCTATGTATATTAATTAAGGTCTTAAATATCTAATATAGAAATGATGTTAAACACATGGCTGAACAGATGAATCAGTGGTTAAAACACTTGATACTCTTCTAGAAAACCTGAGTTTTGTTTCCAGCATTCACATCTGCAGCTCATAACAGGTCCAATGTTCTCTTCTGGATTGCACAGACACCTGCAGATATCTAGTATATACATACATAGACACACACATAAATAAAAAGGAATCTTAAAAAATTAATAATGGTAAAACAAAAACTTCATTAAAATTGATCTCTGTAAGGCATTTGAAACTCTTAAATCAAAATGACTCTTTTTATAATGAACACATAAAAAATTTACATCAAGACAAATACTTATTAATGACTGACCTGATGTATGTTTTAAACAATGTTCTCTATAATTGCTGGGATTTGCTAACTTACAACACTTTCCTAAAAATGCATCTACCTGGTCTTTTAATAACCTCTTGTAACATGCAGTCTGCTTTTAGGCTAAATCACATCTATGTCCTGCCATGAATTCGTCATGCACTTACCTCTTTGACTTCCTCCATACTTGATGTCTCTACCACTGACTCCCCAATACCTTCCCAGTGACCACAGCTGTGGAGAACACTTTCAAACAATGCCCCCGGCAATCTGACCTCCTGCATTCACAGCTTTGATAATATCCACCCCAGAGATTTCTCCCTATCCAATGGGGTAATCCTTCTCTACTGCTAGATAGTTGAGGAAAGTAAATAATGGAGGTAATCAAAAACAAAAAATTATATTGACAGCTCACTTGGGCTCAGGCTTTAGGAGTAGTTTCTGGCACAGAAGAGAAGTCTTTGCTCTCTGAGAAAGCTTTCTGCAAAAGAGTCTGCCAGATAGGTTGTTTTAATTTGTACTCTCTTCCAGACAGTAGCTAATGGTGTGGTCCTATCACTTGGGAATACATTCGAGAGTACTTAATGCAATGCTGATTCCTGGGCATCACTGCCAAGAAATCTAAGTTCATGCAAACAAACCTAATCAGAAATGTGCATTTTAATCACCATACCAATGACATCTGCTTTTCTTCCTTTCTAACCTCTATTGCTCTCCTTCTGTAAACCAAGAACACAGGGGTAACCTCTGCAAAAGGCATAAATCTCCTGGAAAAACAGAATCTTCCCAATGAGGATAATGACATAGAATAGCAAAGGCAGAGCAAAGTAACCAGGCACATCTCAGTCTTCAAAGGCCAAGCCAATGGAAAGTCCTGGGTCTCAACATAAGAGCTAGCAAAGTCACACAAGTAAATGGAAAAAAAATTAATTTCCATCATAAAATATTAATGTATATAAAGTGTCACATTTAGTCACAAAATACCAATCCTTAGACCCAGAAACACCATAGTTTTAACATGAAGTATCTAGATAGAAAATGATCAAATAAGATGATCTTAAGACCTAGACTCTTCCAGTCAGACAATCTTCTGAAATCAAAGAAGGTTAATGTGAAAGCATTTGTCAGCCAAATGACAGACCTGAAAGGAGAAAGAACGTAACCTGTCACTCTTAAGTGTGGGACACACAGTGACTAATTTCCAAAATGATGCATAGGAGATGAGAACAGAGTGAAGCATTCTTATAATATAAAAACCTATGGACTCTTGCCCAACCAGCTAATCAAAATCACAGTAGCATGTCATGTCAGTGATATGCACATGAATATGGTGTGGTGTGAATAGCACTCCACTGCTATCAATTTGCTCCCTGAACCCAAGGCCCAAGAACAATCGTGAGAAATACATCAGCCATATTGCAACTGAAGTCTATCTCTACAGAACTACCTAACAAAGAAAGTCTCAGAACCTGTCCCCTCATTGAGGCACAGTGATGAAATGCAATGTAGTATATTAGATGGGACTCAAAAAAGGGGAAAAAAACAATTGGGGGGGGGGCAGAAGAAACCTGGACAGAGTATAAACTTTCGCTAATATTTAGTATATTCATTTACTAACTGTGACAAACTTACCAAAATACAAATTTAGAACAAAGGAAACCGGTGTGAGGTATATATCAACACTTGGTACTATTTTTGTAAATTTTTTTCTGTAAATCTAAAATTAAGTTTATTTTTCAAAAAGCTGAAAAGACAAAATAGTGCCTAGTTTCCACAGGCAAACATGCAGGAAGATCTAATTTAGAAGAGATTTCCCTTCCCTGTGCCGTTCATAAACTATAGCTCTAATTTTGTCAGGAAGGTGCAAAATACAGATTTGAAATTATCCTCACATAAGTAATTCAGTCTGTGATTCATACCAGAAGAGAATAAATTAATCTCAGTCTAGATTATCCTATCAGCCTAAGCTAAGTTCTGTATAAGAAACAATACTTGGGATAAAGAATATAACACGTGGGGGGGGTAGGTAGGGGCACATCCTCATAGAAGCAGGAAGAGGGGGGAAGGGATAGGGGGATTCTTCGGTGGTGGGAGGAATGGGGTAAGGGGATAAAATCTGAAATGTAAATATAATATCCAATATAAAAGAAAAAAATTTAAAATTTTTAAAAAAGAATATAACACAAGATGGGATGCTGGAAAACCAGACTTAGCCAAAAGCAACTTAGAGCAGGAATTTATTTCATCTAATATTTTCAGGTCACAGTCCATCAGTGAGGGAAATCAGGTAAGAACCCACATCAGGTACCTGAACACAGAACTGTATAGGAACACTGGTCTCTGAGTTGTTTGCAAGCTTGTCCTTACCTAGTTTTCTTACATAGCACAGGACCACCTGCCAAGTACTGGTGACACCCATAGTCAACTGGGCTTTCTTGCATCAAATAGTAGTCAACACGGTCCGCAAGAGACATGATTATAGACTACTCTGATCTAGGTACTTCCTCAAAGTATTCTTCTCATATGATTGTCCTTTCCTACACTGCCTGTTTTCCTAGCAGATTGAGAATTTCAGGTTTCACATTTACGTCTTTAATTCATTTGTAGCTAGTTTGTGTGCATAGTGATAGATACAGGTCCAATTTCATACTTCTGCAAGTAACCATCTAGCTTTCCCGTTATCATTTGGTAAAGTGTTTCCTTTTCTGCAGCTGGCATCTTTGTCACATATTAAATGGCTGAAATTACAAGTACTCACATTTGTGTCTTTGACTTTGTTCTATTAGTCTATATGTCTGGTTTTGTGCCTGTACCATATTTTTTTCTATTACTAGGTCTCTAATATATCTTGATCTCTAAAATCATAATCACTTTATCATTGTTCTTTTTGGCTCTCCAGCAACTTTTCTGGTTCCATATGAATTTTACAGTAATTTTTTTCATATTCCATAAAGAATTAGATAGGGATTTTGATTGGAATTACATTGAATCTATTAATGATTTTATGAAAATGATTATTTTCACAATATTAATATTACTAATCTTTGAGCAGAGAATGTCTGTGTGTGTGTGTGTGTGTGTGTGTCTTTATCTCTTCAGAATTTTAAATTTTATTATAAAGTTCTTTCACCTCTTTGGTTAGGCTTATCCCTAGATAAATTTTATTTGAGATTATTATAAGTGGGAATGTGTCCATGATCACTTTCTCTGCATGTTTGTTGTTAGTGTACTTTTAAGAAGCTATTGACCCAGCCCCTTGCTAGCTGCAGCATTCTGGAGAGCAGGTCTGACACCTTACCTGGGCAGCACAGTAAAGCTGGCTCTGGTGTGGGGGTGCATTTATAGATAATGTCAACTTGGTTGTGGTGGACAATCTTTTTATGTATGTCTGTTTGCAAGTATTCTACTGAGTATTTTTCAGCTGTTCATTAGGGATACATATTGGTCTATAGTTTTCTTTCCTTGTTTCTTTGTATTTCCTTGTTTGCTTTTGGTATTAGAGTGATACTAGCTTCATAGGAGTTTGGGAATGTGTCTGCTGCTTTTTTCTTGACTAATATAAGAAAGATTGGCTGTAGGTCTTTGAAATCTGAAAGAATTCTGCTGCAAATCACGTAGATTTTTTTTCTGCTAGAAGACTTTTATTTCTGCTTCAATCTCCTCATTTACTATAGGTCTGTTTAAAGTGATTTACTTCCTGGTTTGATGTTGCTGGTTTTGCTGAATCTAGAAATTCAACCACTTCTTTTTTAAATTTTCTGACTTAATGAAGTAAAGATTTTTAAAGTAGTCCCTTAAAGTACTCTGGATTTCTTTGGTGTCTGTTGTTATGGTTCCCCATTTGTTTCTGATTCTGTTAATTTAAACTTTTTGTTTCTTTTGGTTAGTTGTGCCAAGAGTCTCTCAATTTTGTTTATTTTCTCAAAGAACCAACTCTTTGGATTTCTTTATTCTTTATACTGTTTTCTGTTTCAATTTCAATCATTTCTGCTCTGATCTTTATCATTTCTTGCCGTTGATTGGATTTGGGTTTGGTTTCTTGGTTTTTGTTTCTTTGTTTGTTTTGTTTTTGTTTTTTTTTTTCTCTCAAAATGTTTCAGTCCCATCATTAAGTGATTTAATTGTATTCTTTCTGATCTTTAATATTGGAATTACAGCTATCAATTTCTCTCATGGGACTGCTTTCAGTGTGTCCCAAAGGATTGTTGTGCTATATTTTCATTTTCATTGAGTTCTAAGAAATGTTATATTTCTTTTTTGGTTTCTTCTTTGATCCAGTCCTCATTCATTAAAAAGCTATTTATTCTCCATAAGTTTATATATTCACTAGACATTTGTTTGCTGTTGATTTTATGTTATTGCAAAAAATGTCAGATAGAATATACAGAGTTATTTCAATTGTCTTGAATTTATAAAAATTTGTTCTGTGTTCCAGGATTTGATATATCTTATATCTGCTTCTGAGAAGAATTTGTATTCTTGGTGTTTGGGTGGGATGTTCTGTAGATATCTGCAAAGTCCATTTAATTTGCAAATTTATTTAACTCTGTTTTTTTTTTCTTTATTTATTTTATGTCTAGATGGCCTCTCTATTGGAAAAAGTGGGATGGAGATACATATATATGAATGAAATTTTAGGACTTGAAATGCATTGTTCTAAGCTCTTCAAAGTTTCCATTAAGAAATCATCTCTTATTCTAATGCATTTTTCCTTTTTATATGACTTACATGTTTTTCCCGCATAGCTTTCTGAGCACTTTTTTCCTTTCGTATAATTAGTGTTTTAACTACTATATGCCATAGGGATTTTTTTTTTTTTTTTTTTTTTGGTCTTCTCTATATGTTGTTGTACAAGTTTCTTGTATCTACATGTATGGTTTGTCTTTCCTTAGTTTGGAAACATTTTCTTCCATGAGCTTATTGAAGATATTGTATATGTCATTAACTTGGTATTACTCACTGTCACCTATACTTACAATTCAATGATTTGATCTTTTCATTGTGTCCCACATTTTTCATATTCTTTGGCAAGCATTTCTACAGAATTGATATGTTTTGAAAGGGATATACTGTTTTTCTCTTTCACACTGTTTGATTTTTGTGATGTAATCAATACATAGAGATGTTCTGTACAAACAGAGCAGGCTGGGGAAGAAGATAAGATATGTGGATGGGTTGTGCCTAGGGGTTGCAAATGGCTCAGGTGAAATAAAGTCAGGTGGACACAAGAGAGTGGCTAATATGAAAGACATGCACCCTAGGTCAAGTTGAATTGTGGAGTATATCTGGGGGTTAGAGAGAGTTTGTGGAGGGGAGGATCAGGCATGCTTATCTGGTTAGACCCTGGAGAAGAATGTGCAAGGTCTGGCTGGGTGAATGGATTCACTAGTTATTAGTTCAATACACTCACCCTGTAAGGGAGTTATTTTTGTATGTAAATAACACTGATATAAACACATTAACAGACTTCAAAGATGATTCACCTGTGATTTAACTTTCTAAAATTATGAGAGGAGGAGACACAAGTTTTGCAGCTTCTAGCTCTTTCCTTGACTCGTCTCCTAGAAATGAAGCAATGGAGGAGAACCGGTGATAAAAACAGCGCATTCTGATTCACAGCAGGCAGAGTCACAGTTCCCTGTGCTCACCAAGCATCTCTGTCGCTCCTGCTTTACTCTCAAATGCCTCCCTTATGCCTTGGGAAGAAGAGCATGAGGACACAGCTTCATTTGCTAATTCACGACAGTAGGGGCCTTAGACATTTTTCAACATAAGACCCAGCACAGAGCATTCCAGTTTGAGCTTAACTATCCCAGAAAAGGCAAGTGTTAAAGGTTTGGTTCTCAGTGAGCACTATTGGAAGGGGATTAAAAAGTTTCAGGGAAGTCTTGACTGAGTTCTTTGGAGGCACTTATGAGACTCGACTCTTTTTTTCCTTGTTTCCTGACCACCAGATATGGTTTTTTTTCAACCAGAAGCTCCCACTATGTGCTCCATCATCACAAACCTGAAAAGCAAGAAACTACAGCCACCAAATCTGGGAGGCAAAACAAACCTTTGTCTTAATAAGTTGACTGTGTCAGGTATTTATTTATGATAGTAACTGAAAGCTGGCCAACAAAACATGAAAACATTTCTTGGTCTTCTACTTCAAGACATTGTTTCTGGAAAGCTAGCTACCCAGCCCAGGCAAGCTTTATTTCAGCTAACTTCCTTCCCTAATTTCAGGTCATCCCACTGTATGATTTCTAAAATAGCACAGCAAAGGATGTCAGGCCTGGGGAAAAGCTAGTATTTGATTAGAGAAATAAAAAACACAGAAAAGCAGGCATCAGAACTAGACCAAAACATGGAGGGATTCACTGAGTCAGACAATGTCACTTTTCATGATTTCACCAGGTATTATATATCTCATGTATACTACTGGGTGGTTTACATGCATACACTAAAATGAGCAGAGCATAAACTACCTGCCAGATATTTTAGTTTTTTGTTAAATGGCAAGAAAAATTATAAGTTAAGGCTGGGGGAGTGATAGCTTGTCCTTTGTCTTCATGTTACGGTTGTGGCTATATTTCAACAGTATTGCTATGCTCTTGGTAAATTAAACCTAAGACAGGCTTGTAAATATAAAACATGTTTCTAAAATATGGTGATAAAGTAGGAAGATGGGCAGGAAACAAGGTCAAGGTGCTGATCTCAGAGAGAACAGCCATGTTGAAATGTAGGGAATCGGGATTGAAGACCAGAAAAGGCCAAAAAGACAAATCTACCTTTCTTCATCAGAGTGAAATGCCAGGAGTCAAGAAGAAGCTAAAAACTAGCAAGTGATCTTCCTGAGATGGTTCTGCCATGAGCAGTCAAAGCTAATGACAGATTTGCTTCTTTAGGCAAGGCAGAGGAGATTTCATCTGAGGAAAGATACCTGCTATTAATAAGCTTTTCCTTGTTATTATTAAATATATGTAACAATCATGAGACATTAACTCACATTTTTTAGCAGAGCTCTGCAGAACAGAAAAGATGTGCTGTCTTTGTAATGATGCTATATAAACAAATAGATGTTTTCTTAATTATTGATGATGAGTCTGTAAGAATTTCTATTAAGTTCTTTTTATAATCGGACTGCTATTAAGTCCTTTCTAATGCTAAAACTGCAATGAGAATGCTGATAGTGTTCAAGTGTCATGAGTTAATTGCTTCTGAGATAGCAAGCAGGCATCTACAGTCCAAGGGGTTATAAAACAATTAACCAAACATTGTAAAAAGGGAACAAAGGATTTACTATAGGTGCAAGGACAGAAGATAAAATATTGATGGGTTTATCTATATGAAATGTCATTAATAATTTAGTCACAAAAAATATGGTTTTAACTTTTTTTTTTTTTTTTTTTTTTGGTTTTTCGAGACAGGGTTTCTCTGTGTAGCCCTGGCTATCCTGGAACTCACTCTGTAGACCAGGCCGGCCTCGAACTCAAAAATCCACCTGCCTCTGCCTCCCAAGTGCTGGGATTAAAGGCGTGTGCCACCATCGCCCAGCTGGTTTTAACTTTCAATGAACCTGTTAAGCTGCTGACAGATAATGAATGATTAGCCAAATAATTACTCATAATGGATATGCTTGTAAACATTCTCTGTTGTAAACTTCTTATTCAATTTATGATTTGAATTTATGTTTGAACTTTTAGTAAATTTTTGTAAAAACAGGTGGAGGAGGAGGATGCTTGGATAAACCATGTGATCTAGTCTCCTAGAAAAGGTACAATAGAATAGGAACAATTACATTGCATAACATTGGGAACATGGCATAGCATTGAGAGTAAGGGCATTGAGAGTAAGGGCATTATCATTGACACATCAGATCAAGAGAAGAGAATAAGATTAGAAGGAGAATAACTTAGAAATTATAAGGCAACTTAAAAAATTAAGAGACCAATATGCAGAATACAGAGGGGAAAGGAGGGTGGGGAGAAGCTTCAGAGAGAGCAGAAAGATCAGCCAGGCTTCTCCTTACCATAGGACAAAACAGGTCTTTTTTTAATAGCAAGCCAGGCTTAATCATACTAAATAGGACAAAGCTTTCTTCTTACAGACTAGGGTTTAATTCATTTAGATTAAAATGGTAGAAGCATTTTCTTTCTCTAGGCAATAAAGATTAGAGCTCATTTTTTTATCCAGAATATGTGAGTTCTTTCTGCACTGGCACTTGGTCTTTTGTTCCATATGCATATGTACATATGGATGTATATGTGTAAGTATGTAATTATGAGATAAGTATGTAGCTGAGCCAAACTGGTTTGAATGGAAACATATGAATGTGTAAGCATGAATTTGTATATGAATTTGTGTGAGTTTATTCATATTGCTTCTGTAAAAGTTTTCCTTCGGAGAGCATGACTCTTCTCCTGATTCAGTAGAAGTTTATTGCTCAAACCTCCCCCTAGCCTGACAATGAGAGGCATCTGGACAAAAGGAAAAAAGCTCTAGCAATTATTCCCTTACTTAATCCCCTGTGAAGAGGTACTCAGGAACTCAGGCAGGTCACCTACAGTAGCAAAGTGACTTAGACTTAAAATAAGTAAACATTTTATTATTAAACAGCAACCCTAAGTATCTCGCAAGACCAAGTCTCGCCCCCACCAATGCTATTCCCCTCAAGAGGATCCAAGAAGTGCCAGGGTTGCCCACCCCACAATGAAAGTTTTAGAAACTTTAATGACTGAAGCAACCGAATAGTCCAAAACCTTCTACCAGTCTATAGATAATTCAAGTATGAATTTTTGACTGAGTCTTTGGGATTGAGAGACTCACTTTCCAAGATGTGAGGAATAAAATCTGTCCCTGTATTAGATTTGCCATAGAAACAAAATCTATACTTATATTCTCCAGATAAGTCAAAATTCTAAACCATGATTCATATTCCCCTGCATAATACCTACCAAAGACTTTGTGTTGCCATGTATGTGTGACTATAGATGAGTATGTGCACATGTGTGTATTTGTGTGCATATGTTCAAAAATATGAAACAAAATAATGATTATTGGCTCTCTGTTTTATTGCTTGCGTATCCTTCTTAAGCAGTGGGGTAAAAATAATAAGAAAACACTAAGGAACAGCCCTCTGGGATTGTCCTAAACCTACCTAGCCTTCCCAGACACCAGGAAAATGAGTTTTCTTTTTTTTGTTTGTTTGTTTGCTTGCTTTTCATTCCATGTTTCTTTAATTAATAGTAACACCACCAGTAAATAGACTAGAAAGCTACAGAAGTCTGTGCTATTTATCACCTTGAGTGGAGTTAGCAAGTCGATAAAGAAGACAACATCACCTGGGGAACTCAAACAATAACCTCAATACAGTTCTACTGTTTATAACTCAGAAGATTTCCCAGAACAGTCCATTAGGGTTTTGCCTTACATGTTCAAGGCCTTTGTCATATGGACAGGGCAGAAATAATTAAACCAGGTTTGACCCAACTTTTGATTAAGAAGAGTTCCTCATTTGGGCATCATCTTTCAAATTATAATATGATTTTCATGAGGAGGAGCTTTCACAGATAGGGTAGCTAACAGCAACACTAGCTAGTATAACCTTGTTGAAAGCTTTTGTCTCCCTCATCATATCTCTACTGCTTCTCCCTCACCCCATTCTTGCAGTTGGTTCCAACCTGTGGCTTTCTTTTCTTGTCATTTCCTTGCATATCTGCTCTGTGAGTCTAACAAATATATCAGCTCTGGAATTAGTTAACTCTATTTCTACTGATTTTTTTTTTTGTATTCTTACCACCTTACTTCTTCCCTTTCACACTATTATTCCCATTCTAAGAAATGGTTTACATTAAATCAAAATACTATCTTAGTGCGCTATTAGAATTCTTCCACATATCAAGTATTTTCTTTGTGTATGTCAGAATGTTAAGTGATTTACATGTTTCCCTTCTAATTAATTTTACTCGCAATCACAGAGACTGTTAACATCTCCCCATGGGAAAATGGAAAACCAGAGCTCCCTTTCCAGGCAGGATGTGGAGTGACAGGAGCCTTGATACAAAGCCATTATGGAAATTAGTATGGAGGCTCCTCAGAAATCTAAATTAGCAGCAGCACCACTTCTGAGTATATATAAAAGCAATCAAAAACGGTATCAGAAAGCTGGCTGGCTAGTTTAGCAGACAAAGGTACCTGCTACCACACCTACTGACTTGAATTCAACTCCTGCGACCCACATAGTAAGATCAGTTTTCTTCTGATCCCACATACATTCCATGGTACACATATGTACATGTACATACATGCACACACATACAAAAAGAAAAAAGAAGAAATTATTTCAAAAAGATACTTGACCCTCATGTGCACCAACCCATTATTTAAAATAATAATATTAAGAGGCTTTTGTAAACAATCTACATAGCTAATGTATGAGTGGATCAAAAAGCCTCACACAAGCACACATTCTCTCTCTCTCTCTCTCTCTCTCTCTCTCTCTCTCTCTCTCTCTGTCCCTCCCTCCCTCCCTTTCTCTTTCAGATATTTAAAAGGAGGGAATCTAGTGGTTTACAATAACAATAGGTAAGCCCGGGCAGTGGTGGCACATGCCTTTAATCCCAGCACTTGGGAGGCAGAGACAGGCGGATTTCTGAGTTCAAGGCCAGCCTGCTCTACAGAGTGAGTTCCAGGACAGCCAGGGCTACACAGAGAAACCCTGTCTCAAAAAAACAAAACAAAACAAAAAAAAAAAAAAAAAAAAAAAAAAAAACAAAAAAAAAAAAAACAAAAAAAAAAAAAAAAAACCAATAACAATAGGTAAATTGAAAAGATATTATGCTAAATGAAATAAGCCTCTCACCAAAAGGCAAATACTTCATGGTCTTACTTGTATAAAATCTAAAAGTCAAATATGTGGATGTAGCAAGTAGAACATGGCTGCTAGACATAGAATGGAGAAATATAGTTCATCATGGTCAAATGGATATAAAGTTACAGGTAAGTGAGGTACATTCTGGAGACAGTGTCCATATCTAGGATCATCTGATACACTAATTTGCTAGAGGGTTAACCTTAACAAGTGTTCTTACCACACTGAAAAAAAATTATAATAAAAACAATTTGGGGAGATGATGCATATGCTAATAACCTTGGTGGTGATGGTTTCAAAGCTGTCCCTCTAAACTCTTGAAGTCAAAACTATTAGGCATGCATAGTTTTTCAAATGTCAACAATAGGAGAGGGGGAAAGAGAAGAAGAACAATCACTTTTCCCCTCTGCCTAACTCTAAGATCAGATTTCTCCCTTTTCCAATGTGTTATATACCTTTACTTGCTACTGATTCTTGTTGGCTGTGTTTCCCAGAACCATTTCTAAATTACAAATATGTTCATAGGAGAAAGTGGCCTACTTTAAACAAATATTCCAAAAAGAAAGAAAGAAATATTCCAGGTGCTTCTTCAGAGCAGGAACTACAAAAGAAAGAATAAGTATGGTGTTGCAGTATGAATGTGAACTATCCACCATAGGCTCATCCATATATTTGACACGGTGGTGCTGTTTTGGAAGACTCTGAAACCTTTAGGAGGTGGAGCCTTAAGGGAGAAAGTGAGTCACTGGAGCTAGGCATTGAGCCAAGACTCACTTTTTGTCTGCTCTCTGCTTCATGTTCTACTAAGGTGTAATAGAATAAGAATCTCAGATATGGAATCCTCTAATCATGGAGCTGACTTCTATCAGGATCCATTCCCTTCATATAGACTATGGAGAAGAGCCAAAACCCTAAAACAAAGGAAAATGTTCAGATAAGGAATAAGACAAATGCTGCCTCAATCATGTTAGGCCCGTTTCTAATGTAAAATGACACTGACATGCTTTGTAAATGAACATTTTACTTATTGAAAGAAAACTCGACTCCCAGCCCTGAACACTGGTTCCTTCCAGTCTGGGCCAGAGCACTGAGCAGATTTTGGGTGGCAGCTCTGTCCCCAACCTCCAAGAACCCAGAGGAAGCAGGGATCCCAGGCGCTCTAACTTGGACAGTGTCTTAGAAACTAGTTCTCAGATCTGAGGCCTGGATCAGACCTCTGCCAGGTGTGCTGTTGTGTGGACCCCGGATTCCACCTGAGACATACTGGAAGGTCCACTCAATCCAGAGCCACAGAAGAACAAATGAACTCAGAGCTTCAGACAACATATCCTGAGATATTCTAGAGGAGACACTGCACCCAGAACAGCAGACACCTAGCTGGACTACTACCTTGGAGGCACGATATCCTGAGGCATCCTAGAGGTACCACTGTAATCAGTGCAGCTGGAAAAGATCACAGAGACATCTGGACCCATAGGAGATCAGACACAAGCTAGATAACTAGAAAGACAGGCTTCAGTCAGAGACAGCAAGTACAGGCAGCACTAGAGTTAACCAGATGGCAAAAGGCAAGAGCAAGAACATAAGCAACAGAAACCAAAGTTACATGGCATCATCAGAACCCAGCTCCCCCATCAGAGCAAGCCCTGAACACCCCATCACACCAGAAAAGCAGGAATCAGAATTAAAATCACTTCTCATGATGATGATAGAGGACTTTAAGAAAGACATAAATAACACTCTCAAAGAACTTAAGGAGAGCATTGGTAGACAGATAGAAACCCTTAAAGAGGAAACACAAAAATCCCTTAAGGAATTGCAAGAAAGTGCAACCAAACGGGAAAAGGAATTAAACAAAACCATGCAGGATCTAAAAATGGAAGTAGAAACAATAAAGAAATCACAAAGGGACAATACCCTGGAGATAGAAAACCTAAAAAAAAATCAGGAGTCATAGACACAAGTATCACCAACAGAATACAAGAGATGGAAGAGAGAATCTCATGTGCAGAAGATACCATGGAAAACATTGACACAACTGTCAAAGAAAATGCAAAATACAAAAAGCTACTAACCCAAAATATACAAGAAATCCAAGACACAATGAGAAGGCCAAACCTAAGGATAATAGGTATAGATGAGGGGGAAGACTCCCAACTAAAAGGACCAGTAAATATCCTCAACAAAATTATAGAGGAAAACTTCCCTAACCTAAAGAAAGAGATGTCCATAAATATACAAGAAGCTTACAGAACTCCAAATAGTTTAGACCAGAAAAGAAATACTTCCCGCCATATAATAGTCAAAACATCAAATGTACAAAACAAAGAAAAAATACTAAAAGCAGTAAGGGAAAAAGGCAAAGTAACATATAAAGGCAGACCTATAAGAATTACACCAGACTTCTCACCAGAGACCATAAAAGCCAGAAGATCCTGGACTGATATCATACAGACCCTAAGAGAACACAAATGCCAGCCCAGACTACTATACCCAGCAAAACTCTCAATCATTATTGATGGAGAAACCAAAATATTCCATGACAAATCCAAATTTACACAGTATCTCAACACAAATCCAGCACTTCAAAGAATAATTGGTGGAAAACTCCAGCACAAGGAGGGAAACTACAACCTAGAAAAAGCAAGAAAGTAATCTTCCAAAAACCCCAAAAGAAGATAGTTACACAAACATATCTCCACGGATGTTAGCCCAAAAGCTTGGATTAGCGAAGACTCAACCCACAGACCACATGAAGCTCATGAAGAAGGAAGACCAAGAGGGGATGCCTCAGTTCTACTTAGAATGAGAAACAAAAATGCTCAAGGGAGCACATAGGGAAAGAAAACATGGAACAGAAACTGAAGGAGGGGCCATCAGGAGACCATTCCACCTGGGTATTCACCCCATGTACAGCCACCTAAGCTAAACACTGTTGTGGATGGCTGGAAGTGCATAATGTGAGGAACATGATATAGCTGTCTCCTTAGAGGTCAGACAAAGACTAACACACTCAGAGGACAATGTTCACAATTAACCACTGATATGATCAGGGGTTTCCCAATAGAGAACTTAGTGAGAGGACTGAAGAAGCAGAAAGGGTTATTGACCCCAGGAGGAAAGCAACAATACCAAACAACCAGAGCCCCCCAGGGTCTAAACCACCAGCCTGGGAACACATAGGGAGGGACCCAAGACTCCAGAGGTATATGTAGGGGAGGATGGCCTTGTCAGACATAGGTGGGAGAGGAGTTTCTTGGTCCCATTAAAAAAAATGAACACACAGTGGGGGGGGGGATGTGAGGGCGGGGAGGGGATAGTGAGGGGGGGTAGGTGTGGTCACTGCCTCATAGAAGCATGAGGAGGGGGATGGGATAGGAGGTTTCTGGGTGGTGGGAGGAAGTAGGCTAAGGGGATAAAATCTGAAACGTAAATACTACAACCAATTTTAACAAGCAGGGGGTGAGGGGGGAAAGTCTTCAGAACCAACATCTTTAAAAAAAAAAATGTCAGCCCCCTGGGGGTGGGAATTTTTTTTTTCTTGATACTAAAACTTGTTCTGAGAATTGTATATTGCAGAACACACAGCCTTGGTGTATCTACTCATCAAGCATACTGAGCAGACCTGCCCAAACCTCTGATGTCCTGGAATTCCATCTGGATTCAGTGAAGACACAGCATCAGAGGCTTATCAACTTACTCTTCCCCCCACCCCTCTTCTAAAATCTCAATGCCCTTAATCAGCTTGAAGAAGTTAAAGAAGAGTCAGCGCCCCTATTCCCTGAGCTTGGGGACTAATGTGGTTAATAATGGTCTGTCTTTCTAGGGACAAGTAGTGGTTTTGTTGGAACAGGGGGGATTAGCTAGGACTTATTGCATAGCCATAACCTATTGGTAGAAATCTGTATAATTATTATCAAGATGAAGTTATAATTTCTTAAATGGTACAAAATTTACTTTGATCTCAAATTTAAGGTTTTCATTGGTATGAGCCTCTTATTAATATAAAAATGAGATGAATATTGATATGCTCATGGGCATTGTTCCTGTATAACACATTTAGGAATACAAGGCCTAGACCCAGCCCTTTTTTAACTTTTTTAACTGATTTGGGACGGTTAACCTATGAGTTAAGGGACTATAGCAAACTCATATTTTTGAGTTTATTGTTAGGGTGTTTTCCATATTTTATTTAGAAATATCTGAGAGGAGTTAACGGAAAATAGTCCAGGTTACCTTACATGGATAGTTGGTTTTCAAAACATCAGAAGTCCATAGAACTGATGCTACAAATATTTATATATTAATGTTCATATTGATTAGAGACCTGTCTGCTCCTGACAGCTTCCTGTCGTGGATTCTAAGAAGAAACTGAGCATCCTTGGAGTTACTCCAGTTGTGTGGTAACAGCCACTAGGCAAGAATTGCCTCTCTCCATCTACAGACAAATTACTGTCCAGAAAAGGACACACATGCAGAATAGTCGACTGATTATATCTGCCTAGACAGAGTAATCAGCCCTTAATAATCCTGCATCACCAAGGTCTGTCAGATGATTCTGGGCCAGAAGGCTGAAGATTTGATGCTCCAACGTTCAGTAGTATAGGGACTTTTCAGGTGTTCAGAGGTCTCTATAAATTGGCTAAGTTTTAGAAGCTATGCTTTGTGCTTCCCACAATTATAGTTAACTCAGTCATTCTGGATTTCTGACGGGGTTGAAAACTTATAGCTATTTACCGTAAGAGAAAAGATTTGAGTGGATGGTCGTCAGCTGACATTCATCCTAAAGCCAGGTTCAGAACTAAATGTTTTAGTTAGGATAGATGACAGAGGTGCTGGTTAGTCAACAAAAGGATGGACGGGGTATTAGGACTATCTTGTACCTCACGGGTACAAATTGGCATAATTATGCTTTAATTGTATTTTGAGAGAAAAGTTTCATTTTAACAGGAAGGGTGATGTGTAGGAGGAGCTAAGGTAGGAGGAGTACTGAGAGGAAGAAAAGGAGTAAGAAGAGGAGAAGAAGAAGGAGAGGAGAAGCTAGGTGATGAAAGAGAGAAAGAGGGGGGAGACAGGGAGGCAGATATTCATGTATCTCCACCAGTCAAAGATAGTTGTTATATCTAGGTTGGTCAGTGGGTTACACCTCTGATTGAACAATTCCAAACTTATAACGCTTATGATTAACATTATTTTTTTTAAAATGTATAAATGCAAAAAGGAAAAGGGGGCATGGGATAGGGGTTTTCTAAGGGGGGGAATGGGGAAAGGGGATGGCATCTGAAGTGTAAATAAAATATCTAATAAAAAATTTAAAAAATTTAAAAAAGAAGAAGAAAAAAAAAAGAAAGAAAACTCATAACAATTCCATGCATGGCTACCTAACGAACCTCATTCTAATAAACCACAAAAGGCTGAAAGGTTTACACAAAATACTATAGTTGGACACTTCAAACTGGCCAAGTGAAAGTTATATCTCTTATAAGCATATTTTTAAGTAGTAGTCATTTTTAGTGTAATCTGTACCCTTTTGTCTGATGTATACAATATTCATACAATGTTCCCAGAGGACAGAAGAAGGCATCACATATCCTGGAGCTGGGATCGCAAATAATGACAAGTCATCTAATGTGGGTGCTTAGATAGGAACTCAGATCCTCTGGAAGGGTAACAAGTACTGTTAGCCACTAAGGCAGCTCTCCAGCCCCTATCAATGAACATATTTCAAAGGAAGAAGCATCCAAAATTTTCAATTGGATCAAGAGTAGGCCAGCAAGCAGTGGCTGGATAACCCAGAAACCAGAGACAGAACCAAGACTTCCAAAGGAAAGATTGGGACACCAAGCCAACCACAAAACCTTAGACCTACAATTTTTCCTGCCTAAAAAATGTTCAGGGGTAAACGATAGAGCAGAATTTGAGGTAAGAGCCAATCAATGACTGGCACAGCTTGGGAACCACCCCTGACACTATTAATGATATTTGGCTATACTGGTAGACAGGAGCGTAGCTCAAGTGTCGTCAGAGAGACTTCACTCAGCAACTGAACATTAAGTGGAGCTTTGAGAATCCTGAGGAAGAGGAAGGATTGAGGGAGCCAGTGGAGTCAAGAACACCACAAAAAAGCACTACAGAATCAACTATCTTGGGCACAAGGAGGATCATGGAGACTGAACTGCCAACCAGAGACCATGAATGTGATGGACCTAGGCCCTCTGCACATATATAACAGTTATGTAGCTGGGTCTTCGTTGTGACTCCTAAAGCAGGAACATGGAGTGTCTCTGAATATACACTGCCTGCCTTTGGATTCCTCTCCTTCTGTGCAACTGCGATGCATCTAATCTTATTAACTTGATATGCCAAAGCTGGTTGATATTCATGAGATGCCTCCACTTTTTGAAGAGAAGTAGGAAGAAGGGAAGTGAGAAGGTGGGAGCAGAAGCTGCAGTAGGGATGTAAAATAAATAAATAAATAAATAAATAAATAAATAAATAACAACAATAATAATAACAACAAATATGTGGGCTGCTTTTCTCCTCCTGTAATTACATATAGTAGGCTGCAGGATCTCCATGACACAGGGCAACCGCAGGATATCCAAGAGGAATCCTGTGGGGCAATGGGCTGTGAGAGGCAGCTGGGTACCTGGTCTAGCAGGCCTTGAACCCCGGAGACCATCCAAGGACGGTAGGAGTTCAGCCTTGCTCCTTGGCCCCTGGCTCCTCCCACAGAGAGGTTTGTGGCCATCAGTCAAGTAACACAGGTAGAGGGCATGACTATAGGCCACAGAGCCTCAAGACAGATCTCCATATTCGTGAGATATGTAAAGCCAGAGGGCATAGCCAATTAAGCATTTCTTCCTAGACATTCCTCCTTGCAAAAGGTATTTAACCTCAGGCCAGCCCTAAGAACACAGAGTATAGCGTCATTCATTTTCTGCCATGACAATAACTATCTTACGACCATAGCCTAAGACCATGGGCTCTCTCTCTTCTTCGGGGCCCACTATGGGGAACCGTGGAGAAGGTCTTCAACTAAAGAGCCACAGTCTAATCTCCCACTGACGACCTCTCTACATTCCAGCCACGGAGGCCACCAACTCAAGCAAGCGAGTCCTGAAACCAAGAGTCTCATCCCCATTGCAGGTCAATCCAGCCCATACACCCCCTCACTGCCGCCCTCCCTCCCCTGCACACCCACCCTCATCTCCATCTTTCTGAGGCCTCTCAGCAGAGCCTGACAGCCCAAGGGCTTGAGACCAGTGGCATCCCAGCCTCCTCCTGGCCTGGGGACCCCCAACTCAAGAGCTCTGGCATGGAAGGGTCTCAGACTGTGTTTCCTCACCACTGGAACAGAGTCCTGTGGCTTCTCACAGCCCGACATCCAGGTATGGTGTGGAGAGAACACAGTCCATTTCCTGTGCCTCTACCTCTCTGAGCCGAGGTCCCAGCCCCTTAGAGATGGCAGACAGGAGACCTATAATTCAACCCAACAGGACACACGCCCACCCATGCATGCCACAGCACAACAGAATCCTGGTGAGGATCCAGTATTGAGAGTATAGCAGAAGCCAGAGGCCTTGAACCAGACCAATGATTCATTGAAATGAATATTCGCAAGTAAATATGTTTGGATTAAAGGTATACTGTGTGAGGCACACCATGACATACTAGAGCTTCCATGTTGAGATGCTGCTCTTGTTGTTGTTGTTGTTGTTGTTGTTGTTGTTGTTGTTGTTGTTGTTGTTTCTCTTTTGTTTCTTTCTTTTCCTTTGCATGGGGAGGTTGCAAGAGCAAAGGGTAAATATAAAGAGACAGGGAGATGAGTGGGATTGGGGTGCATGATGTGAAGTTCAAAAAGAATAAATAAAAAGTTAAAAAGAAGAAAGAATGAGAAAGGGGGAAGAAGAGACAGAAAAGAAAGAAATTATATATCATTTTTATTCAGAAAACTTTCATAACTTTTACAACTGCCAAAGTCTTTAATAATGAGGTTATTTGCCTTTCAGAACTGACAAGAATGGTTACATGAAAAACCCCACCCATTAGGACTGAGTGCTGCCAATTCAACCCAAATCTTTTATCGAATACATGCAGAGTTTGCTTCCTGAGTTTAAAAAGAGGGAGAAAACATTCAAAAGTCTTTCCCCATCCACTTCCTAAAATCAGTTTGTTTTCTGCAGCATGTCAAGAGTCACATTTCACTAAAATATTCCTAAACATAGTGCTAAAAACTACCAGACATTCAAGGGCTCAGAAAATCAATTGTTTTCTTTCTTATCCTAGAACAAAATCTGTTAATAATGAGGTTTTCACTAGGGTTGAAAGAAATCAGACCTACGGATTGCGCAGATCAAAGTGATTCAATGTTTAACAACCCCATAAATTAAAATCTTTCTCACATAAAGTTAATGCTGCCGGACAAATGATCACAAAAGTCTTAAGATAAGAGTCTTTTTAAAAACAGCATTTTAATTTCAATTTTAATTTTAAATTAGCATATATAGTATTATGTTTCATGATGGCATTTTCAAACAGTGTGCTTTTCCTAATTCTCTTTCTCACTTTGCCTCACCTCCTTAAGCTTCCCACCCCTCAGAGCCTCCTTCCCATGCTCACCTCACATGTGTCTCATTGATGTCCACCTCTGCTCCAAACACCTCTTCACCCTCCCATAGTGTCTTCCATAGGATAAAAGCTTATATTCTCACTCATCCACTTGCGTATCCACATGTAAATATTATAAGCTATGATCCACATATGAGAGAGACACATAATTTTTGTCTTTCAGAGTCTCAGCTATTCCCTAATACAATATCTTACAGATCCATCCATCTCCTGAATACTTTTTTATTTTATTCATCTGTAAAAAGTATTTTTAATATGCCTATGATGCTCAGAAAAGGGAAGCAAAATTAAAATGATTTATGATGATATGTGAAGATTTGCCCAAACATAAAGAATCATTTGCTATGAAATTCAATGTAAAACTTCTTTCTATTAAAAATATACAGTAATAATATATAAAACATCCACATTTTATTATGTGCTAGACTACAACACATCTTACAATCATACCTTAAGCTAGCCTAAAGCAACTTTCTAAAAATTAATATACTCCTAAATCTGTAATGTACTCTATTATTATTTTATATAACTGCCTTACTTTATTAAAGTCTTAGATATGGTGAAACAGGATAAAACGTATAAATAAAATAAAAAGGGGGGTTTTGTTTTCTTATAATTTACAGAAAGAAAGGTATTGTGGACTTGGAAAATGGCTCAGTAGATAAAACAACTTACCACACAAAACTGACATTTGAGTTCAAATCTTGAGAAATCCATGTTATAAAAAAAACAGATGCAATACTTCACATCTATAATTCCAGCACTTCTACAGTGAGATGGGAGGCAGAAATGGGGTAAGTTCTTGGAAACATGCAGACCAGCTAGAGTGGAGAATGTGGTGAAATGGAAGAAACAGACACTGCCTCACAACTAAGTAGCGAGCAAGAATCCACTCCTGAAAGTTGTTCTCTGACACATACATACACCATGGCATATCCATGCTCCTACTCACATTTACATCATTCACAAACACATAGTTGAATGCACATATACATAAACAGAGAGAGAGAAAGAGAGAGAGAGAGATCATGGATAGAGAGATTCATCATTTCCATAATCTCAGCACTCAGGAGACTTGCCACAAACTCAACAACTCCATAGTGAAAAAGAAAAAGCATAAATGGTAAATGATAAATAATGGCTTATGCTCATAAAGTCGTCATTCTGTCCTTAGTTGTTTGGATACTAAGTCTTTTATTTTCCACAGTGACTCAATAAGGTGGTAACCAACAAAGTACAGAGAGGTTATGTAACTTGTACATCATCACACAGCTAATAAATGGATATAGGCTAGTTATTGAAAGGAAAGTTAAGGAGCCATTACAATGACTCAAGGTATACTTGCAATTAGAGAAGATAACTATATATGTTTCTTAGTTCATCCTTTCCTTTCCCTTCTCCCCTCCGGCTCTCTTATTTCATTAGATGCCTCTTTTAACACATACTCCAACTCTGCAGAAATATGCAGTCATTATATTTTCATTATGAGTGACTTACTTGTCAATAATATATGTTTTTTTTTTAAAGGAGTGAGAGCTTACTGATATATCATCGTTATTTTTCAGAATTCTAATGGGGAAGACTCCTTTATTAAAAAGCTTTAATCTCTGGACTGAACACACACACATACACACACGGACAAACACACACACATATAAAGAAAGAAATTAAAAAATGTAAAGGTTGAGATTAGTTATCTAAATGATAGTCATCATTGTTCTTCAAGCTAACCTTTAATGAGATACTGAGAGAATTCATTTTAATTTAGGATAGTGAGAGAAGAAAATGTGAAAACCTTCATCAAGTAAAAGAAATGAAGGGTGAGTTTGCCCCTATGAGCCTGGGAAAGGATATTAGGGAAAGTCATAAAAACAGATCAGTAGATCAACTTTGGGCATTGTAGAGAGAGAACAATGAAGGATACTGAAGACCCCCAAACTCGGGAGACCCTTCCTCAAGTCTCAGGAAATCACAACCACCCAAAAATCACAAGAAACCATACCTGGATGCAATTAGCAGATGTTTACTGGGTAGAGTTAGCTAGCCAAGGTCAAAACTGCTCGTCCATGCAGGAACAGAATTTTGACAAAAAGGCCAGCAAGCTGGGGTGGGGGGGGGTTTGTTTTGGTTTGGTTTGGTTTGGTTTTTTTAGCATGGGGTGGGGAAAGGAAGGAATTTTTAAGTGGTTACACATGATTGGTTGTTTTACAAATTTTGAACATCAGCAGGCTGTAACACTGGGAAAACCTCAAGGGGGTGGGGGGGTAACCAAGAACAGTAGAACATTTCAGAGGAACCCACCCTAAATGATTTAGAGTCGTGTGAAAATCACTCTGCACACTCATTCTTCTCAAGAATGTAGTTTTTCCATGTCACTGTGCCCTACCCTGTCATTACCAACTATTTCAGGTTAACTATTTCACACTTGCCATAGCCCCACCCTGAGGCTTGAGGAATGTTAATCCAGCAAGTGTCCTCTGATTCAGAGATAATGCCCTCCACCCGGAATGTGTCCCAGGGCAGTGAAAGCCTGAAATCTTACATCCAGTTCTGCTTTCTGGAATTTACATTCTTTTGGTCAGGTTTAGGGTAAAGAAAAAGCCTATATACATATTTCATAAAATGGTCTTTATAATTTTTCACTCTACAATACAAGAAAGGGAATAATGAAAGTAAGGAAGGTAATTATGCTGCAATTAGACCATGCCCTTTGATGACAGCTGGATTTGTCCGGGCAGATATGAATGTGTTTGGTAGTGTGATAGTGTGATACTATCTAAATTTTCTATCCTTTAGTCCTCCTAGATTACTATAGTCCAATCATGCTGTTCTTTAAAAAGAAAAAAAATCTACCACAGTTAGGGTTACTTATAAAGGACATGCATTGATTTTCCACAGTTCTAAAGATAAGAAAACCCAAGATCATGGTGCAACCATTGTGTGATGCCTGGCACTTCTCCTCCCAAGATGACGTTTTGTTGCTGTCTTCTCCACAGCTGCAGAACAATGTATCCTCACAGAAGAGGAAGAGAACAAGAGCAAGAGAACGCCCCCTTTAGCCATAAACCCCTTTGTAGGAGTGTTAATCCCACTTCCAAGGGGAGAAAACTCATAATATAATCACTTCCCATGTGTCAGGCCTAACACAAGGTCTAATCTCCATTACACCTTCACCCTTCAGTCACATATACAGGTGGAGGGCATGATGAACAGGCCCTAGAGAGATTTACATACTAATGAGGTACCTGAAGGCCAGAGGGTGGAGCCGATTAAACATTCCTCCCCAGACTCTTTCCCCTCTCCCCCTCCCTATTTAACTCAGGTCCGCCCTGGGTTTTGTGGGGTGTGCATCCAGATCCATCCACCATCGACCATCCGCCATGTCAATAAACCGGTTTTGGAAACCCAAGGACTTCCTCGTGTGTTGGGGCCAAGCCGTGAGGAACCATGAGGAACCGTGGAGAGGCTTTTAGTTAATGAGCAGCCGGGCCCAACTTGCAGCTGGAGGAACCCAGAGCATTACCAGCCAACTACCCACAGCATGGCGGGAGGAACCCTGGGTTCCCCAGTCTTATTTTTTCCTACACCCATGGTTTATGCCTTATTTTTGCACTGAGGATAAAGTTTGGAGGGAGTATGATCATTCAAACCACTTTATGCTCCATGAGTCTAATGGAATTCTGAGCATAAAACTTGCCCTGGTTACAAGCTTTGCCTTGTACAGTGCCCCATTACATAATAAAATATGGGTCTCACTTTAAGCCAATATAACTTTCCTTCATTTCACCAAATTTAGCAATCTCGGCATAAGCAATCTACATCTTTGAAGAAATGGTAGAGAGGGCAGAAGCACAACTTGAAACTGATTGTGATGAGATAACTGTCACTGGCTTGCCAAAATAGACTTTGCCATACTAATGATTCTTTATCTCCCAGGCTGCAGCAAAAAAAAAAAAAAAAAAAAAAAAAAAACCTTTTCTCCAATGGCTAACCAATGGCAGGCCCAGCATGAGATTCATTCCATGAGAGGGATCCCACCCCTGACACTATTAATGATATTCAGTTATTCTTGTAGAGCCTAGCATAACTGTCACCAGAGAGGCTTCACCCAGCAACTAATGAAAACAGATGTAGACCCACAGCCAAACATTAAGTTGAACTTGGGGAATCCTACAGAAGAGAGGGAGGAAGGATTGAAGAAGCCAGAGGGGTCAAAAACACCACGAGAAAGACTACAGAATCAACTAACCCGGGCCCATAAAGACTCATAGACACTAGACTGTCGATCAGAGAGCATGCATGTGATAGACCTAGGCCCTCTGCACATATGTAACAATGTGTAACTAAGTCTTCATGTGGGACTCCTAAAGTGGGAGCAGCGGCTGTCTCTGACTATGCTGCTTTGTTTAGCATAGACAAGGATCCATTTCCCCTAACTGAGCTGCCTTGTCTAGCCTCAGTAGGAAAAGGTATGCCTAATCTTACTGCAACTTAATATGCCAAAGCTGGCTGATATGCATGGGAGGCCCCCTCTTCTGAGGAGAAGGGATGGGAGCTGGATGAGGGTAAGGGAGGGGTGTGGCTAGGAGGAGAGGAGGAAGAGGAAGCTGAGATTGGGATGTAAATTAAACAAAAAAACACGAGAGAGAGAGAGAGAGAGAGAGAGAGAGAGAGAGAGAGAGAGAGAGAGAGAGAGAATCATCCCTTCGAGTGTTCTCTGATCCTGAGTTTAGCCCTCCTCTGTCCTGCCATAGGAATCCAAGTTTCTCTACTTCCTGCAACACTCCCTTCATAACTATCTGCACTGTAGTTTCATTTTGTTTTATTTATCCCCCTAGCAGACAAAAACCTAGGTAAGGAAGAGGCTATATTTCACATAATCCTTACTGATTTTCAGTATTTAACATAGTGATTCACGCATGCTAGTCAAGAGATATTCATAGGATGTGTGTATATATAAAAAAAAAAAAAAAAAAAAGAACAGATTGATATGCTCCTCTGACTACCTCTTCCCAATTTTATTCCCCAAACTTAACCTCTTTACTCATGAAGATTAACTGTGGTGAAGTCCTTCCAGTACTTCAGTGCATTGTGGTGAGGTCTGTTATCGGATTGGAAACAATGATATAACCAACCACAAAACACAGAAAACAAGATCAAAAAACAAAGCCACTCCTGTCAGAGATGGCTGCCAAGGAAACATGGCTAGGATAACAACAAAGCTCATGGTTAATTAGGGGAATCAGGAAGTTGCATCCTTTACCTCAAAAGAATGTCACAGAGATGTTGCTCCTGTTTACAAGTGCATGCCACTTAGCACCCTGGTTGTCACCTTCCCTAAAGTCTATCAGTTTGTGATGAATCCCACACATAATGTGTTATTTGAATGTTGGTTCCAGCACTAAAAAGATTTGTGTCACTAAGTAAAGCATTGCACCTCAGTTTTCTACAAGATGGTAGGTACTGGAGATATAGTTCAAATGGTAGACTGTTTGCTTTTTGCACGTGAGGCCCTGAGTTCAATCCTGAGTAATTATTATATATTTATATATATATATCCTGAGTAATTATTATATAACTTTTTCTTCATGGCTGGACATGACCATTGCCTTCTTGAATTGGAGCAGTTAGGATCACCCAAAGGAGGCTCTCCTAGGACTGGGTCTGTTATTATTCCCTTCTGGATATAGAGGTATATCTCAAGGCTCACATATCATCACAGGATCCTCTTGAGATTCTTCCACTGTTTTTTAAATTGAACAGAGAAATAGATTCTTCTCTCATACAATACATTCCAACCACAGTTTCCCCTCCCTCTACTCCTCCTAGCTCCCCTCCCACCTCCCTTCCATAGCACTACCACTGCAGATCTACTCCATCTCTGTTACCTCTTCATAAAAAGGCAGACCTCCAAAAATAAACAGACACACAGGACAAAACAAGATGCTATAAGACAAGGCAAAAGCCATCATATTGAGGGCTGAACAAGGCAACCTAATAAGAGCAAGGAAGTCTCAAGGGCAAGCAAAAGGGGCAAACATATACTCACTTCCACTGTTAGAGGAGTCTCATAAAAACAACCATAGCATATATCCAGAGGATCTGGCACAGACCCATGTAGGCCCCATGCTTGCTGTTTCAGTCTCTGTGAGCCTATGTGAGTCCTTAGTGTTCGCCCAGTGTCCTACATCCCTCTACCTCCTGAAGTTTTCCATAGAGTTCCCCAGTTTGTGGAGGGATGGACCTGATGAAGACCTCCAATTTAGATTCTGTCTCCACATAACATCTGGCTGTAGATCTCTGCATCTGCTCCCATCTGGTGCCAGAAGAAGTCTCTCTGATGACAAATGGATGAAGCATCAATCTGCGAATATAACAGAATGTTGTGTAGGGAGATTTCTCCATTTTCTAAGGCAAGATAAGAGGTAAAAATTCACTGGGTTGAAATTCTTCAGTAGTGTAGCTGCCCATACAATGTTTAGGTGTATCTTCAGTGGTGCAGTTGTTTCTTAACCATCCAGTGATGATTTCTTCAGTGATGGAGCTGAGTATAAACTACCCAGATGACCTTTTGATGGTATAGATGTCCTTGAATGGCTTCATACATCCCCAGTAAACTCATTAGTTTATCAAATTGTATTTGGATAGAATCCTTTCTTTAGGCTATCAAACAGATACTGATTCTCTATCTATCTATCTATCTATCTATCTGTCTGTCTGTCTGTCTGTCTGTCTGTCTGTTTGTCTAGCTATCCATCTAGCTATTTATCTAACACACACACATACATGAATAGATATTTCTTTACATATGTCTAAGTAAAGTCACACAACAAAATGGCGACCAAACAGGACACAGATGAGTCAAAGATGAGTGGGAGATGGGGCATCAATGGCAGAAATCTCTCACATTCATTGTAATATTTAGAATGAAAATGTCCCCCACTCCATAGGCTTTGGCATTTGAATACTTGGTCCTAAATTGGTGGCACTATTTGGAGAGGATTAGGAACTGTGGCATTGTCAAAAGGTACATCACTGAAGATAGGCTTTGAGAGTTTAAGAATTCTATCATTTACAGTTTGATCTCTCTGCTTCCTGTGTTTCAAGATATGAACTGTCACTCTTGCTGCCATCATGTCTACTACCTGCTGCCATAATTCCCTACTGTGGTAGATTTTGTCCATTTGGAAACATAATCCAAAAATAGACCCTTCTTTCTATAAGTTGCCTTGGCCATGATAGTTTATCACCACAATAGAAAAAGTATTAATATAGTCATATTCCCTATGAGATGCATGGTGGGCCTCTGCTATGGTGACAGGCACATGGCACCACTATGAGTGATAACTCATATAAAGGAGATTCAATTTTCTGTCCAGATAGAAAGTTAGAGTAGATTGTGAAAATTTGTGAGAGAAATTCAGGTGTGTTATCTTCCTCTGGGGGATGGCTGTGATGATAGTTTCCTGGTCCCTGCTGTATGTGACAAGATTATGGCTGAGTTGTCTGCCTACAGGGAAGTTTTTCACATCAAGAAGTAGTTACAACTGTATGTAGACCTACAAGAGAACATCCTCCAGCATCCAATCTGCCAGGAAGAGTGAAGAAGAGAGAGAATGCTCTAGAAGTCATAGGGGTAAGAGGGAAAATCAGTTAAAGAAGCCAATCTGGGTCACTCAAAACAAAGATGTAAGTTATGGGTTAAAAAAAAAAAAAAAACAGAATAGAAATTTCCTGCATGTGAAGCAGAAAAAAAAAAAGAAAGAAAGAAAAGAAAAGAAAATGGAGCTTATTACAAAGACAGGGGAGGAGTTTTGTAAATTTGCAAAGTAGTCAAAAGTACACCTAAAAAGTACAGAGAAAGGAATATGATCAATGCAGTAGAAACAAGCTAAACATGGGTCTAGCAGTGTGGCTCCCTGGTGACAGAAAAAGGAATAGAAATGAGACCTCTAATTCAGCTCTCAGGGCAAGCACACAACCCCATAAACCTCAAATGCAGTTGCAGGTTTTGGTGAGACTGTGAGTCCTCTGGTGGATAGGCTAGCAGTGAGAAGAGACTCTCATTCTGTCAGTGTGTGATGAAGGATGTTTGCTGAGTGAAATCCTGAGAGGAAAGTCCCTGCTCAAAGCTGAGCCACACTGGAGGACTATGAAGAGGAAACAACTACAAGCCAGGGAACCTAAATTTAAACTTCCAAAGACCTACGATGAGAAAGAGCCCTGTGAGACAGCTCTGGAGAGAAAAATACACAGAACAGGAGGCCTCAGGCAAGGAAATGTATTGGGGAAAATGGTCACTCTCTCGGTGACTGGAGCAGATCTCATAAATGAGCATAACCCTAGGGTGTGATAGCTATCAATCTGAAGTCAACAGATGGCTGGAACCTATTTGTCACTTACTACTATGGAACAGGACAAGTCTGAACATCTAACAGTCTGCCTAATATCAAGAAGTGAGTAATATTCAGGAGATCTTGAAAATAGGAAGATCTCACCTGTAAGATCTCATGACGTTAGTTATTTTCAACATCCACAATGCATTTGAAATATATCTTAGGGCTAGGACATTTACCACTCTGAAGGGTATGACCATGGAGCACTCCGAAGACAAAATATGACTACAAAGCTAAGTATGGCCAACAGAGGCCCTTTGTGTGCAAACCCAAAAGCTACTAAAGCAAAGATTCTCTAAGAAATTATCAGGTGGGTATCCAACACAGAATCAGGCAGCAGAATGAACCATAGGAAAGATAGGAGTCAGCGAATATGACAGACTTCTTTCTTCCACATGCATATCTCTGACAGACTCCAATTTGTGAGAACCCAGAAAGAAACTGCTACAACATTTTATTTTTTATATTTGGGTAATGGCAAAGAGCTTGTTCTTTATTTCTTTTTTATTTTTAAGAAAGAAATTGAAGAAGACACTAGAAAATAGAAGAAACTCCCGTGCACAGAGTCTTGCAGAATTGATGTACTAGAAATGGCTATAATATCAAAAATGATCTTCATATTAATATATTTCTCATAAAAATTTCTAATAGCATCATTCACAGAATGGAAAAAAATCATATTCTTTTTAGAACCATAAAGGACCCAAAATAGCCAAATCCTAAGAAGAAACATCAGTATAAGGGGTAGCTATATACCTGCTCTCAAATTATACTACAGAGCCACAGTAATAAAAAAAAAATGCCATGGTTATCACATACACAGAGGGGCGGGGGGAGAATCTAATTGAATAGGATGATGCACCAAGAAATAAATACAGCTTCCTAGCTCAGAACAAAGATTTTTAAAATATACATTAGATAACATACTTATCAAAAAGTATTGAGTAAACCAAACTTATACACATTGAATAGTAAAATTAGATACATACTTTTCACTTTGTATCAAAATCTATTCAAAATGGATCAAACACCTTAGTTTAAGACTTGAAACTTTAGGATCTGCTAGAGAACAACATAGAGAAATCACCTAAAGACACATGTTTGGCAAGGACTTTCTGGAAATGAATCCAATAACACACAAATAATACCCAAATTTGACAATTATGATGATATGAAATTTAAAATCTGCTATATATCAAAGGAAATGATTCCACAGAATGAGGAGACAGGCTGTGAAATGGGAAGAAAATGCTGGCCAATTACACATCAGACAGGTGCTGATATCTAGAACATATTAAAAAAATTAAAAAGATTACTCTTCCAAAATCAAATCATCTAATCAGTAGATACGTTGATGAGTTGAACAGACAATTCTCAAAACAAGAAATGCAATCATATACAAAAATTTAGGAAAGCTTTCAGAATCCTTGGATATTCTAGAATGCAAATTAAAATTCTTTGGAGAGTCTACCTTACCCCAGTCAGAATAGCTAGCATCAAGAAACAGTAAATGCTGCATAGGATGTGGAAAATTATAATTCACTCTTGGTAGGAATATAAACTAACTGGTACGGCCACTATAGGAGATATTATGGGGGTTTCTTGATAAACGCAAAATAGAGCTGTCACATGGTCCAGTTCTCCTGGGCATATACACAAAAGGTTGTAATCAACAAACTGCAGAGACACTTGAACATCTTTTGCTGCACTATTCACAGTTGCTTGTAAATGAAGTCATCCTAGAGCCCAGCAATAGATGCATGGGAAAAAATATGGTACATATATACAAGGGAATTTTATTCAGCCATAAAGTAAAAAACATGATATCTGCAGAAAAATAGGTAAGTGAATGGAACTGAAAATTATTTTTAAGCAAAACAAACCAGACTCACAATGAAAAATTTCACATTTTCTCATAGGTGCCGTTAGTGTGTGTGTGTGTGTGTGTGTGTGTGTGTGTGTGTGTGTGTGTGTGTGTTTGTGTGTGTGTGTGTACATGTATCATGGAACTACAAAAGGAATCAAGGGAAAGGAAAAAAGATAACAAACAGGAATAAAAGAGAGGAATGGAATACATGTGACATGAAAACAGAAAGGGAAATTCTATGAGGAAAGGAAGGGAACAAACAAAAGATGGAGGAAACAAGGAAGGAACACAGAGGAAGAGAAATTAAAACAAAGCATAATGACGTATGTGTGAGAAAATGCTTTGTATGTTACCTTAAAAATAACTCTAGAAAGTATTGAAAAGCTAATAGTGAGTTTTTAAAAAGTTAAAAAGCAAATACAATTAAGCAAAGCAAATGCAAAATTTGTATAAAGAAAGAATTCTAGGGGTGAAATGGCAAAAAGCCAAAAGGCATGCTTGTGAACTTCCGAAAGGCTTTAAAGCACAAGAACAGTTCAGTTGAGGCAGGAGTGACAGGAAAAAGCAGGAGATTCTCTCCATTGCCCTCTCATGAAAGAAGGAGCGCCTGTGAGGCAGAACCACCTCAGTTACTCTTCTAGGGAAGTGGTGAAGGTCTCCTAGGGAAGCTGAAGCAGGTGAGGACTATGAAGGGTAACAGGAGATTCCAAAACAAGCTATGGATTTTTGTTCCCCTTTCGGCCCACTAGTGTCCAGAGCCCTTGGGTTCTGAAAGATAAAATCAGGAGTATCTTAATTTATTCATTAAACTCATTAAAGTACCACAATAAAGACAGCCTTGTAGATGTGGACATAGAATGTATCAAGTGAAAAAGCACAAAGCTTATCCTAGGGGCAGCCAATTACCAACCCTATCCTGTAAAAGTATACTGTATACATTTCTACCCTTCGGGAAGTGCGCTGAGGCCAGGGAGTATAGTGCTGGGACACACCTGTTATAGCACTGTTAGAGTTTTGCTTCAAGGTGAAAACTGTAGAGGCATTCATGCAAGGTTAATCAAAATACAAACCAGTAAGGGTGAGAGCTTAGTCACTTGGACCAACGCACATTCTACAGCCAGATGTGACCAGATTGCTGGTGGGAAATACTCTGGAGGGCTAGATAAGGTGTTGTCCCCAACCCATGTCACTGAACTCGATGTCACTCCTTTGACAGAACTGTTGATGTAAGCGCTGGGTTGCTCTCCTGATGTATTGGACCTTGACATGTTTTGTTTATCCGTATGCTCTTAACCTCGGGGGCCCAGGATCAATTCTCCCTTGCTTGGAATGGTAGCTGTAGAACAGAGGTGACTCTGTCCACCCTCTCTAATAAGGTTTCATTATCTGGATGGTATAATATACATTTTAAAGATTTGAGAGGCATCTAGAAGAACAGTAAATACAACCATGGAGAGTTTGAATGCAGAAAGGCCCATGTGTGATTAGAAGATAGAAATGTGTTCAGTAAAAATTCCTGGGCCATTTGATTAAGATTTTTTTTAAAAAGTGTATAAATGCAAAAAGGAAAAGGGGGCATGGGATAGGGGTTTTCTAAGGTGGGAGGGGATGGGGAAAGAGGATGGCATCTGAAGTGTAAATAAAATATCCAATAAAAAAGTATAAAAGCAAAAAGGAAGAGGGGGATGGGATATGGGGTTCATGGGGGAGTAATGGGGAAAGGGGATAACATCTGAAATGTAAATTAAATATCCAATAAAAAAGTCAATCCAAAAAAAAGAATAAAAAAAAATTCCTGGCCAGTGGTAGATTATATCATTTACCAGTGAGGCCCTTGAAAACTCCACAAAATGCAAACTATTGAGATTACTATTGGTTAAATGGCATGGTTAGTAGATAAGTCTCTTTTCCTAAGGATGCCGTATAGTCTTGTGTCAGAACATGGAGAACTCCGTCTGAGACAGAGCTGAAACTTCCTAATACCTAGCATTCCCAGAAGAGAAAGGTGCTGAGCAAGCTGCTGTTGTAGAGTGGTTGCCAATGGTTCTGTTCAGCTATGGACCCTGGATATAAGCATGCCAGGCAAAGTGTTCTGTGATAATCACTTGATGCAGATGGAACAGAAGATTTTCCCACTGTATTTAAGGCAAACTGAAGGAACCATGTTTGGTATTGAAAAATTCAACCACTGGGAAATAGGCCCTCCTGTGGGGGTATTGGTGTGCTTATAAAATTGCTTTTAACATGCTTACATTTACCTGTGTGGATTGCTGATGCTATTGGCCATAGAAAAAGGAAACTTGGTTTTTACAGTTTTTACTGAAACTTGGTTTTTATAGTTTTTACTGATAGGAAAAACTTTGACTTTCATTATGGTTTACACTATTGCCTAATGGCCCAATACTGGGCCACGTATGGAAGAAAAAAAGTGAAAACTGTAGAGGCATTCATGCAATCACACATTTAAATCTCCTTTGCAAAGTCTAGGGAATACAGGAGGAGGAAGAGGAGGAAGAGGAGGAAGAGAAGGAGAAGGAGAAGGAGGAGAAGGAGAAAGAGAAGGAGAAGAAGGAGAAAAGGACAAGGAGAAGAAGAAATAGGATGGATGTAAAAGCTAGAGGACAACGTGGAGTGCTAGGCAGCTGTTTCCTTCAGGATGGACAAGATCATCACTATCTTGAATATGAGCAGGCATGATCACCCACATAAAACCCTAAAAAAATGTCAGACTGTTAACATTCACTTGTGGAGGAAGGGAGAAGTCCCACAAGGCTCAGAAGATATTTATGAGGCTCATCTTCTCGCCTAAGTCACAGAATAATTGAACAATTCAAAAGGTTGGAACTCTTCTGTAAAATACCCATGTATTACCTACAGCTTTTCACAAGTCATTCAGCACTGTGGGTAGGGCTATTCAGAGATGGATATTTCCATGAGATCTTTAGATATGTAGCTATCCACAAGTTGTCCCAGGTTCTTCCTAGATGCCTCTAAATCCATGTTCCTGTTAGTAACCCCAGTACACTCTCATTGGTGGTTCTCCAAGTAGGACCTGTTGCGATCCTTTCTTTGGTCTCTGAGTATGTTCTTTATCTGCAGTAAATAGATGTCTCTTTATAGCTCTCAAGAGAAAGTCACACTTATTGATGGAGCCAAAGTATTTTACTGGCCATATTATCATAGAGGTACAATAGGGAACAAAGGAAATACAAAGCCCCTGGCTCAAAGTCAGCACTGTCGAGTATGTAAGTATGATGCCGAAAGTAATCACTAGTGGATCTGAATCCTGTTCTCTGGGAGTTAGCAGTGGAGAATGGGGAAAGATACATAAATAGAAGAAAATAAAAACAGATAAAACAGTTGTCAGTTACAGAACAGGCAACCGAACCTGGGGGAAAGGTGGCTGTTTCCAGAAAGAAAACTGCCTGGCAACTTCTTATCATGTGAATTATTTCCTGAGACAGAATATTAAAGGGATATAATAAAAGCTGATGTTAGTCAGACTTTTGATTGCTGTAACAAATATCTTTAAAAAGCAGTTTAAAAGAGAAATACATTCCGTCTGATAGTTGCATAAGTTGTCATTTATGGCTAGCTGGCTCTATAGCTTTCAGACTTGTAATGAGACAGGACATCATTGACACCATTGTACAGGAGCAAGCATGCTAAAAAGAAAGCCACCATCTCATAGCAACTAGGAGTGAAGAAGAATAACAGGGAAGAGACTGGGACAAAGAACATCTTCCTAGGGCAACCCCTCAAGGCTGACTTCCTTCAACTGGACGCCATTCTCAATGGCACCATTATATTATGACTCCACCAAAGCATACATCCAGGGTTATGTTAGAGCCCTCAGAATCTGGTCACGTCCTAAAATTTCATCAGCTGAAAACCTAGTCTTTAACATATGAGCCTTTTAGAACTCATTTCAAATCATGGCTCTAACAGTGACAGTTCAGAGATTACCAAAACCACAGACTAAAATTTCTCACGGCAAAATTAATCATCATGAATGTTTGCATTCAGCACCAAGTTTTCTATATTGCAGAATATGCATCTCCATCATACAGTCTCCTATATACAAAGCATTTAAAGATACAGCAGAATTGACTTTAACACAGAGGTTTTTTTATATTTTTTGATAATTTTATACATGACCACTGTACTTAACATCTCTCTAGCCCTCCTTATCAACTCCCCATATCCTCCTGTCCCTCAATCCCTCTCAAATTCTTTAATTATCATACACAAACAACCAATTAAGTTTATTTACTGTTGCTCATATATGCATGTGTTCTGGGCTGACTACTTGAAATTGGGTAACCTATTAGGGGGCTCAACCATAGAGAAAACCAACTCTCCCTCATCTGGACAGCATTGATTCCCTATAGTTCTTCACTTAGGGGCCTTGTGAAATATCCTCCAATCACACTGGCATGTTGGCTGGTGTTATCATTGTGCACCTATTCATTAGGCAGCCATTTCATGAGATTTCATGAGTACCACTTCCTTATTGTCTTAGTCACTTTCCAAGTGCTATACAGAGACACCATGACCAAAGCAACTCTTACTGGGGTTGGGATGTATTATATGAGAGGAGAATTTATTTTCAATTTTTTAGTAAGTATTTAACTGGGGACTTGTTTATAGTTGTAGACAGTTAGTCCATGATAATCATTGTGAGAATCAGACAAGCATGGCACTGCTATAGTAGAAAGCCTTACATTCTGATTCATGGGCAGCAGGCATAGAGCAAGAAGCTGGACCTGGTATGTGCTTTCAAAATCTCACAGACAATTCTCAGTGTCCCACCTCCTCCAATAATGCCACACCTCCTAATACTTGCCAAAAAATTCTACTAACTGAGCACCAAGCATTCAAATATATGAGCCTGTCTGCAGGGGCCATTCTTGTTCAAACCACCACTTGTTTGCTTGTTATATACAGAATATGCCATGTCACAGAATATGCCCTAGTCCTCTGGCTTTAAAAACTTTTTCCACCCACTCTTCTGCAATATTTCCTGAACCTTGGATATAGGTGTTACATGGTAAATGTGCCAACTGAAGTTGGCCACCCCACAGATACTTATTTTCTTCATTTCAGTCAATTATATATCTTTGTCGTGATCTCCATTTGTTGGAAAAAGAAGCTTCTTTGATGAGGGGTGTATCTACAGATGAGTATAGGTATCTATAAAGTAGGCATTAAAATGGCTTAGGAAAATGGCAACAATAGATTCTCCTCTAGGGTCTGTACCCCTCCAGCTGTGGGTAGTTGACTAGATTTCCAGTGCCAGGCATGAATTTCTGAATGACTGGGCTTTAAGTCAAAAGAGACAGCTGTTGATTATCCCCAACTGTAAGTGCCACTGTTACCCCACTCAGTGTATCTTTTGCTGTTCTGTTTATTGTGATAGTTTTAGGCATCACAGCTAGATAGGATTATTATTATTTGTCTTCCTTGGCAGTTTCCACCGCAACTTCAAGGATTACGATAACTAGTTTTCTGGAAGATAACTTTCAGGTCAATTCTAGCTCAATTCCTCTTATCTTGTGTCCTAGGTATGCAGTGTCTTCAGCCATAGGGTCTTAACCTTCAAGTTCATGGAGGCAATCAAGGGCAACAACAATAGCTAATATTGTTTTAGGAGTTTGGGACCAAACAACTCAAAAGGAGTTATCCCATGATCTCAACACAGTTTAACTAAAATCTCATTCTTATTCTGGATGTATAACCATCCAAGTTTTCATGCAAAACTCCCTGTCAATGTGATTAGTACTCTCATGGTGAAACTTTTCTCTAGTACAGAAAAACACAAGGTAGGTCCAGATGGTCACCTGAGGCATGTAGCTGTCTAATGCAGCTTCAGAGAAGCATTCTCAACTGTTTCCCTCAAGGAAACAGCTCTGATTAATAACTCTAGAGCCTACTGTGTACTTGGTTTTAAGCTCTAGCCCACAGAATGAGGATCCTAATGCTCTCTGTGCAAGATTTAAGAATAATTGCAACAGAAGATGGAAGGATATGGCTGTATATTCCTAGTTCTCAGCATGTGACTTCCTATGCATTTCTAAAACCTAAGTAACATTTCTAATCGCATGACAAAAAAAAATCTACACAGCGACCTCTCCTAATAATATACTTTTGGTTAGCCATTTCATTACCTAATAATTACCAGTTCATTAGAGCAAATAATATATCCTTGTGGGATAAACTCATGGCTCTAATTTTAAAGAAAAGAGTAGGAAGTCTGTCTTAAAGTTACCAGTAGGCAATGTAAAGAATTAGCAATTGAAATAAATGAATATAAATGTACTTTTTAAAAAGCAAACAGTGATATGATGATATTTATAGCTAATTTTGATCATGGAACCAAATATAAGTTCTCTCTCTCTCTCTCTCTCTCTCTCTCTCTCTCTCTCTCTTCTTCCCTCCCTTCCTTCCTCAATCCCTCCCCCCCCTTTCTCTCTCATTTTACAGGTAAATATAATGAGGCAGAAGAGTCTATTCCTTCCATGGGCCAAAAGCTACAAGAGACAGTCAAGACAAGGTTTGGATGCTCTGTCCTTGTTTCACAGCTTTTTCTAACCATATTTGCATTGCATACTTTAAATGCCATGTATATCTGATTGTTTGATTATTGAATAACTGCAATATTTGGAAAATGTGAAGGTAGTTCATTGAATTCTCTACTTGAATTGGGTCCAGACAGAAGAATAATCTTTTCAGATTCACAATTTTACAGTGGCTAAATGGACAAATTTCAAGTCCGGTCTCTTGCTGGCTCCATGAATACCACCTCCACCTATAGAACACATTTTCTATTCTTCTTCAGCCTTCAGACAACAGCTCAGACATGCTTCCTCAGCCAGACTTTTCATATGAGCTCCACCCAACTGTGTTTCTATAGCTCTGCCTCCTATGATGAAATCACCCTTTTATTTTGATACAGGGTTCCACAAAATACACACTACCCTCAAATTTGTTCTGTGAGGATGACCTTGAGTTTCTTATACTTCCCAAGTACTGGGATTATGGGTGCATTTGCACAGTTTATACAATTCTAGGGATCAAATGTAGGGTCTTATGCATGAGAAGACTAAGCTGTATTCCTTGCCTCACATTGTATTTTTAATAAACCATGACAAATTTTTCCCTACGAGGCCATTAGTTCTCAAACTTAATTATTTATCAGGATAACCTGGATGGCTTTTTCAACTACAAATATGCAGTCCTATTCCAGAGTTTCTGACTCAGTAGGTCTGAGAAGAGGTCTGTGGATCTTTATATCTAAGAAGTCTCCTATATGATGTTGTTGGTCCAGCATCTACACTGAAGAGCACTAAGCTAGGCTATGTGACCCATGAAAAAGAGGGCCGGCTCTGTCTTACTACCTATTATTCTGGTCCTAGTATTGAAAACAGCACTTCAATCATAAAAGGTTCTCAAAAATTATGAATAAAGTATTTTTTCCTTTGAGAGAAAAGGTTATGATTTTAAGCATCTACAATATAACAGCAAGGAAGGCCTAATGAGAGGTGCAGGAGAACCATGCTATTTGCACATTCCATATATATATATATATATATATATATATATATATATATATCCTATTCAGATGTATATGTGTGTATACATGTATACATATATACATATGTATGTATGTTATGTGTGTTTATGCATACAATTATAAAATTATTCCTAAACAAAACATTATACACAATGGACAGTTGTGTATAATAGGCTCTGAGTTTTTGAAAATCAATTCTAATATGAACTAATGAAAAGCATTCAAGTGTTCTCTTGCTGAGGAATGCAGCATGTACCCTAGTCCTAGGTAATTGAGTATTCAGGGTTGACTGGCTTCTAGTAAAAAAAATGTCATCCTTCCTCTACCTGTAATTATTGTAGACCCCTTTGACCTCAACTCTCCTGAACAAAATGAAGGACAGATGGGGACCTAGATAACAAGACCCATTATTCAGTGGAGGTATCCTGGTCGTCAGTAAATTACTTCCCAGGTGTCCTTTGTGAACCCACAGAGCCTGTCTTTTGCAAGACCTGAGACAGAAACCACCTGTCAGATAGATGATTTACAGGTTCTGTAAAGTTTCTTGACCAATAAATATCTCTACCCCTTCCTCATTCTAACCTGCCACTGGGCTGAGATTTCTACCAGAAGAGAAAACTTGCTTAGCTTTCAAGTCTTGTCTTTCCACAAGACTCCTGTTGAGATGCCAATATGGTAGTGCTTTCAAACATTATCAATCATTTCAACCCCGGACAGGATTCATTTGTCATGGTGCTTTCCAACTAAACAGCAAACAATGAGGAAACCACGTTTGGGAAACATGACACCAAGGCAAGGAGTCTAGCTGGTATAGACCCCTCCTCCCCCAGCAGCGGAAAATCAAGAAAACTGGGTTCCTAGGCCAATGGACATCAAAGATCCCAACAGAGAAGGAAGAAAGAGGATGTATTTTTTTACCTTGGTATTCACTGTGTATTTTCAATCTCACACATTAAAAAAAAAAAAAAAAACAAAACAGTATGACCCTGCCTTAAACCTAAACAGAAGCCAAATTTCAGAAACATTAATAAATGATATTAATTGCAGGGCACCAACGGATGTGCTAGATATTTTATCAGTGCCTGAGCTGGTCAGTGTTAGTTGTCAAACTGACAGCATGGGATCATCTGCAGAAGTCTGAACTAAGAGATTGCCAAGATTGGACTGGCCTATGGCCATATCTGTGAGAGATTGTCTTGACTGCTTATTAATGTGGGAGGTCTCAGTCCACTGTGGGCAGCACCATCCCTAGACAGGTGTTCTGGGATACATAACAAAGGTTACTGAGCATAAGCCAGAAAGTAAGCTAATAAGCAGCATCATGCCATAGTTACTGCTTCCCACAACCTGACGTGAGTTCCCCTTCCTTGGCTTCCCTCAGCAATGCACTATGGCCTGCAAGTGTAAGCCAAATTAACTCTTTCCTCACTAAGTTGCTCTTGTCCAGGTGTTTTTCACAGCAACAGAAAACTAGACCAATGGCATGTTCATTTATCACTGTGATAGTGCTGTATCATGTGATTAGATGCTTCCAAGAGCTTGTAAAGCAGTTATTATTGTTCCTTTTTTATAGAGTGGAGAATCTGAAGCTCAGAAAAGCAAAATGGGTTGTCCAAACACACTATGTAAGAGGAAGACTTGGGGTTTAAAGCTGAGACTTGTTGGGAGCCGTAGTGAGTATGTCAGTATGCACCATTCCAAGATGCCGCTGGCCTCGTGTCTTCCCACTGGTAAACAATTATCTGCGCAGCTGCAAAGGCAGAAAGCCCGCCAAGTCACTGGCCAATCCCGAGGCGTAATATTGGGTGATGAGTGAACAGTCAATCGGAAGTGAACACGTCACTCTAGGGCGTATTTAAGCGGTGCCGCTTCCGGCTTTTTCCGTCTTTCTGCTTTACCGTTACAAGAAGTAAATCCTCGTTTGCAGTAATACCCGATTATTGTCTCTCGTGTCCTTATTCGCGGGCAAAAAGGGACTTGGGAGGTGCGCGGAACAGAGACTGTCAACATACCATCTTTATTCTAGCTCCCTACATCCTCCTTCTCATCCTCTTCCTTCTCTCCCTTTCCCTCTTCTCTATCTTCTCTCTCTTCCTTTACTTACAAGGAAATTCATCAGTCCTAGTAATACTAAGCATGAGCAACAAAACAGTCATCAACTGTCAGGTCTCAGCTTCCTGATGTAAAAATTAGAGGACCTGTGATATAATGCGTGACTTTGAGTGAGACATCCCATAGGCTTGTGTATTTGAATACTTGATCCCCAGTTGAAAAGGAGGTGAGGACTTTCTGAATAAAGTTTGTCACTGGAGATGGACTTTGGAAGTAAACTAGTCTTGCCTAGCTATAGTTAATTTCTCTGCTTTGTGATTGCATTTGTAGGTATGAACTCTCTGCTACTATTCCTAACATGTGTTACTGCCATGATGGACTCTCACTGCCCCCCTGAATCTGTAAAGCCAAATAAGCCTTTCTTTTTATAAATTTCCCTGGTCAGAGTGTTTTATCACAGCAAGAGGACTATAAGATATAATAAGCATAATTCCCATGCTTTCTATTATTTATACTACTATTTCTTTGGTTCTGTGCCTAAATCAACTTCCTTTCAGCATCATTTGTCAACTTCATTTAAAAATTCAGTTTTGAATAATCATCAACAGATAAATGGGTCAAGAAAATATGACATAACTCCATATATACTACTATATATAATAGAATAAATAATACTATTCTGCCATTTTAAAAGATGAAGTTCTATCATTTATAATGACATGGATAAACCTAGCAAATTATAAGTGACATCCCCCAGAACTTTTGGACAAATTCCACATAATCTCAGTCATAATTAGACTCTTTAAAGTTGGAAGAAGTAGTAATGGAGTGGCAACAATTAGAAGTTAAGGAGAGGAAGGAAGAGAGAAAAGGGGAAGAGGTTGAAAAGCTAACACAAATCAACAATAGGAGAGAATTAAGCTCTGTCTTCCCTCTGCACAAGAGGATAACCATAGTACAAGACAGTTTGTATTTCTAAACAACTAAAAGAGAGGCTTTCCATGAAAATAATAAAAATGCTAACTCCTTGAGTTGATCATTGCTCAATATAGACATGTTTCAAACACTGCATATTAACCCACAAATTGAGACAAGTATTATGTCGATTAAAAATGATTTTTAGAGCCAAACATTGCCTACATGTGTCTCCTATTAAACAGAAGGATCAGTATTTAAAAGACAACACTATTCCCAAGTGCTCATGCCTAAACACATGTACAGAAGAGCAACATTACATAACCTCAGTAAGTTGTATTTCTCAATATAATAATAATTAATGAAGAAGAGGCCTTAAATTTGAAAGGAAGTGGTAAAGGGACATGGAAGAAATTGAAGTGGGTTAAAGGGGGGAATCAAAATTATATAAATGCAAAAATCATGTATGGAATTTTCAAAGCAACTTAAATCTTTAAAAAGAAAGAAAGAAAGAAAGAAAGAAAGAAAGAAAGAAAGAAAGGAAGGAAGGAAGGAAGGAAGGAAGGAAAGAAAAGAAAAGAAAAGAAAAGAAAAGAAAAGAAAAGAAAAGAAAAGAAAAGAAAAGAAAAGAAAAGAAAAGAAAAGAAAAGAAAATCTGACCTATGTTGCAGGTCCAAAACAGGAAACCACCAATAATAAAGCCTGGATTTATCCTAGGTGGAGGAAGATTCAGAAAGGCAATTATATAGCCAGATATTGACAAGCCTAAGAGTGCAGCTCAAACTGGGAAATACATAGAAGAAAACTGGCCTATCTTCCATGGCCAGAACAGTCGCCACCAACAGAATTAAAACTGGGGTTTGATAACTCTGAATCCAGTGGGTGGATCCAATTCTGGCCCCACCAATCTGAGTATCATTGTTGTAGAGGCCTAGCACTCTGAAGTTCCAGGATGTAATTGATATCAAGAGCTGACTCTCTCCAAAAAGGTAATAATATGCAGGAGGTCTTGAAAGTATGAAAACAGATTCCCCCTCCTTCTGCCTTTCATTCACTCATTCACTATTTCTGTACTTACTCTGTGGCTTTTTCTAACCTCACAGTAAATTCTACAGTAGTTTTTTTCCATTTCCACCATGGTCATTAATAATCTGAAAACAATTTGGGTACATTTCTATATTATATTTGTCTTAATATTGTCATTAAATGGTAAAGAAGATTAAGAACTCAAGAGTAAGCTGCTTGATAAATAAATAAATCCCCAAAGACCTTAAACCAACAGGTGTACAAATTACAAGGGCAACACAGCTCCACCAAAAGATCATAACTCCTCAATTACTAAACTCAAGGATACTCCTCTGAGCAAACCCCCAGGCAAAAGTTTCAAAAGTTTTCTGACACAAATTAGCCATGACCTGAAAGAAGCAGATGAGCTCAGCAAAAATCCTCAAGAGGAAAGTCATCAATGTAGAGGGTAAAGGCAGAAAAATGGATTTTTAAAAATCACAATATGGATGAAAAATAGTATTATGGAAGAAAATTCACCAGTACAGAAGTTGAGCTTTTAGAAAAAAAATGAAAATGTTGAAAATGAAAACTTTGGCTAATCAAGTAAAAACCTCCCTGGAAAACATCACCAACAGACATGACCACACAAAAGAGAGAGTATTGGGGATGGAAGAAGAGTTGATGAAATACTATATCCACATATCTCAGGAAGGATTAAAAAAATGAGTCTACAATAGTGCCCATGAACTTGAGGATACAATTAAGAGATAAAATATAAGAATCCATGGAACAGAAAAAGGAACTTAAATAAACACAGAAGGCATAGAGAACCTATTCAAGAAAATTACCAACAAAACAGACGCTCAAACATACAAGGCATCTAGAACCCCAAAGATACAAAACTATGGAAAAATTACTCTATGGAAAACTATAATTAAGATATTGAAATGTGAAGGCAATGATAAAAGCTGTAAGGGAAATGCCAACTAATGAACAGAGGCAGAAGCATTAAAGTAATATGAGATCTCTCATCAACAGCTCTAAAAACCATGAAAGCACGGTATTATGAGCCGCTGAAAGCAAATAACTGCCAAATACATTGCCATGTCACCAAGCTATCTTTTAAAATTGATGGAAAAATAAGGGCATTTCAACTTTTCTTTCTTTTTCGGGGGGGAGGGGGGGTTCGAGACAGGGTTTGTCTATGTAGTCCTGGCTATCCTGGAACTCACTCTGTAGTCCAGGCTGGCCTCAAACTCAGAAATCTGCCTGCCTCTGCCTCCCAAGTGCTGGGATTAAAGGCGTGCACCACCACTGCCCGGCACAGGGCATTTCAAAACAAACACAAACTAATACAGCTCATGTTTACCAAGACAACAGTCCAGAAGATACTTAAAGGAGTACTACAAAGAGAGAAGGAAGAAAGTCTTAATCATGAGAACCTAAAACAGGGATTCCTGGATATTATACATCAGAGATGCTGAAAATCACTATGCAGAAAATTTAAAAAGATGCCTTACATTTGCCCACATGAAGATTAGTGAAGGCCAAGAACTCACAAAATGTGAGACTCACAGAAGTCTAAAGGGAGGAAGTTGAAATGAGAGAGACAAAAAATGTTAATAACACTTAAAGATATTTTTCTGTGTGGAGAAGAGCGGCAGAAAAAGAACCTAGTTTGTTTTGAAAATGAAAATTAAATAAAACTCATTATTATGTTACTGTGAACAAGCCAATAGAGAAGGAGAAAATTGCAAGGGCCGAAGACCTTGCCAGGGTGTAGGAACTGGATACTGATGCTTATGCAGGAAGAGGTTGGCCTTCAATAGCAGATTGTATCACCTCCCAGGATTATACACTAAGGCACAGTAGAGCATTCTAACGTAGTTCTTTCTAAAGAGTAGCTAATGGAACAGTGAAGAAACTCAGTGGCTATTAGGTAGCACTGGCTTGCTGTCTATGTATGATAGCTATGTAAACTAGGGTTATTAAACATAAAAAGAGAATGATTTTTCACTTTGAAAAGACCTCAAAGATCAAAGAACACAAAGTATTTTTAGTTATTGTCTATTTTATATATTTTAATTAAAATATAATACCATTATTCTCATACTTCCCTCCAACCCCTTCTATGTACACTCCTCACTCTCTCAAATTCATGACCTCTGTTCTTTGTTTCTGTTACACACACACACACACACACACACACACACACACACACACACACACACAACCAGTTGAGTCTTTAGTGTTCTTTGTATGCACTCTATTTCACCCTATTTCATGGCTGACCACTTGGAATTGGATAACCAGCTAGAGACAGGGCTTATTCTTGAAAAAGACTAATTCTCCCTCTCTCAGAATTCCTTAATAGCTTGTAGCTCTTTATTTAGGGCTAGAGCTCCATGAGATTCACCCCTTCCACATTAACACATCTATTGGCATTAACTTTGTTTGGGTCTTATTTGGGAAGCCATATTACTGAGATATCATTAATATAGCTTTCCTGCCATCCGTAGGAGTCACAATGAATCTTACAGCAGGCTTTCTGGTCCTCCTGCTCTTATAACTAATTATTCTTTTTTTCAGTATATTTTTAATAATAGAGTTTTATTGGATATTTTCTTTATTTACATTTCAAATGTTATTGCCTTTCCTGGTTCCCCCCCCCAAACCCCCTATCCCATCCCCCTCCCTTGCTTCTATGAGGGTGTTCCCCTACCCACCCACCCACTTTTGCCTCCCTGCCCTCGAATTACCCTACACAGGGGCATCGAGCCTTCATAGGACCAAGGGCCTATCCACCTCATGCCAATCAGAATGGCTAAGATTAAATACTCAGGTGACAGCAAATACTGGCTTGGATATGGAGAAAGAGGAACATTCCTCCATTGTTGGTGGGATTGCAAGCTGGTACAACCACTCTGGAAATCAGTCTGGTGGTTCCTCAAAAAATTGGACATAGTATTACCTGAGGACCCAGCTATGCCACTCGTGGGCATATACCCAAAAGATGCTCCAACATATAACAAGAACACATGCTCCACTATGTTCATAACAGCCTTATTTATAATAGCCAGAAGCTGGAAAAAACCCAGATGTCCTTCAACAGAGCAATGGATATAGAAAATGTGGTATATTTGCACGATGGAGTTCTACTCAGCTATTAAAAACAATGACTTTATGAAATTCTTAGGCAAATGTATGGAACTAGAAAATATTATCCTAAGTAACCCAACCACAAAAGAACACACACAGTATGCACTCACTGCTATGTGGATATTAGTCCAAATGCTTGTAATACCCAAGACACAATTCACAGACCACATGAAGCTCAAGAAGAAGGAAGACCAAAGTGTGGGTGTTTCCATCTTTCTTAGAGAGGGGAACAAAATACTCATGGGATCAAATACGTAGACAAAGTGTGAAACAGAGACTGAAGGAAAGGCTATCCAAAGACTGCTCCACCTGGGGATCCATCCCTTATACAGTCACCAAACCCAGACACTATTGTGGATGCCAAGAAGTGCATACTGACAGGAGTCTGATATAGCTGTCTCCTGAGAGGCTCTGCCAGAGCCTGACAAATACAGAGGTGGATCCTCACAGCTAACCATTGGACGGAGCACAGACTCCCCCGTGGAGGAGTTAGAGAAAGGACTGAAGGAGCTGAAGGGATTTGCAACCCATAAGAAGAACAATAATATCAACCAACCAGACACTCCCAGAGCTCCATTCTTGGGTAGTAAGAATACTAAGAAATCCAATGCATTTAACCATTGTTCACAGAAGTTACTTACAGAAACAGAAATATTTAGGCAGCTACACTGCCAAAGCTTACTTCATCATAGGTGACAGCTCTTGGAAGCTGGAAACATGGAATGTACTGAACAACCTGCAGGCAGCTCAGCAGAGCGGATGGTATCCCTTCCAAGTCATTCAGCTGGTCTGGACCTCTTCAGGAAGTTTTTCTAGTGTGAGAGTCTTGTAGAAAGCTTGGCTTTTACCTGAATGGGAAGCAAATAAATAAGTCAAGACAAGCAATCTAATGCTTTCAGTTCATCGCCTATACACAGACATGCTGCTTTCCTTCCCAGGAATCACACAAAGGTAGGGTTTGGTTGGATTGCTATCATGAGCCATCACAGTCAGGATTGCTTAGACATTATAGAAATCTAAGCTAATGGAAGCTACAAATCTAAGAGCACGGTGTCTAGAACCCAGAGGATACTTCCCTGACTCTCCAGTAAATATGTGAGCCATCAACTCTTGGATTATAGCTGCACTGATTCCTCAGATACCAGAACACATGGCTGTCTATGCCTCTATGCACTTCTCTCCTCTTCTAATACGTACAACCATTTATATTAGAGTACAGCCTTGCCTTATATCCAATATGGCATCTTCTAACCTTTATCTTTGTAACAGCTACAAGGATCTTATTTTCAAACAATGTTTGGTGCACTGGCACAAAAAGTCAGGACTTCAATGTATACTCTTGTACTGGCTAGTTCTATGTCAACTTGACACAAGCTAAAGTCATATAGGAAAAACCCTTCACCAGATTGGTTTATAGGCAAGCATTTAGTTTATTTTCTTACTTAGTAATTGATGTTAGAGTGCCCAGATTATTATTGATAGTGCTATCCATGGGCAACCTATCCATTAGGGAGCAAACCAGTAAGCAGCACTCCCCCATAGCCTATAAATCAGTTCTTGCTTTGGGTTGCTGCCTTGAGTTCCTGTCCTGGCTTCCCTGGATAGTAGGCTGTGGTATGGAAGGTTGAGCTAAAATGAACACTTTCTTCTCTGAGTCACTTTTGGTAATGGTGTTTTGTCACAGCAATAGAAACCCAAACTAAGACAACTATCTTTTGGGTGATACAACTCAACCCTCATGGTTTGAAATCTATGTGGTTTCTGAAACAAATTCAGACCCCACTCATACTCTTTTCTACCTGGTATAAACGTTTCCTGTGCTTCCTCTGCCCCAACCCTGGATAAGCCTTTGAGAGGCCACAATTTATAGTTTCTTATATTTTTAATTGACATAGAATTATATCACTTCCCCCAATCTTTTTCCTCCCCCTGCCAGCCTCTACCAGGTACCTTTCCCCTCTATTTCTCCTCCCTCCACTCTCAAGTTGATAACCTCTGTCTCTTGAATTGTTATTTTTACAAACATGCTTATATAAATGCAACCTGATGAGTCAGGTTTTGTTGATCGTGTGTATATGATTTCAGGGATGGTCTCTCTTCACTGATCACCAATAGAGCCACAATTTATTGAAACACAGAAGGGTCAATGGAAAGTTTTTAGCACAAATGCACATATCATCTCAAGAGCAAGTTTAGCCACAAAGCACAATGCCCACAAGCACAGGGGTGCTGTGGCCTGTTGTCATTTCAAGCTGCTTAAGTGATCATTTATAGCAAAGCATAAAAATTATCACTGTCTTGAAAGAGACACTAAGCTGATTTTCCAAGTAATGATACCTCTGGGCAGTCATTATTTTTCAGAAGCCTTAATGACCAGGATGGGCACACTACTGTTTTCTTAAATCCTTTCTGTTTCATTGGCAGTGTCTGGATAAGGCAAAGCCATCTTCTTTATCAAGTGTGTCTGGATTAATGAATCTTCTCACGTATTCTTTAATCTGATCAACTAAAGGAAAGCTAGTGTACACTGGGGAATGATGTATGCACCCTAATCCTTTCCCACGTGGTCAAGAATACAGGCATCAGAATGATAGAAGCCACGTTCAAATCCTGATTCATCTACTTTGAACTTTAGGATATGGGTTGGTCTCTCTATTCCTCCTAAGCTCTGGTTCTCCATCAGACTTCTGATCATGAATGCTCCCTTCCAAGGATTTTTTCTGTAGCTACGAAGACCTCATGCCTTTGAATGACTTAGCACCAGACCTTACATCAGGACCAATGTTTAAACTACTCAAGTTCAAAGACATATAAAGGCAAATTGATGGCAAGTGGTCTCGGGGAAATGTTTCATCTCCCTTTTCTGAGGCTTGCAGACAAGTCCTCCTCAGGCTGCTTCTAGTCTTCCATTCAGAACTAAAGCTGAACTTATCTTGAAACTGGAGGCAGTGGTTTTGTCAGCCAGAAAGAAAAACACCAAGACTTTCATTACCTGTCACAATTTACTTGCAATCCTTTGCAAGCTACAGCAAAGGATTGCAAGTAAATATCTAGGTAGCAGACTTTGCTGACACCTCCTTGCCGTACTCAGTTATCAGAGTTTGTGCCTGACTGCGGGTGGCAGTGTCCTGTAATGATTAGCCCTGACTCAGGATGCAGATTGTTTTGCTTCAAAAATCTCAACACTACCTCTGTCTTGTTCAACCTCTCAGTGACTGTGGTTCTTGCATAATATGAAAGTGATGTAAATACACTTCCATTTTGTACATCAGCAACAACGCCAGTCTCCTGAGATTGCTATAGATCATGGTAAATGAATCAATGCATATGAAGTGATTTGAACACTGCCTGGCTCCTGCTATGTAAGTGTTTATTAAGTAAGCAACTAAGAAGATACATGGGAACAACTTTACCACTCCTGGGCATATACCCAAAGAATTCCATAGCCTATCACACGGATACTGGCACATTCATGTTTATTGCTGTTCTTCTCATTCACAGCAAGAAAATGGGACTGGTGTAGATGCCCATCAATAAATGAATGGATAATGAAAACGAGGCACATACACACAATAGAATTTTAATCTGTGGTAAAGAACAGTCACATGAAATTTGGTAGAAAATGGATGGCTTCTAAAAGTTATTAATTAAGGTGAGTCAAACTCAAAAAGACAGATACTGTATGTTATCTTTCCTATGTAAACCCTAGCTTATCTTCTAAATTATATGAATTAAAAAAGACTTGTAAATTATATGAATAAGAAAAAGATAATGATCAAGGGTTAGGGAGGAGCAAATATGAGACTGGGGGATGGTACCAGAGAGCGAAGAAAGGGAAAACTGGGGGAGGGGATGTGCTAAATAGCATCTTCCAAAAAACACTTTGCTCGAAATTGTCCTAATGACATCTAACACCTCATGCTAAGTTAAAACTAAACATTAATTTAATAAAAAGGAAGTACATGGGAAGTGCTCAGTAAACAGTAGTTATTAGTTTCTACTACTAGCTATCACAAGGTATCAAATGATGGCTGTGGGACCATATTGGAACACAGCCATGTCTATTCATTTACACATTATCTAGAGGCTGCTTTTCTCCTATCATGGATGAGACAGGTTGATGAAACAAGTCCACTTTTAGGACTACATAGCCTTAAATACCAACAAAAGCAAACTATTTAACCAAAATTTCCCAGGCCAGAGTCTTTCCACTTAACCAAATCAAAGCTAGGTTGGACCAAGACTTGTACTACATATTTACTCAGCATTTTCTTTCCCAGTACCCAGCACAGTGTCTAGCATCCAGTTGATCTTCCATATATATTTGCTGAAACAAAGGATAAGAAACTGAAGGCCCATTTTACACATGAAGAAATAAAATCATAATAGCTGCCATTATTGAGCCTTGTCACGTGTCAGGTACCATGCCAAGTTCTGTGTCGTCATTTTCTCTTCACATCATATTTGAGACCCAGGGACTACCAGTATCCCATTTCTAGATAGGGGAAACCTGAAGCCAAGGAGGTGAGAGACTGCTCAGATGATATGACAGACGTATCTGAATCAAAATGCTATTTCCATGCCCCACTTCCCATTTAAGAGAACAACAGTTTGAAGAATTGTGTCCTTCAAAGTACATTTTTCATACTTTTATTCCTCTATGACATGATTTTAAAGAGAAAACACCCTATATCAACAATACTATGAAAGTCTGCCAAATACCAGGATTTAATGAGAACTACATTCCACAAACATTCATTTTTAAAAGGAAAGTGGAATTATAATCAGGGGCTAGAGCATACAGGACACACTACAACCAAGCTATACTTCCATTTCCTGTTATTTGGGACAATCAGATGCAAACTACCTGGCTCTACTTTTCCTAGAGCAGGACAGGTACCAGTCATGTCTCAGGCATCCCGACTGTGTGTACACTTTTCCAGGATTTTCTAGGGTAAGAGGATGCCAAATCATGAGAGTCTGAAATATTAGCACTCAAGCAGCATATTTTCTGATATGCAATTCACTTCCTATTTTACTTCCAGCACATATGTTTAACAAAAACCTTGCCTGCAGATACATTTACCACCTGTTCTGGTCCTATTTTATGCTGCTTCCTGATTTCTCCATCACCACCCACCCCTCATATCTGCATCATCACTCTGCAGGGAACACTGACTGCTGATACTTATACCTCAGCTGCTAAACCTACCATTCACTTTAGCATCCCCCTGAGTCACTCATCCAAGAATGTCTCCTAAGAGAATTATCTAACCAGCACTCAGCTGTGGTCTCATTTACAAGTTACTGCAACATAACCCAGGGTTAGCCTAAGTTACTCAGTAATTTACTTTGCACTCTGCTGAGCATTAAGAAGAAAGTGTCTCTCTATTCTCAAGTTTCCCATGAAGCAACCAGGCATGTGTTATCATGGTGAACTCTCATCTCCTGTGATATTAGAAGAGGAAGCAGAGGCAGCTACTCTATGACACTGTGGTATTTAATCTGTCTTGCTGTATAGGAACCTCGTTTAAATTAAGTTGAATTTACTTAAAAAGAAAACCTGAAGCCAAGTAGGGAAGTGAGATACAGATGAGAGGTCACTCTTGAATTGCATCATTGAGCAAGTTAGCGCTGTGGTAAGGTCTGAGTCAAGGAGGGCACTTTCAGAGTGGAGAACAGATAGCATGGTCGGGGCATGACCAATGTTTCAAGTTCTCTGCAACTGCTTCCAGCATATTCCCCAACACTTCGACTTGGATACACGGGAAGCCAACATCCACTACCATTATCACAAACAGCGTGTACTCATAGGCAGCCATGGGTGCATTGTGCACAAAATAATGGCAAAAGCCTAAGTGTAGGGCACATTCAACATTGGCTATAACCTCTACATACAAATCCTGTGGCTGACAAACCTACGCTAACCGCCTATGGAAGCTTTCTCACAAGTCCTCACTTTTTCTTCCAACCAAGATGCATTATGGCCCTCCATTTAAAGTCACCTCAACAACTTAAATTCTCTGTCACAAATAAAGTCACAGGAAAGAAAATGAATCCCTATTGTTTTTTATTCCTTTTTGTTCTTCTCTTTGGTTGTTTTTGTTTTTGTTTTTGTTTTTTGTCAATTTAGAGCATATAGCCTCATTTCCCAACTTAAGCCATTCTTGGGTTGAATACACCAGGGTTCTGTCTACTCAGGAAATGGTTCCTAACTGAATCCTTGCACTCCAGGCTTCTTAGCATCATGTGGTCTTCAGCATAGCTGAGCTGTCCTGAGATGCTTGGAAGCAGTTGATACATAATCAACAGCACTTACCTTCTATGCTGAGAGCTCTCTTGCAACAAGACTCCATTGCTGTAATGGACTGCCTAATCCTGTGCATTTTCCCCACTGAGAGGTGATTATGTCTGTCACCCTTATAATTGTCAGGGGTGGCTCATTCTCATTAGAATGACTTCAGAGCTGCTGAGTGCTGAGCCCTAGCGATTATCCACTGAGGTTTTGTGGGTTGAAAAGGCATGCTGGGGAGCCTATTACTTTTCTTTTCTTTTGGTAAGTCGACCTAGGAAGCTTCTAGAAAAATCAGTTGAGATACAGTTCTTCCAGGACCTTATTTGGGTTGGGTGAAGGCAGGATTTAGAATTGTGTGGAAATATTAGTCCCAGCTGCCGTTTTATTTTGGGGTTGGGCTTGGGAGTGACAGTACTGGGGAGCAAACTAGGGGACTTGTGCCTTCTAGGCAAGAAAGGGCTCTATCTCTAAGCTGCCTTTCTAGCTCCAGTTTTAATGAGAAAATGGCTTGAGCTCCCATAAATCCTCGAGCTCAGCACACCAGCTTAGCTCGGCACAGAATGTGCCATTCTGCTTGTTCAGTGTGGACATTCAGGCTAACGCTGTTCTGACTTCCATATTTTTGACTATATAATTAAAGCAAAAATATTGACTGCCTGCAAGCATGGAAGCATGCCAAACTAAAGCTCTAGGGCTGAAAGAAACATCCACCCACCAGCCCTGGGCCAGCCATATGGGTGCTGTAAAGACTAAACTACCAAAGTAGGTACTAATGTATGACCTAATATTAGACAGAATTGTCTCTTTGTTTAAAAAAAAAAAATCTGTGTGGGAACTGTGCTTCAAGATCTAATTTTCTAGGAAATAGGTCTGTTCATTTAACTATGGCAGTACAGAAAGGAAGTTTCAATAGGGTGAACAGAAAACAGTGAGTGTTTCAAGCAAGCCCAAAAGGTAAGTAGAATGTCCAAGTCACGTGAGCTTTGTTTGATTGACAGATTTGAAATATTAAGGAAACAACCACTGGGGCATAAACTAATATTTAGAAGCAGTTGCCAAATAATATGCTGTCTTTCCAATGGTTACAGTATCCCATGAAAGGCTCTCCTGACAGAGCCTCGCTCCTCTCATGTTGATTTACAGATCCCTATTCCCAAAAATGCAGTCAGTTTAATTTATAGTAACCCGGGGCTAACCAAGGAAGTGGAATCAGCAGATAGCTGGCAGGAGAGAGAGCAATGAGTGCAGCTATTCATATAAATCTTCCTCTGTTTTATTAACTATGGGACATCAAAGACATCCAGATTCCTGGCTACTTATATGTACTTGGCACCTCTGTCAACATGCCATTAACCATCCAAATTCTAAATCATTGAATGAGACCTGTTTGTGCCAAAAGGAACTTAAAACATTATTTAACCTAAGGGTCTGGTTTTGCAAGTAGGAAAAAAGGGTGTGCTCTAAATTATCAAGTGTCTAGCCAAGCTCACCAGTTCATTTGCAGCTAAGCAGCACAGAACTTGTTGCTTGCCTATAGCCTAGGATTCTCCCCCCTCTACTTTCTATGTCAAAAACCTCTGAATTGTAAAATTGCGAATTAGCCACACCAGCTAGGGTGATCTGAGTAGCGTACACCAAACTCAACTCAATGTGAATCACATCTTTTGGGTAAACTGAGGATACCTTGAATGTTTCTTAAAATCCATCAGATTATTGGGATATTGTTGGGAACGATAAAAAAGTAACTTACTGGCAAAGTCATTGTGAAATAAGTATCCATTGACTGAGCTTTTCTTCTTAAATATCCATTGATTGAGCTTTTGGCTGACACAGTAACAATGCACAAAGATATCTAGGCTGGCTGCTCTTGGGAAGACAGGAAATTTCAGCTCTCACCTATTTGAGAACAAATCCAGGGAGCAATGATTCCCCAAATACACTTCCTGGTTCTGAGATCCTATGAGATGAATTTATATATCTCCGTGTTGAATCAACGGCAGCATTTTTTGCAATATAAGCTCATAAAAATTTAACTTCTTCTCTAGCTCTTCACTGGTCACAGAGAATATTCACCTATATAAATTCATTATTTTCTAATAACTTTGTGAGGTTAGAAAGGCAGAAATAAAGTACATTGAGCAGAGTTGAGAGGAGAAAAACATGAAGGTTGAGAATGTTGACTCAAAGAGATTCAAAATTAAGCCTTCACTCTGTTTTTAATACTAGTAACATGAGTCTCCGCTTCTCCATTGGGAAAGTGGCTGTGACTAAGACAAGATGTCATGATTGTCACTCTAGATCTGCTGAGTCCCGTTCCAAAACTCTTGCAATCGCCAACCTCCTGTTATAGCATCCTCTCTTCTTTTCTGTGTTCTGGTTCTGTACTTCCTACTGCTGACCAATTCTACTGACAGGAAACAACTAGGAGCATGCTCAGCAAACGCAAATCCATCAATCCAGATGTCAGACCCACCCATCTCCTTTATTAGCTCTTACACACTTATATACTACAACCTGCCTTCCTTACACTGAGCCTGGAAATCAAACAGCTTGACACCAACTCTGTGCCCCCCAAGCCCCATGAAATCACACAAACTAACCAATCATGAACTTTCTTGTCCTGCCTCACTTGTTTCTTTATGAAAAAAATAACTTTAATATGTTTTCCATATTTCTCCTGTGCTCCTGATGCAGCCTGATGCTTTGTGTAGCTCTCCACAGTGAAGTAAGGCATGCCCTCTGCAATTGAGAATAGTTATTAACTAGTTCTTCAATGGGAAGCCCTCTCTCCTTTGATGGCCTAAACATACCTTGAATCTTTTAACAATGACCTGCATTTCAAAGTGCTCCCACGTCTCTTAACCATTCTCCACCTATCACCAGTATAGGAGAGGTCATCTAACAGATAGTAAGTTACTATGATAACTAATGTTTGTCAACTTGACAGAACCACAGTGGCCAGCTAGTTGGTTGAATATTAGCCTGGTTGTTTTGTCTCTAATATGTTATTATTTTGGATAAGATTAATACATACATTGGTCAGCTTGGACCAGAACAGATTGCTCTTTCTAACAAAGATGGACCTCAATAGGTTTGTTTCTTGGATTCTTTCTTTTAGGGGTGTGTGTGTCTGTGTGTGTGTGTGTGTGTGTGTGTGTGTGTGTGTGTGTGTGTGTGTGTGTGTGTATGCATGTACGCATGCTCACATTTTTTGCTGCTCTGTATCCCCAGTCCTGTGGTTTTTGCAATAAGGTTTCCCTAATGAGCCCAGAGTAGCCTAGAATTTATTATGTATCACAAGCTAGCATCTAACTCAAGATCATCTTGTTTCTACCTCTGACTCATCAGAAGTAAAAGCATAACCCACTAACCCACAGTATCTAACAGACTAAATATCTTACCAGAAGAACGGCTGATCTCCTCTAAAATAATTCTGCAGCAGAGATCTTTGAAATAGGATTCAAGTCTTCCCTGGGCTCCAGCCTGCTGTCCTTTCTTGCAAACTTCAGAACTGCAACTCCATAATATCATGGATAAATTTCTTAAGCATGAAACATACAGAGAGAGTGAGAGAGACAGACAGACACAAACACACACAGAGACACAGACACAGACACACAGACACACAGACACAGACACAGACACACACACACACACACACGCACACACACACACGCACACACAGGAAGTTCTGCTTCCCTGAAGAATTCTAACATAAAGACAATGAGTCTAAATATACAAACCACATCTGCTGTAAACAATAATGCTCTGAGCAGCATCTTTATAATTGGCAAAACTAAGAAACATCCCTAATGGTCATTCACTGTGATTGGTACAAATAAATTACAATCTGCTCATCAATGAACTATGGGACACTGAAGAGAATAAATGGACTCGACACAGCATGTTTGACAAATGAAGCAGTGAATGAGGCAAAATTCACCTGTGCTCATCATCTCCGAGGGAAGTAGAAGAGCAGGAGTCAGGGACCCCAAAGGGCCATAGTGTGTTCCTGGCAATGGTCTGTTCCTTCAGCTGGAGTTTAGACACATATGTGAGACAGTTATTGATTAATTCACTCATCCATATACATGGTGACCTATCCCCTTGCTGGTATATGTATTCTATTTCCTACTATAAAGGTAGGAAAAAATAAAATGATTTCTCAGTTACTCATCACTCTAGATTGAAACTCTCTGTAAGATATAATGAGCATCCATACACTTAAAATGCACAATTTAGAAGTGAAGTGTTAAATGTGCAATTGTTGTGAACGTGTTGGAACTTTCAAGAACATGGAGAAAACTGAGTCTTTGGGCCTCAAAAGAACCCAGAAGGTAAACTAAGCAGTCTTATATTTCTATGAGAGACAGAGTTCCACAGACACCCAGACACAATAATCCTCCTGGCATCTAGGATGAAGGGCTTTTGTTGTTTTCTCTGTTTGTCTTTTCTGTGGTGGAGCAGGAGATAGGGAATGGAATTTCTCACTGTGATTATGTTGTATGTCTCTGGAAAACCTAAGTAAATCAGACACACCATCTATACTGCACACTTCAAGAACTGCCATCCAGTCCCTAAACTGTAAAGGGGGAAAAGGCAGAGAATACAAGCTAAAGTAAGCCTATGTGTTGTGTAGGCAATAACAGATACACTTGAATTTCAGACAAGGGGAGAAAGGAGTGTTCATGTGCTTGGAAGTGACTGCACTCAGGGACAGTTGATTGGTTTTTTATTTATTGATATAAAAATATTAAAATAGAAGTAGAATTCACATAGGATGTGGTGGTGGGAAATGGGAGCACAAGAGATTTGGCAATGCTGGTCTTTCAGTAGACCTTGGTGTCTGTAGGTCCTGAGTTATATACTCAGCCTACAGACATCACATGCTCATATATCTAAACCTACCCCTGCAATGAAACCCATACTTCTTCAGCTGGCCTCAAATCCATCCTTCTCTTCCTCCTCCTTCTCTTCCTCCTCCTCCTCCTCCTCTTCCTCCTCCTCTTCTTCTTCTTCTTGCTCCTCTTTCTCTCCTTCCTTCTCCTCCCCTTGACCCTCCTTCACACAGCCTGTGCTATAACCAATCTCTTTCACTAGACTTAGAAGAATAGACCAGGAGCCATAGCTTTCTATCACTGAACACCCGTCCCTTACCAACAGCAATGTGACAAACTCTTCCTCATCCCTCAAGATCCAGTGCTTCTCCACCCAATCTGAGCATGGTATTCTCTGCTTCAGTCCTACATCTATTCACTCCCCTCTTATTTCCATCTGACCCACCTTCCTCTGCCATTTCTCTGCTCACCCCTCTCCCTTGCCCTCTCTCAGCCCACTTTGCTTCTCTCTGTGTTGTCCTCAGTTCCTCCCTCTTCTCCACTCTCCCCTTCCCACTTTGTCCGCTTTGGTCTCTTAGTAAAGAATAGTTGGGAATCAAATGTATCCAAATGAGGCTGTTTACAGTAGACAGAACAACAACAATTGTGCCCTTTTTCTGGATGCCGCATCATTTCTGGCATAATGCCTTCAGAAAGAGCCTCTAGTGAAGCCGCCGGCATCAGGAAGACCACATGAAACCGAATAAAACATCAACATTGGGCAAGTGGGGTTCATCATGCATTTTTTAAGCCCTAGAACACAGAGCAGAACAGAGAATTGGATTCAGTCAGCCACACACAGTCTTTTTTAACTGGATGAAACCTTCATTTTTTTCCACTCAGGACTTTCATATTCAGAAAGCCAGCAAAAATACAGCTAAAACTGACGTCTATGCTCCAAGGCCAGATCTTTTAGATGCATATGCTCAACCCTTTCAGGTTCTGGTCCAAATGCCTGTGAGTCCCTGTCGTCCTTGCCTCTGCTTCTATATTATACCTATAGGACAATATGCTCAAGCCTTGAAAGTCATAGGACAAATAAAAAGGAACAATTCTGTGAAGTACTCTGTCATCTTCAGTGAAGCCCTGTGGCTCCCACACTCAGGCAAGGCATTGAAAATGGCTGGCGTACCTCTTCTGGCCTATGAAATGACAGGAACATCTTTCATTTCTCCAAGTAGCTCTGAGAATTGAGTGGAGGAAATGAAACAAGTGAATCCTCCCATGGATAGAAATTGAAATAGAGAACCCCAGAGGTTCACTTAACCTTCTATGTCAATGAGCATGCATTCTGTGCACTGAAAGACAGCACTTCACAAAATGGAAAATCAAGATACCTTCAAGATAGGTGACAAAGAAGATCCTACGTCCCCTTCCCAACCATGTAACTGGAAAACGAGAGCACTGGTATCAGGGTCCCAAAGAGAAATCATAGAAATCATTTACAGAGAAGAAAAAAGGAAAAAGAAAACTCTAACAAAAAGGAGGATCCAAATGACTGGAGAAAGTGATGGTGTCAGGGAAGAAATTAAATGAGGCAAAGAAAAAGATGTCTTGGTGAAAGGGTTTCTTCTATTGCTATGATAGAACACCATGACCTACAGGCAAGTTCGGGAGGAAAGGGTTCATTTTGCTATGAAAGGAAATCAGAGCAGCAACTCAACCAGGGTAGGAACCTGAAGGCAAGACCTAATGCAGAGGCCATGGAGAGGTGCTGCTTACTGTCTTGCTCACCATGGCTGTCCAGCCTGTTTTCTTATAGAAGCCAGGACTACCAGCCCAGGCATGGTACCACCCCCAATGGGGTAGGCCCTCCCCCAACAATCCACCCTCCCCCAACAATCACTAATTAAGAAAATGCCTTACAGACAGATCTTATGGAGGCATTTTCTCTGAGAGGATCCCTCCTCTCAGATGACTTCAGCTTGTGTCAAGTTGACATAGAATTAACCAGCACATGGGAGAAAAGAGAAGATACAGAAAAGCAATTCTTTAGTTATCTTCGTCATCTGAGAAACACATGCCAAGACAGGATTAAACAAATAAGGATTTGATTCAGGGAAGAAACCACACAGAAAATAATTGGTAGGAGACTGGAGAGGGTGAGAAAGCTGTCAGACTGCAAGTTAAGCCTGACCCTAGAGATGGAGAGAAGGAAAGAAAGGTTGGTGGAAAAATCTCAGCCTGCTGTGTGGTCTGAGAGAATTGGATAAGACTGGAAACAACTGTATGAAAAGTAGGTCTGCCAGGTGAGTTCACATTGCCTCTCAACCCCTGAGTCAGCAAGTGGTACCAAACTGAACTTCATCTGCCGTTGTGGTGATACTTTGGCCTGTCCTTATATAACAGTGGCCTATCTAGGAGCAAAAGATCGATCCACAGAATATGAATGTGGACAAACACAAGGACCTGAGTTTGAATCCCCAGAACCCAGTAGAGCCAGGTGTAATGCTTCAAGTCTGTCATCCCAGCACCCCTACCGCAAGATGGGAGGCAGAAACAGGAGAATCCCAGGGATCTCCTGGGGCCAGCTAGTCTAATACACACAGCATCGAACAACAAAAGAGAGACCCTGTTTCAAACAAGGTGGAAAGCAAAGATCCACACCTGAGATTGTCCTCTGACCTCAACGTGCACACTGTGGCAGCACATATCTAAGCTCATATACACAAATAAATAATAACCAAAACATAAGTAAACCAATAAATCAGAGAGAGATGCACCTCAGTAGGACTAGGAAAACTTGTTAGTGAAGCTAAGACACATGATGCTTGCTCAGTAACTTTCCTAATCTTCTAATCTGGGGAGGTATAATGAGCTACAAAGTCTACAGGCAGACAGCCAAGCCTAGTGGTAAGACATACTGTCACTGGAAAGCAAGTATGAGTGTATGGGAAACTACCCATCACAACTGCTGCAAAAACCAAAGCTGGGTGCAGCATACAGGAATGGCACAGGCATTTGGCACAGCAGCAAAGATGAACTGTTAATTAGGTGACTATAACCTCAACATCTTGCTTGTTGCCATAGTGAACACGCCCCTCACTCCAGATGTCATGAGCATACACCTCTGCCATGAATCTGAATGTAATACTTTCGATAGGTGTGACCTCCCACCAAGTTTCCCAAAACATTTAGCTAGTAAAGAGGGATTGGTTTGTTTTGGGATCATTTGTTTCTCTCATCACCATCATAATCACCATCATCATCATACAAAATAGCAAATTTTATTATGACATTCTCACACATATATATCACTGTATCTTACTCATACCTTGTTCACACTACCCTCTTATCCCTCCTCTACCAACCCCCACATTGTTCCACTCTTCCCCTGCCCCCATAACCAACCTCTGCTTTCATGTCATGCACACACATGTGAATAAGTATGTGTGTTAGCTCTAAAGGATGGATCCTCAACACAGCCTTTACCATTAGACCAGAGTACAATCCCTTTGGGCATCAAGCAGGACAGAGCCAGGCCTATAAACTCTTTCTCCACCTTCTCTTCCTCCTCCCCCTCCTTTTCCTCTTCTTCCTCCTCCTTCTCATCCTTTTCTTCCTCCTTCTTCTCCTCCTCCTTCTCTTCCTCCTCCTCCTCTTCTTACTCTTCTTCCTCCTCCTCCTCCTCCTCCTCTCCCTTTTCCTGGTAAACTTACCCAGAGAACACATCTTGCCAAAGAATAGATTTGCACACTTCCTCTACCAGGTGAAACAGGTTTAAGGATGCTGGCTGACTCCGTGGCAATTCTTTGCTACAATAAATAATGCAAGCTTCTACAGAAACTGAGAAGACATATACATTCACCTATACCTTTGTGCCTGCAACTGGAGAAGCAGGTCACAGACCATGACGAGAGCCCACCTTCTCCTGCTGTGAAGAGCCACTCATTTAAATCTCTGATTTGTGTCAAGAATATTCACAACATCAAGAGGCTTCTGCTTGTTGAAGTAGGAGAGGACAGAGTCCACCTGAAGACTCTGGTACCCAAAAAGTTTAAGCAATAACAACTTGAGGCTTGAGCACGGCTCCTCAAAGGTTCTACTAATGTGATTCACCAGGGGATCTTGTTAAGGTCAGACTGATTCAGAAAGACCTGCTGCTGCTGGACCTGAGCATGTGCATTTTTGGTAGCTTCCAGAAGATATGGTACTGTCACATGTTGAATAGCACATGTCTTAATGATTTAAGATGGCTTTGTGAATAACATGCAGGGACTTGGGTTTCTGGACATTTCCTGGCCTCTTGATCCAGGCAAAGTTTAAATCTACTGTCTCTACCTTCAGGTGAAGGCAGAGAAAACAGAAAAAAAAATGCTATGTTTCCACCTTTTGGGGAAACTTAGTGGTGTATTTGTGTATCCACTGTGTATCATGTCCATATAAATTCATGTAGAATATTATTGAGATTCTTCCTTCATTTTTCCTGGCATCTCTTCCTTTTCAGGGGCCTGCTGGGAAGTCACTGTCCCCTTCCCAGTCACCCCCTCCCACAATCCTTTCCTCCATTCCTTTTTCCTTAGAGAGGGTAGGTGCACCCTTGGCTATCCCCCCACACCCTGGCACATTGAGTCTCTGCAAAGCTAGGCACATTCTGAGGCCAGAAATGGCTGATATGACGAACATATCCCAAAAACAGGCAACAGGTTTTGAGATAGCCCCTGCTCTAGTCATTCAGGTTCCACATGAAGACCAAGCTGCACATTTGTCACATATGTGCAGGGAGGCCTAGGTCCAGCCCATGTATGAAGCAGGCATATTTTTACAGATACAGAAATCATAGCTCAGAACCCTTAAATGAGTTGTCTATGGTTGTACAACTTTTAAGTCTTAGAGCTGTGGTTTGAACCCATAACCCTGACTCTATAGCCCATAGACACTCAAACAAGAGACAAAGTAGAGTCATGTAAAACAAGATTAATCTTTACACTCAAAGAAAAAAAATAATGTTAAAATATGAGGTGCAAGAAAAAGGTAATAACAAGATTTTTCAAAAAAATTCTGAGACAAATCTGTCATTATATTCAGTGTGACACCAAGTTCCATCTGAAAGTTAAAATATAGCATATATGATATCACACAGTCAGACACCACTCAGATTATATAACAAGGGAAAGGCTGCTTATCAAAGTGGAAAAAGAATGGGAAATGGGGTTCATCATAGGCCTTCAAAGAGGCCATAAAAATGTCACCAAGGGGCATGAAGCCTTTCCTGTGTAATTAACTCAAAGGAGACAAAAGGTTCATTATAGGAAGTTTACCTTAGCCTCAGAATTAGTAAGTAAACTAGAGAAATTATCCAAAATAAATAACAGAGAAAGAGATCTTTTATATCATGTAAACAATGGGGGGTTGTTAAAAGTAAAACTAGCCTACCTCATGTTCAGACTAACATTTGAAAGACCTTCAAAGGGGTTCACAAAGCTACTCATCAGATCTTTATGAAATTATTCTCATAGCATACAGCCTCAGGCCAAAGACACAAAGTCTCCCATGGAGAGGAATGGAAGCCATCAATATGACTTTCAAGGGTTTCAGTCAGCGGTCTGCAGGCTTAACAGAAGGCAGGCAGAGGCAGTGAGATGGCTCATTATGTAACAGTACTACTTTGCAAGCCTGATGTCCTGAGTTCAAGCCCCAGAATCCACAGTAGAATAAAAGAAGAACCCCACAAAAGATGTCCTCCCATCTCCACAGGCCCACATGGTGTGCCCCTGCCCATACATACACACATAATAAATGGAAGTGTTTTATGAAGAAGGCAGGTGAGCAAATTGCTTTCACAGTAAAAACTGAGGGGACAATAAAGAGCGTTTGGTTTGGGTACTTAACCCCTGTCTAGGGCTGAAGAGGGAATGAAAAAAGGACAAACAGACACATAGACACACAGACAGGAAAGCTGGGGTCTGGTAGAGTATGCAAGCACTGGCAGCACAGAACCTCAGCATGTTTATTAAGGACAACACAGATGGAGTGATTAGGTAGTCTCCATAGAAGGTCTCCTTGGTAGCAGTCTCAGATCCTCAGGCTATACACATTCTGGAGGAGAAAGAAGAAGGTTCAGTTACTATTCATTGCACACCCTGGTCAACCATTCATAAATGCTTATACACAGACTCCAAGAAAACCTTTACAACTACGCTTAAGCCTGGCCCATATGGAGAATGGCTTTGCCAATTTTCCATGGGTCCAAGGCCTTCAAGTCGTTGGCATGGCTGTGCTCATATCAACAATACACGTTTCATCAGGACTGCATTCCTCAGGGCTTCCTCTGCTCCCTGAAGTCTGTAGAGTGAGATGTGTCATGACAGACCACAAAACACAACTGAACCAATAGAGAAAAGTTAATTAACTCTGTAGCATTCATTTAGTATCTGTAATTCAATCCTGCACTAGAAGCAATACATCCAATAAGTATCTTTGCTGCACTTGGCTTAAACACTATTCTATGAACATAAGGATGTAGATGACAACTGATGTTGTATGGAGAGACTAGATGTTGCATGCCCTTGATATCAAGTAAGTGGTCACAAGGAGCTGGTGAAGACAGCTATCAATACAAGAATGGGTTTGCAGATCTCCAATGTCCACTCACTCTGTCCTTTGTAGAATACTTTCTTTGTCATTTTCCCATCTCATCTTCTATCTTGCTTTTCATTCACTTTTTGACTAAATAGGGCCCTGTGTCCCTGTAAAAGGCTAAGAAAACTAAGTTCAAGTGTCAGAGTGATTTTCCAGGAATACATCTTTCAACAAACAGTATATACATACATACATACTTGTGTGTGTGTGTGTGTGTGTGTGTGTGTGTGTGTGTGTGTACATTATTCAAAATGGGAAAGACTTTTAGATGCCATTGCTTACCCAATGAAGTGGAGATCACCATCTACAGGCACCTGGCAAGGATTACAGGCTGGTTATCAGAAGGGATGCACCACAGATCATTCAAATAGACTTTCCTGAAACTCAGCAAGAACTGTCTTGTTTCTGTGTACTCTACTTCCTATCACTCCTCCCCTTCATATTTACTTTATTTTATGTGTATGATTGTTTTTGCCTACACATATATGTATGCACAACATGAATTGAGGGACCATGAAAGCCAGAGGAGGGTAGAACTGCAATTATGCATAGTTGTGAGCAGAGAACTGAAGTCTGGTTCCCTGAAAGAACCACAACTGCATTCAGCTACTGAGCCACCTCTCCAGCTGCTATTTCATATTGTCCATGCCTGTCTCTTAAAGAGCCAGCTCCTTCCTCCCTGAGGACTTCTCCACTTGCTCATTCTACTCCCACGCTCTTGCTCTTTACTTAGATGAAGTTCTTAGTCACCCACTGTATCCCATTACCTGGTTTTGATTTCAATATGATGCTTGTCAGGGTTCTGATGTCATTCCATGTAGTATGTATGCATGTATGTATGTATGCATGCATGCATGCATCAGTATATATTATTTGTATGTACTAATGTCCTTCATGTACATACAACCTCTGTGGATCCCTGTCTATCACATCTGGTCACATATGGCAGGCATCCCAACTTTGACTGATGTTGGACAAACACTGTACTGAGACACTTGGAATATACTGTCAATAGGGAGAAATAAACTTCTCTGTGAGTCTCCCCAACCCCCTGCCCCAGGCCTGGAATCAACACACAAAGTCAGACTTGGTGAAAGACAGCTAATTTTCTCGGTACTGATACATCCTCACTTGCAAGGAGACCAAACCACAGAAGCTAAATTGAAATCTCCCCTCAGTAAGATGAGTTTTACCCAGTGCCTATGGTCTGTGGTCTCTAGATTTCAATTACTAGAGAGTCACCAGAAGTTCACAGTCATTCAGACTTCTTTGGCTCTGTGGAAGTCAAAGCTCAAATCTGTCACACCAGAAACACCTTCACAGACCTGGCTGTTTTGAAGGAGTTCCATAGAAACTGGAAGAGTTCCCAGCAGCAGCTTCCTGACTTCCAGCAATTATCTGAAGGTCTGATTAGCATTTTAAATGTCACCTGTATAAATTAAAACTGTTTACAGCTCACAATGTCATTATTTTGTGATTCATGATTTCACCACAACTAGCCAAAACTCACTTCTTGGAAAATCCCATGGTAAATGTTCCTGGCCAGTGAGGCTCAGGCAAGAGCTCCATCCTGGCTTAAAGATCCAGATTCTCTTCATTCTTCACTATGGTCATCTCTGTGTACTTCCCTAGAACATTTTGAGTATCTAACAATTTGAGAGACACCAGAAACTCTTCTTTCCAGTGACTTGTTATTTGCGTTAATGTATAGCTGATATAATACAAAAGCAGCTTTTCTGAGTGTGTGTATGCATATATATATGTATGTATATGTGAGTGTATGTATGTGTATGTATGTATGTATGTGTGTATGTATGTGTATATGCCTGGGGGTATATGTGTATGTTTGTGTATATGTGTGTATGTGTATATGTATGTGTGTATATATGTGTGTATGTATGTGTGTATATGTATGTACTATGTAAGTATTTGTGTGTATGTGTGTATGTGTATGTATCTTTGTGTGTATGTGTGTATGTATGTATGTGTACATGTCTGTGTGTATGCTTGTATGTATGTGTGTAACTATGTATTATGGATGTACGTATGTATCATCATACATACATTCTGCATCAGTCAAGCTTCTCCAACACATTATCTACCTTGTCAATGTGTACGATGCTTCCCCAAGAACTGAGAATGAAAAGGGGATTTTTTCCAAAATCATTTCTACTCACCTTTATTTTTTTAATCAATCAAACAAAAAAAACTATTTAAAAATAGCTCTTTGTGTAGTTTTTCTTTGGGCCAATAATATTTCCCTAGTTTGCTTTGGTTGCTTGGCTCTCAAATTACAGAGCAAGATACAATTTTGTCTTTTTTCTGGTCAAAGGCAGCAGGGGAACCTGGGCTGTGAGGCTATTTTTATAAGGACTCTAATCTTGGCTCTACTACCTACAGCTCCAGGTCCCTAAGCAAGACTGCTTACCTTACTTCTCAAGCCCAGTCTTATTCTACAGAGGATCATCATAAGGGACCAAGGAGAGCCCTGCACTCAGTCTCATGTGGACTCAGATGCCCATAGTAATGTTTGTGTGCAGGCAATTCTGTGGGCCTGCCCTTGGGGACCTAGCAATTACTTATGTCATCCCCTGACACCACTGCAATTGGATGCTAGACGTGGTGTGGATAAAAAAGGATCCACCCTCTCCCTCTCTTTCCCTGTCCCCCTCCCTCTCCTCCTTCCTCTCTCCCTTTCCCTACATTGTATTTCATAATACAAATAAGATGGGGAACGTGTACCCACAGGTATACAATTCCATCAAGTGATGCAATAGTTTTACTTGTAAGCCTCTAAAATGGAGGTCAGCAAATCTTTTCTGAGGAAAAAAAAAGCCATCCAGCAAACCGTTTGGAGTTTATGTATCATACTCCCCAACTCTTCAACTCTACCCTGGTGGTTTCAAAGTAACCACAGACAGCCTAGCTCTGTGCTCCAAAAGCCAGTTCCCTGCCGAAACTCCATCTCCTACTGATTTGTCTCTCCTCCGCCTGCACCCTCCCCATGGGGCTCTTGTTTCAGTTCTGGAATCTTCCAAGTTGTTCTCTCCTGCTACAGGGCTTTGCACTAGCTGTTCCTTTTGTGTGGCAAGTCCTGCTTTCAGATCAGCACGCCCTTGCTTCCTCCTTTGATAAAGGAGAGAAAGGTTTCCATAGCTGCCAACACTTCAGCCCCAGTTTAACTGTCCCCTTATTTTCTCCTGATACTCCTCAATCTCAGACACTGGTACTAAGAGGTCAGTTTTCACAAAATTGTTGTAAATATAGATATACTTTACTGGGTTTTTTCCTCAGTGTTGTGTGAAGGTAAGCAAACTTTTTATTTTGTCAGTTTTAGTTGTGAAACGATGCTACAGTTCACAGAGCAGGAAATGTACCAGCTCAGTTGTTATAAAGTTATGTGGCCTTGAGTATATTTGTGGTGGCTGCACCCTCTGTGTCCAGAGTCCATCCTCTTACAAGACTGAAACTCTACACGCATAAGACAAAAATTTCCTCCCTGTCAGGGTCCCTGAGTATGTCACTAGCAGCAGGGAAACAGCCGAATGAGGAGAAAGCTGAAACTCACTTAAGGGGTCAGCATCACTGTAAGCAGGTTCTGGGTCAAAGTTTTCCAGAGTCTGACCTCAAGGTTTACTTTCCTTACATCTTTAAACGCAGTAAAATTTGGGGGAAAGGTCTCCATGTGACAATGATCACAACAAAGCTTCCAGGATGGCTAAGTCAAAACTCCCTTGCAAAGTAGCAAAGCATCTGTGAACTTTACAACAAGATTGAGTTCTATTGCCTGATAAGCAGTCCTGGGGTAAAGGCCTATGGAGGAAGGATTTGCAATAAGCATAAGGGTGGGTTCTATTGAGTGAGGATGCCTGGGTTCTATTCACTAAGTGACTAAGCTCAGGATTGGGGAACAACAATGCTCAGGATTGGGAAGGATTCAGGTGAAGTCGGCTCCATAGAACAGCAAAAGATAGATGTTAGACAACATCCACTCCAGACTTCCAGGTGAAAAGGCATCATTTCCTTCCCTTGAAGAAAATAGGACCATATGTTTAACAGTTCTGGTTCCTCCAGTGCACTTTCTAAGCTGTGCCTCCTACACCTCTCCAACAGAGGTGTAGCTTAGAAGTAGACAGACCACCTAACATAAATAAGAGCCTGGGTTCAATCCCTAGCATTGAAAAACACAGTAATAATAACTCTCCCTTTCTCCTGCCCCCACCTCTAAGCAGTGGTAATGTATTAACTATTTTTAACATTAACTGTTCACATTTGAAATCAGATTAAAGAAACATCAATGAGTTCCTTGTCAACCACTTTCTGATATTTCTGACTTTCTGCATTTAAGTCCTGTTCCACACAACGAAGTCCATACCTGGAGTACTGGCTGGTTTTGTGTCAACTTGACACAAGCTGGAGTTATCACAGAGAAAGGAGCTTCAGTTGAGAAAAATGCCTCCATGACACCCAGCTGTAAGGCATTTTCTCAATTAGTGATCAAGGGGGGGAGGACCCCTTGTGGGTGGTACCATCCCTGGGTTGGTAGTCTTGGGTTGGTAGTCTTGGGGTCTATAAAAAAGCAAGCTGAGCAAGCCAGAGGAAGCAAGCCAGTAAGTAATATCCCTCCGTAGCCTCTACATCCTGCTTCATCACCTGCTTGAGTTTCAGTCCTGACTTCCTTTGGTGATGAACAGCAAACTTCCTTTGGTGGAAGGGTAAGCTTCTTGGTCATGATGTTTTGTGCAGGAATAGAAACCCTGACTAAGACACCTGGCATTATCAGACCAAGAACCTGTGAGTTAGACAGATCATGGGCCCTAGGAGAAAACCCACTACTGTTATTCTGCTAAATGGATATAGTTAAACCAATTCCAATGATTGATCATTATACCCATAGATTAATATGCCTCTCATCCTCATCAGAGAAGCTTCTACTTGTAGCAGATAGTGATCAACACAGAGACACACAATTGGCCAAGGTGCAGAGAATAAGAGATTGCAGAATGCTCAGCCCTAGCAGTAACAACTATACCATACCATAAGTTTCAGGGATCATTTCAGAAAAGGGGGCCAAAAGAGTGTAAGCACTAAAGATGGTGGATGGTGACAAGGAGCACAGTCATCTGAGCTCAACTGCACAAACTAACACACCGCTATTGCAACAGCAGATACAAGCCTATGCAAGACCAAGCCAGTCTAACTGTCAGCATGCATCAGGGAGCTGTGCTCACAAACCCACACCTTGCTGTGGTTCTATTAGCTATTGTTAGTTGCTAGGAAAGGGACAGATAGCTTTCCTAAGAGTAGCCTTCAGTGGAAGACCATATGTTCAAGAATACTTGGACAACATAAATTGTCTTGAAGGATTTTTTTTTTAAACGAACTTTGGATCTGGTGGGTCTGGGAATAGTTGGGGAAAGGAGCTGAGTATGTTCAAAACATGTTCTATGAAACTCTCAAAGAAATCGTTTAAAAAGTAAGAAATCACTGATGTGTCCTAATGAGTCCTGACACACCACTGCTCTGCTATGTTCTCTTTCATCCTCTTCCAGGCTCGGCTCTGTTCTCACTCCTCCTGTGTTCTCCACTTCTGCAAGAACAGGGACCTTTTCCTTTCTTTCCAGATCTGCCATAGATTGACAAACATCTGCCATAGGCAACAAGAGTGGCTGTTTAGCAACACACTAAGATGCCTTCAGGAGTGCACAAGGAAGTCCCACCTGCTGTGGTCAGACCTCCAACAGCCCTCCAAAAAACACTATCAGAGAAGAAGAGATAGCAGCAGGAAACAGGAAGTCCTGAATGCCTAGTTACTGTCTGACTTGGCACCATCAGGGCTAGATAGCAGATGAAGGAGAAAGAGGAAGAGACTGAAAAAAGTCAAGCAAATAGAAATGCAAGGAGATGAGGAGAGGAAAAAGTCAAGAATGCTGTGTACATTGCCACCCAAGTACCACTCAATTCCAGTCATATGTCCCATTCATCACTCCCTTCACCTCTGCCCCACCCCAATTCCTCCTGTTCCCATCCCAATCTGCCTTCAGTTCACCTGTAAAATGTAGAGAACCCCACAAAAGAGGGAGAGGAAGTGTTGCAGGAGCTAGAGGGATCATGGACAACAAGAACACAGTCCAGAGAATCAACTGAAGAGAAGCTGAACTGACCAACATGGACTCTGTATGGGTCTGAGCTAGGTCCTTTGCATATAGCATACGGTTATGTAGCTTGGTGTTCTTTTGAGAGTCCCAACAATGGGAGCAGAGGTTGTCTCTGATTCTTTTGCCTGCACTTGGGACTCTTTTCCTCCTACTGTGTTGCCACATCCAGCTGTAATCAGTAGTTATCCCTGGGAAGCATGGGAGGGGAAAGGTCAGGGGAGGAATTGGGAGGAGTGGAGGGAGGAAAGCTGCAGTTGGGATGTAATGTATGGGAGAAGAAACCTTGTCTCACACAAACAAACAAACAGTGCAGTGGAACTTCTATAGACAATGTGGTCTGGAGAGTTCTGGAATGAAACACTGGGGACATAGGAAGTAAGCTGACTGCTGATCTAGAAAGTGAAGGCTTCATCCTACATACTGGTCCTGTGAGCTCTGGCTTAAGTTAAGGGATATCATGATTCTTATATAAGGAAATAGTGAGCTACATGAGTGGCAGAAACTTTCTTTTCAGGGCTAGAAATGTAGCCCAAGGTACCATGCCTACCTGACAAGGCCTCAACTTCAATCCCTAGCACAGAAAAATAATAATAATAATAATAAAAATCAAATTTAATTCTTAAAACTCCAGAAGTAACTATAGGGAAACCATTTATATTTGCATCAAAAGGAATCTTCTCCCAAAATAAAGGAAAATAAAAATACATAAGCCAGAATTTCGTGTGATCGATCTCTCTAGGAAGCAAGGCAGATATACCCTGGAGCCAGGATCTTAACCCAATGAGTCTTGCCCTTGTCTCCAGCTGTGTTTCCATGAGACCAGATAGAAGTGCTGACCCAGTATGTATTGAGGTTGCTGAAGACATTCCTGCCAGAGAGTAATCATTCACCAGGGTTATGATTCACCAGCCTGATCGTGATTTTATGCAGCAAGCTTCCCTGTGAATCCTGCCTGACTCATTCATAGAAACATAAGGAGATTGTCTTAAAATGACTAAGATCTTACAGGAACTTTACAGAAACGTGTCAAGAGGATGCAAAATGGACTCATTGATTCAGACCATAACCTCTTGGAATGGATTGTATATTCAGTATCTGCCTGGAAGTGCTACTCCTTCCAAAATTAAGTATGTGTTGAAAACCTACCATGAAGAACTTGCATCATGCAATTGACTTGGACAAACACACATCGGAGCTATAAACTTTAGACGAACTCATGGTCCCATGGGGAAGTCGGTTTAGTTCAACCAGAATTTGTTGGAAGGAAAGTGCTGGAAGGTGTAGCAGCTAATATTTTTTTTAAACGCAACATGGGCCGTCTATCCTGGCAGCAGTGTGACTCTGCTTAGCTCAGGCTGTAGAGTGAAAAATTATAAAGACCATTTATGAAATATATATAGGCTTTTTCTTTACCCTAAACCTGAGCAAAAGAATGCAAGTTCCAGAAAGCAGAACTGGATGTAAGATTTCAGGCTTTCACCGCCCTGGGACACATTCCAGGTGGAGAGCATTATCCCTGAATCAGAGGACACTTGCTGGATTAACATTCCTCAAGCCTCAAGGTGGGGCTATGGCAAGTGAGAAATAGTTAACCTGAAATAGTTGGTAATGACAGGGTAGGGCACAGTGACATGGAAAAATTACATTCTTGAAAAGAATGAGTGTGCAGAGTGATTTTCACACGACTCTAAATCATTTAGGGTGGGTTCCTCTGAAATGTTCCACTGTTCTTGGTTACCCCCCCCCTTGAGGTTTTCCCAGTGTTACAGCCTGCTGATGTTCAAAATTTGTAAAACAACCAATCATGTGTAACCACGCAAAAATTTCTTCCTTTCCCCACCCCATGCTATAAAAAAAAAAAAAAAAAAAAAAAAAAAAAAAAAAAAAAAAACCTCAGCTTGCTGGCCTTTTGTCAAAATTCTGTTCCTGCATGGACGAGCAGTTTTGATCTTGGCTAGCCAACTCTCCCCAATAAACCTCTGCTGATTGCATCCAGGTATGGTTTCTTGTGATTTTGGGGTAGTTGTGATTTCCTGAGACTTGAGGAAGGGTCTCCCGAGTTTGGGGGTCTTCAAGGCCACCATGTTTCGTGGCCAGAAGCCAAGCACGCCACAGCTGAAAGTGGCCAGAGGCCACTCGTGCCACAACTAGACCTACGAGACACCAGAGTGGTGGTTGATTCTGCCAATCCACCATGCTGTCCACAATGCTTGGCTGAGCTCAGCCCATCCGGCCAACCATGTGGTACCCTGTAAAAATGAGACTCTAAAGCTTAATTATTATCCAAAGGCTTTATATATTTTTAAATGCTCAATTAACAAGATGCCCACACGATTAGAATTGTAAACCCAATTAACTAACCTAGATATGAGTAACTACCCAAGACTGCTAAAGACATGTGGACATCTCCAGCCATCTTCTCTCCTGCCCTCTCTCCTTCTCCCTCACTCCTCCTCTTTCTTCTCTTCCTCTCCTTCCCCTCTTCACTCCTCCCACATTAGCTCCTCCCCCATCAGCTCCACCACAAACAATGTAGTGGCTGCAGGAAACCATCCAGCTACAGTGAGGGACTTTAGACAACAGCTGCTGCCATTCCTTCTATTCATTGTACAAGTTAGGAAATAGATTGGTTAAGATTAAGGTGAAGGAACCTGACATACAACTGGATGTCCTGGCTCACAAGGCAAGACTAGAAGCCAGACTGTCACTGAGACAGTAGAATGTTGTAAAACAAAGGCCAAAGGCCACTGCCTTCAATAAGGAGAAGGAACTTTTTTTTTGACTGGTTTTAACTCAACAGGGTGTAGTGGTTTTTTTAATCTTGACAATGAGATGTTTTGAAATGCTTATACATCATAAATAGCCTAAATACAGCTTGTGAACACAGTAGTTATTCTGTGGTCACACCTACTCTAAGATGATAGCTCAGTCGGCAACGTACTTCCCTTGCAAGCCTGAGGACCTGAGTTCTACTATACTCTCCATCATGGTGTCTACTGCTGTGATAAAACATCCTGATCATAAGTCACTTGGAATGAGAGGAAACAGTTTGCTTCAGCTTGTGACTCCACATCACAGTCTGTCATCAAAGAAAGCCCAGGCAGAACTGGAGGCAGAAACCTAGAAGGAGGGATTCAAGTGGAAACCATGGAGGAACATTGCCTATTGGGCTGTGTCTTCAGGATCACTCAGCCTACTTTATTACAAAACTCAGGCCCACTTTCCCAGGGATGGTACCACCACAGTAGGCTAGGCCCTCCCATATTAATTAATTGAAAAAATTGTTTAAAGGCCTGCCTACAGGCCAGTATAATAGGGACTTTTTCTCAACTGAGGTTTCTTCTTTCCAAACACTATCCGGTATCAAGTTGGGAAAAAAAAAAAACCCACAGCAACAAAAATCTAACAATGACATCTGCAGAACTCATATAAAACAGCAGGGCATGGTGACCTGTTCTTGCAATCTCAGAGACAGGCAGAACCGTGGGGCTCTCTGGCCACCAGCCTAACCTTAGTTAGCAAGTTCCGGGCCAATGATGTGTGTGTGTGTGTGTGTGTGTGTGTGTGTGTGTGTGTGTGTGTGTGTGTGTGTTGTGTGTGTGTGACAGAAAGAGAGTGAGAGAGAGAGAGAGAGAGAGAGAGAGAGAGAGAGAGAGAGAGCCCCTCCTGTACAACAGAGATTTTGAAAGCTACCCCTCACACCTCTAGTCACACATCCTTTAACTCAGTAATATCACCTCACACCCTAACCACTTCAGACTCTGGAGACCACTATTCTGGGCCTATTTGTAAGATCAGATTACACAAATAAGAGACATCATGGAAGCTTGTCTTTCTAAACTCAACTCATTTCACTTAACATGCTGTCCTCCAGATCCACCTATGTTGTCACAAATGGTAGGTTTCTTTTCTTCTATGGCTGAATTCTGTGGGTATATGTAATTTTATAGGTGTTATTATATATCATATATATAATCTTATACACATGGGGTCTGAAGAGGTGGCTCAACGGCTAAGAGCACTTGCTGTTCTTGCAGAGAACCTCAGTTCAGTTCCTAGCACCCACATCAAGCAGCTCACAACTGCCATTAATTCCAGCTCCAGGGGATCTGACTCCCTCTTCTGGTCTCTATGGTATTGCACTCACATCCACAAACATACATAATTAAAAATAAATTTTTAAAAAGGTACACATATGTATAATATTGACTTTGTCCTTAATAAACTTTTAAAGAATCTGAATAGACACACTAGAGTGTTAAAAGATTCAGGAAGGATAAGATGAGGAGGAGTCAGGAATAATTGGAGGGTGCTCTTGGACAAAATGATACTTGGTACAGACCTTGAAGAAATGGAAAGCACTGAGACAAAGCAGATAAGCACAACACAGAAGAACAAAGGCAAATGTTTGTCACATGAAACAGGCAGCAAAAGCAAAGAGTGATGGTAGCACACACCTTCTGCAGAATAATATTGTAAAGAAATGACAAGCAAACTTACACATTTGAGGACTTTTGAGCCCCTTGATGTGCTCTAAATGCACACTAACTGGCTATTGGAAGCAAACAGAACAGACTTACTGCTTCCGGGCATATTTGTGCTCTAAATGTTATATCTACAGCTAATTTCAAGAGCAGCTGACTTTCAGATGTATTTTATTTTTATTTTATGTGTATATTCCTGTTTAGATGTATGTGCACCTCATGTGCACCAGTGCCCATTAAGACCAGTTGAGGGCACCAGATCCCCTGGAACTGAAGATATAGGCAGTTTTAAACTTTATAATGTGAGTGTTGGAAAATGAACCCAGGTCCTCTGCAAGAATAGCAAATGCTCTGAACTGTTGGGCCATTTCGCTGTCCCTAATAATGGCTGATCTTAACAGTTCCACCAATTGCCGAAAAATGAACTGTGGACTTACAAACAGCTCCCATTCACCACTGTCTGGGGGTGTTCTGTTTAAGAGAGTTCCTCAGCCTTGACACTTTTCTGGTAAGTGCACTTAACTGGGCACTTATGGATCAGAGTCTCTACACATAATCAGTATGCCTTATAAACTTAATTCCCTGTAAGAAATCTTGGGCGGAGTCATCCCTAACAAAATCAGCAATTTTGCAGATTTAAAAATATTTCCAAAAGTTGTTTCAAGTCTTCTCTCTCCAAAAAGTATACTCTCACGTGCATATATTATATTTCTCCTCTTCCTCTGAACACACTTAATAATTATCATTAGCACATGTTTTCTTTTTATTCCTTAGAACACTTCTGAGCAGATGCTTTCAAGCAAATGACATACTGGTGGCCCAATTTGTCCTCCCAGTTCACTTTATTTCAAATTCTTATCATTCAACAGAATCTTGAAAATATATGTGACTCCTACAGACAAAGCACCAACACGTGACTAGGTCAAAATGAAAAGAACTTTTTTTAACTTTCAATCTTTCTTAAATTTCAGATCTCACAAAGCTTCGAAAGAGAAGCCAGTAGAAATACTTAACTCCAGTGGTTCTCAACCTTCCTAATGCTATGACCCTTTAATACAGTTTCCTGTGTTGTGGTGACCCCCCCCAACTATCAAACTATTTTCATTGCCACTTCATAACTGTAATTTTGCTACTGTTATGAATCATAAATAAAGATATCTGCTATGCAAGGTATCCAATATGCAACAAGGGTTGCTTGACTTCCAAAGGGGTCTCAACCCACAGGTTGAGAACCAAGGCATAACTCCTTGCTTTCCCCCCTCTCAATTATGAGTCATTTAAATGCAAAACAGTATCTGTAGTTGGGGATCCTGGAGAAAAACACTGAGACGATGAGCCTCATGAAAGTGGATTCTTAAGGAAGTTGTATCAGTCGGCTGGGACATCCATTAAAAAAGAAAAAGAAAATTGCCACACCAATTAGAAGTATGTCTATCTCTGTACTCAGGCTCATGGGCAGCTTCTCTCATCTATGGCACATAACCAACATCAAAATGGCACTTGAAAACCACGAATGGTGGCACACACCCACAATCTTAGTCTCTGAAAGGTATAGAGTCAGAAGGTTTAAAGTTCAAGTCCAGCCTCAACTACATAGAAAATCTGAGGCCAGCCTGATCTACATGGCATTCTTGAAAGTTCCTGCCACTCCAATCTGCATCAAGTAGATGCAGAGAGTTTTCCTTACATCTGTGTCAGCCCTCTCTCTGCCTTTGCCTTCCTCTACCTTTAAATATGCTGCCTCTTTAACTCTTTCTTAGCCAATCCTAACAGATATGTAACTAAATGTAAATATATACTTACATATGTATCATATAATAAGTGGTATTAGTAAAATTGCATGTATCTATGAACACAGTCAAGTGAAATTTAGAATTCATAGCCAATAAAGATGATACAGGTTTTGTACTTTTTTTTTTTTTTTTTTTTTTTTTTTTTTTTTTTTTTTTTTTTTTGAGACAGGGTTTCTCTGTATAGCCCTGGCTGTCCTGGAACTCACTCTGTAGACCAGGCTGGCCTTGAACTCAGAAATCCACTTGCCTCTGCCTCCCAAGTGCTGGGATTAAAGGTGTGCGCCACCGCCGCCCAGTGGTTTTGTACTTTTTATTGTTCAATAAATTTTGACATTATAGAATATAAAGAGAAAAGGACCTGGCATGGGTGACTGTTAAACAAGAGAACCTTATTTTTCCATGGTTCCAGAGAGCAGATGTCCACAAACATCTTTGTATGTTCTTTGGCTCTTTCTTCCAAGGGTTTTCTTCTTACCTTGCAGATGGCCAGTATCTTTCTATGCCCTTTTCTCTGTATTCCTGTGTCCCTGGCATCCCTTTTTGTGTCCAAATTCTCTTGTTACACAGACAGCAGTGAGCTTGGATTGGGACCCACATTCTAATGGCGCCATTTTAACTTTCTCATTCCATAATGCCCCAGTCTTCAAGTACCATAACACTCTGAGGTCCTGGGGGTTTGAAGACTTTAATATAAAATCTGATAACTGACACCATCTGTAACACGAGTACTTTGAGGAGAAAACTATAAGAAACTAAGGGAAACTGGGGTAGCAAAAAGGTGGCTCCTGATCTCACAGAAAGCTCTGGAACCTTCATGCAAGACTAGGCCTTTCAAAGGCTTTGGCTGCATGGCCATACTTTTCCTAGACACCTTCTGTTGATGTGGCTGCTGTGAGTCAAGAGCAATTCATTAGAAGACCCACTGATGGGCTGTTGGCAGGAACACTCTCAACAACTGTGAACCATGTGCCAGCTGGGTCTATATGATCCTGACAGAGAACCTGCAGTGGTTACTTCAGATAGATAACAGAACTCCACTTCAATAGGACTTCACTACTGTCTAATCAACCAGCCACAGTAAATTGCCAGCATATTTAAATGCATGCAAAGTGTACAACTTATATTCCTAGATTATTATGGTAGAAGGTGTGAGAGTTAAGATGGAATCACTTCTGTTAACTAAAATCAAAGTGTATGGGTTTTTTTTTGGGGGGGGGCCTTTGGGTTTTTTTTCTTTTTTATTGGTTATTTTATTTATCTACATTTCAAATGCTATCCCCCTTCCCAGTTTCTCCTCCACAAACTGCCTATCCCATTCCCCTTTCCTCTGCCTCTATAAGGATGCTTCTCCACCCCCACCCACTTCTGCCTCACCCTCTCTTGCTTCTCCTTATGCTGGGGTATCAAGCCTTCACAGGACCTCCCCTCCCATAGATGCCAAATAAGGCAATCCTCTGCTATATATGTATACATGTAGCTGGAACCATGGGTTCCTCCATGTGTACTCTTTGGTTGGTGGTTTAGTCCCTGGGATCTCTGGGGAGTCTACTTGGTTGATATCGTTTTTCTTCCTATGAGGTTGCAAACCCCTTCAGCTCCTTTAGGCCTTCCCCTAACTCCTCCTTTGGGGACCCCATGCTCACTCCAATGGTTGGCTGTGAGCATCCACCTCTGTATTGGTCAGGCTCTGGCAGAGCCTCTCAGAGGACAGCTATACCAGGCTCCCATGGGCAAGCTCTTCTTGGTATCAGCAATAGTGTCTGGGTTTGGTGTCTGCAGATGGGATGAATCCCTAGGTAGGGCAGTCTATGGATGGCCTTTCCTTCAGTCTCTGCTCCACTGTTTGTTCCTACATTTCCTTTTGGCCAGAGCAATTCTGGATTAATATTTTTGAAATGGGTGGGTGGCCTCATTCCTCAACCAGGGGCCATGCCTATCCACTGGATATGGTCTCTACAGGTTCTGTCTTCCCTTTGTTGGGTATTTTGGCTAATGTCCTCCTTGTTGGGTCCTAGGACCTCTTGGGTCCCTGGCATCTGGGACTTTCTAGTGGCTACCCCCAGGTCCCCTTCCCCACTGCTATACACCTCCTTTCCTTTTGAATAAAAGGTTCTTACCTATAAATGTCTGATATCAAGTATCATCGAAACCAACCCTCTCCTGCAACCACAGTTTCTAGAGAGACTAATGCTACTCTAAACAGAAAGGAGTTCTGCAAAGACAGATGCCCCAATAAGCTCCAGTCTTATTATAAATAATTGTGACCAAAGACTATTATTTCTTTAAACTCTTATGCAAGCCTCCTCAATAATTGCCTTTTCGTGTCTCCCTGTATCTTAATTCCTCTGAGCATGCCTACAGTTTTGATGCCATCCTTATTCCCATTGCACTGTTCTTTGCTGTTTGCAATCCCACTCCCAAGTAAAACTTGATTTACTTCTATTGTTTGCTCCTCGTGCTTTTCTTGATCAACATCAGCTATAAACGCAAATATTCAGAGTAAAACCTTGTGACGATTCATAGTGCCACAGAATTTCTTCGGAGGGATTCCACCTCGAGTTCCACTTCATGACTCTAAAGATCTGCTGAGGCAAGAATGGTTTCTTATTTATCTGTCCAGCTCTAGAAATAACACAATGACTGGCACCTAGTAGGTGCTGGGCAAATGTGCTGAAGAAACAGATGTTCAAGGGGTCCTCAAGTATGGTGACCAACTCATTCTATTTGCCCAGGACTTTCCCATTCTAAAGTTAAAAGTCCCACACCCCTGACACAGCTTTAACCCCAGCCAACCCTTCAATGGCCCTTCTACTCCTTGGATCCTTCTCACTACTTCTGTGCCATGGCTACATTCAAGTAAATCCAAATAGTAACTTCATCTTTACTAAATGTCTCCCACAAGTTACATTCATAAAGATGTGGCAAACAGGTATGGTAAGGGGGATGCCCCTGCCTCATACTTAACTGAGGAGCTATTGATAGTTGATAGCTTCTGGGGGTAGGGGGCTGGGAAGAATGAGTTTGCTTTTTGTAATCCTTGGTACTTTGACCACAGTCCAGTGGATGGACCCTCATCTATGAGCATATATGTGTAACACTAATTGGATTTGTTGGAATATTTTTTTTTTAAATTACAAGAAGTTGGGACAGGATGAGGGTTAGAAGTAGATCTTAGCAGACTTAGGGAAAGTGAAGGGTGAAATGTGGCCAAAATGCATATATACATGTGTTAAATTATTATTGTCTTAGGAGTTTACTACTGGGAACAGACACCATGACCCAGGCAACTCTTACAAGGACAAAATGTAATCAGGGCTGGCTTATAGGTTCAGAGTTTCAGTCCACTATCATCAGGGAGGGAGCATGGCAGCATCCAGTCAGGCATGGTACAGGGAGAGCTGAGAGTTCTACATCTTCTTCTAAAGGCAGCAAGGAGAAGACTGGCTTCCAGGCAGCTAAAATAAGGGTCTTAAAGCCCATGCCCATAATGGCAAACTTCCTCCAACAAGGCCACACCTACTGCAACAAGGCCACACCTCCTAATAGTGCCACTCCCTGAGCCAAGCATATACAAACCATCACAATTATTATATTGTAAGGTCTTAAAAAAGAATCACATACATGTGACAGATACAACATATATCATTTTTATTTTTCTTGTTTCTAATAGAAACATCACCCAAAACATGACCAAGACATTGACCCAGAAAATATTAGACTACAGTCTTAGTCTCACCTATATAAAGTAGCCAGTAGTCTGAAGGTACTCATTCCCAAGAATCCTGCCTTAGGCCAGAACAACAGGCTCCAGAAATTTGTGTTCATCTTCTATCCCAAAATGCTTCAGTCTCACATCACATTTCCCCACAGGCATGATTTGGTTTCTAAAATAACAGCACCACTTAGTGGGAACAAAGAAGACTTAAGGCCTGGAATATCTTGTTGTCCCCGAATAGACCATCACACTGTGTTCCACTAACAGGGACTCTTAGAATTACTACCAGAATTTGCACAGTATAGCAAGTTTAAAGAATCCATCCATGAAATTATATGAATAGTCAAGTAGGATTTTGTTTTTCTAGAGTCAGAGCCCATTTGATGCATTTATATCACACAGCTATTGGGCTGCATTGCTCCATGCTCCACTACTGCTATCCTCTGCACTGCGACCTTCCAATCAGAAAATTCTTCATGTAGTGAGAAATGAGTCCTCATCAGATCTCCCATGCTCATAGGTCTTCCTACCTATTCTTCCACAGGATCCAAGACTCCTTCCTTTCAGAATCAGTACTCAACAACATAACTCCATGATGCCAGTAGGGCAAGGAAGCCTGTGACTGACCTGCACCAGTTACTCCTCCCTGATGATAATAGTGCCCTGTGATTGGTCAGACCAAAGTCATTTATTTCCCCTGTGATTGATGAAGGAAAACGATGAAGTAAAAGGGAAGGGCTATGTATGAGACTTCAAAAAAATGGTGGAGAAGCACTAAAGAGGTGCCTCGGTAGTTAAGTGGACTTACTCTTCTTCAAGAGGATCCAGGTTCAATACCCAGCACCTACATCAGATAGCTCACAAGCACTTCTAACTCTTACACTTAAGTATCTAACAGACTCTTTTGGATTCCAGGAGTACCTGCATATATATGGTAAACATACACACATACACACACACACACACACACACACACACACGCGCGCGCGCGAATAACAATAAAAATAAATCTTAAAGCTTTCTTAATTGTAGTGAACTAGTCACCCCACCAGGCTTCAGCAGGTTGTTTCAATCCTCACACAGATGGCCCTGATTAAACTGAATGTGTCACAAACAAGACCGGAAGACATGAATCTGAAAAAAAAAGATGAACAGAAGGGGTGGGTGTTGATAAAGGCAAAAGAGAGGAAAGAAAGAATATAGGGGAGGGGGTTATCAGAGAATAGTCCATACATGTAGGAAACTGTCAAAAAGCAAATGTAATTACCAATAAAATAAAATAATTGGCAGTGGAATCCCTGTCTATTTGCCTCCATCTTTGTTTTAGTCTGCAGCACAGCAAAGCCTGGGCAAACTTGTAAGGAATCCATATTCATCTGGCCCACGATCCTAGTAACTGGAAGTCTAAGAACAGGGTGCCATCTTCTAGTGAGTACCTCAATGCTCCTGGGTAGCACAGTGGAGATAAAGAGAACACCTAAGAGACAGAAGGGAATGGGGGAGCTGAAATTAGAACAAAACCACTATCTCAAAGCTAACCCATCTCTGCAATAAAGGCACTGACTAACCCACCTAAGAAAGCAGAGCCCTCATGATCTTAAAGGTCCCATTGTCCTACCATGCTGACAATTAATTTCTAACAGGAAAAAAATTTTCTAACATGAGTTCAGAGTAGACATTCAAACCAAAACAATCCTCCTACTACCTATAAAGAGGACCTTTCTGTCTCACCACCCTGATTACATCATCAAATTTTCTGGCTAATCTTGCCTTATTTAGAATCTTCTTGGAGAAGGAGATAAAAATATACTATTAAAAATAATAATAACTTCCTGTGAAAGATTCAAAGGTCAAATAAATACGATAGTTTAGGTGACATACTGAAAACACAGGGGGACTATTCTTTTAGAGGGGAGGTTTTGCTAGCAGGCTGGGAAGTTCACAGGTGTTTTGGCAAAGCTTTCCCTACTGATGCCAGAAAGACCTGCCTCTACCCAGCTGCATTCTCCATTTAGTGTGAGTGCCCGGTACCAACTTCACTCTCTAATTGCCTGTAGTTAGTCATTATGTCTCAGCTGCAAGACTTGGGAATGCCAAGAAGCCAGCACACCCAGAGGCCTTTGTGTTTTAAATAAGTGGACCATAAAAAGAAATTTCCTAAGGAAAGTTACTGTTTCAATATATGTGGGCCAAAAAAAAAAAAAAAAAAAAAAAGGTGGGGGGGGGGGGGTCTGACTGTAGACAAAGCCAATCCAACTTTGAAATCCCTGAGCATTACGGAAGAAACTCAGAACAGCAACTGAAGTAGAAATGCGATTTTACAATCCTGTGTACTCATTCCCGTACATGGCTCAGACTACAGAGTGAGTTAGCCAAATCAGTTAGGGGATTCAGTTCTATTCTATGAACATTAATTGAGCTCTGTTTCAGTGCTGAAAAAGCCAATTAAAATTGGCTTTCAAATAATGGTAATTAATTACCGCACATAACAAGATGTTGGAGAGAAGCAGGCCCAGGAGTTGGTTAATCTATGAGCTAAACAATGTTAAGAAAATCAGTTGATGTTTTTATCCCATGGAGATAACATCACAATTTCAAGATGGCAGCCACTTCTTAAGACCTCTCTCTTCAGGATAATATGTGTAAGTAGGAATGGAGGCAGAGTTTCCCCGTCCCCTTCTCTCGTCTGGAATGCAAACCCTTTTCTCAATTCCTCTCTGTGTTTCTCTTACATATTTTTGGAGAGAATGAGATCTCATGGTCACTCCTATGCCAACAAGTCAGGAAGAAGGAATATTTGGTTCATGATATTTTAGACCTAGCAGGATTAATTTCTTTGGTGCAGGCACACCGTGTCAGGGCACTGGGTCTCCTTGATGAATTCGGGGATTTTATGGTAGAGAAGCAGTAAAGAAGTTGCTGTTGTGTAGACAACAGATAAGGATTTACTCTGAATATCTCTGTCTGCTCTGGACATACACAGATGGATGGACAAATTCCCATTTCCATGCACAGTCTCCTAGGACAGCAAGCATCCAGTCTACAATTTTGTTACTTACTTCCCTGTTTAATTTCATAACAGACCTAAAGCGATGAAAAGCTGTGCCAGTTTTGTGCTCTAAAAAATCACCACAATAGAACCTCTCCAATCCACATGTTCTTTCTACAGTGTGATTTTTAACATCACCCAGTGACAGAGTCCATATTTCCTCCTTAGGAATCAGGATAAATTTGTTGCTATAGCTGATGTGACACCGCATTACTTGGAGGCTCAGGTAACACAAGTGAGACTTGGTTCTTTTTGAATACGAGAATCTAGCTAGCTTGCTATAAGGAAACTCAGTTCCCTGCAGAGAGTTTTCTGCCCATGGAAGGGAAACACTTAACTGTAGGAGGAGAGATCAAACTGACCCAGGGACTCCTGGGTAAATCATAAGTTTGTAAATACAACAGATGGTGCTGTGGGCCTCAAAGCATTAAGGTGGTTTGTTAGATAACCAGGAGCGAACCATGACAGAACTAAGATGGAATAAGCTTTTGATGCTATGAATTTTACCTACTATTAGAGCACAGAGGAAAGAAAACCAAATGAAAGAGAGGGCTATGATGGTGGAAGCTGCTCCAGAGATGGGGCTCATGATGCTGGCACTAGGGGGGAGATGAAAATACAGAAAATAATCCACAACACGTTTTGGACAGTGTGGGTTGTGTGATCCGAGTCTGCTGGTTATACATCCTGTGGTAGACCTCAGAGCTGCTCACTTACATTACCAGTTCTCCTTTTCTTGCATTTCTATATGACATTGTGACCTACTTGGGATAGATAATTATCAGGGAATGTGCCACAATTCTCTTTTGGTTAAGTATTTGGGATCTGTACACAAGTCACCATTCCATTGACTTCAGTTCTGAGACCTCATGCTGAAATGGAGATTTAATAGAATGGTAGAGTTTCTGTCAGTGTGAGTCCCTGGAGGGAATACAGTTTTCTCGTTTGTTTTGTTCTGTTTGAAATGCTATCTTGGCCCAGTTTTCAGACCCTGGCAAGAGACCAGTCAGTTCTCCTTGAATAGTCAATTAATTACAACCCCCCAACCACCTCCTATCTGACTTTTACACTTCAGGCCCAATTGTTCCAGGGCCAAAGAGGACCAGATAACCAAACACAGCAAAATAAATATGCAATTATGATTTTCCATAGAACATAAAACATTCTCAAAAATATTTATATTAATAATGATAAGCATTAGAAAACACACAGAAGGCCAAGCACTTGGAAAGCTAAAGCACGAGGCCAAACAGTTCCAGTGCAAGGCTGTGCCTCAAAACAGACATAAATAAGGGGCGGGAGGGACGTATCAGTGCTAAAGGCACTTTGCAGCATTAACCTAGCTAGCATCCTGAGGTCACTCCTCAGAATTCATGTAAAGGTGAAAAGAGAGAACCAACTCTACAAAGTTGTGTTTTGGCCTCTACACATGTACACGGTAGTGTGTATTTGATACATACATACAGACACACACAGGAGAGAGGGAGGAGGAGGAAGAGGAAGGAAAAAGATGGAGGGGGAGAGAGTGGGGTGGGTAAAATAAATAAGGGCTAGGACGATAGTTCATTGACTAACAGCCAAGTGCTGCTCTTGCAGAAGACCCAAGTTCAGTTTCCATAACCCATGTCAAGCTGCTCAGAATCAGCTGTCACTCCATCTCCATGAGACAGAGCACTCTCTTCTGGGCCCCATGGACACCTGCACTAACCCATGCACATACCCCCACACAGACATACCTATGCACATAATTAAATTTTTAAATGATAAATTAAATAACAAATATGGGAGAGATTTGTCCTGTCCTGGGCACTATTCAAAAGGCTTTATTAGTTTACTGAAGTCTCTCAGTGCCTCTATGCGGTGAGCAGTGTTATGCAAATGAGAAAAGTAGGTGTACAGGGAAGTGGGTTAATCCACTAAATGGAAACACCCAGTAGATAGTAAAAGCTGAAATCTCACCTAAAGAATCAGGAACTATGTAAGAATGACAATGAGCAGCAAATTGGCAGGTGGCACATTACTGACAGCCATTCACAAATCAAGGAAGAGAAAGATCTGGTAAAAATACAGACCTAAGAGACCTGATTGAATGCAATGAAATTGAGTGTCCTTAGAACTTGCTCAAAAAAAAAAAAAAATCTACTGTGAAGAAAGACATATCTGCTCTCCGCTGGCTCTTCATTTCAGATGAGCAAATGTGTATGGGTTCTATTTCTAGGCTGACAGTCACTTTTAGAAGTGGACAAGGTATACATTAAAAATACATGCCTGCATACATATTGGATGAGAATCACCTGGTGTCATAGCAGCTTACAAGGAAAGGGGTTAAAGGACTTAGTCTATTGGAAGCCTTGTTTCTGATCATCAGTGTAAGGAGAGATTCACAGAAAGACTTTGATCATGGAAAAGTATCAAAGAAGGTGGGAGTCCTCTTCACGTTAGCCCCACACTGAGGGAGAAAGAATGCTAACAAACTGGTATGTTCCAAAGAAGACAAGATTTATGAGAAAGAATCTTAAAATTCCTACCATCTGAGGATGGGATAAGCTTAGAAAGGAGGGGAGTTAGGAGAAATATGAGCTCAGGGAAGAAAAAAAATAAACACTGGGTTTTCTTTGTGGAGCTCCAGAGAATAGATGGAGCCTAGAACTAGGCAACTGTGTGGTTGTCAACTTGACACATCTGGAAGAAGAGGGAGCTTCAGTTGAAGAATGACTTCTGTCAAATTGGTCTATTGACCAGTTGTCTGTAGATCAGGTTCTTGAGTGATAATTGCTGCAGTAAGGGTTAACCCATTGTAGACAGAGTCATCTCTAGACAGGTGGTCCTGACTTAGATAAGGAAGCTAATTGACCAGAATCAGGAGACTCTAACAGGCATTTTTCCTCTGTGGCCTCTCCTTCAGATCCTGTCTCAGGTTTCTGCCCTGGGCTCTCCTCAGTGATGAAATATGGCATGGAAATAAAAGACAAATAAACCCTTTCCTTCCCCTGAGGGTTTTTTTTTTTTTTTTTTTTTTTTTTTTTTGTCAGTATTTTATTACAGTAATAGAAAGTAACAAGAACAAAAATGAATAAAGGCAACGCTAGTTTAGGATGGAAAAATGTTTCCTGACAAAAAAGAAATGGGCTTAGTATAAATGAACATGTCTTGGAAACCAAATTGAGAGTGGTTGTCGTGAATGTTCAGAGCAGACACAACTAGTCCACATGGTGTGCAAGCCCCTCTGGTTCATATTTCACAGTCCAGAGTCCAGATGTTTCCTTGCTTTTTGTGTTTGGTGTTCTTATTTCTTTGTATTCGTGAAGATTATCCCATAGCAGGGCACTGGCATGTGATTTCCTCTGCCTAGAATGGGTCTCTGTTCTCTCATTGCTTTGTTTGTTCTTCTTTCTAATTTCATACAAAGCATTAATTCCTCTGCAGTTTTCTCTGGTAACCCAGACCTGGTCAATTCTCCTTTGAGATCTCTTGGCACCCATAGCACCTCAATATTACATACTTGTATTTTTTCTCTTCTTCTATTACTATACATACAAATATACATACAATGAGATATGAAAGAGCCACCTCATCTTGTTATTACTATATTTCCAGACTCTTATGCCTACTATGTTTCAATGTATATTTCCTATCTCTTCATGATAGCTAATCAAAATTGTCAACTTGAGATACTACCTAGGAAGAAGGATTGCCTCCTCCATCGGATTGGCATCTGTGCGTTTTGTGTGTGTGTGTGTGTGTGTGTTTGTGTGTGTGTGTGTGGTGTGTGTGTGTGTGTATACTGTTGACTGCTGACTGATGTAAGAGTGTTCAGCCTACTATGCGCAGTACCATCCCTGGACTGTGTAAGAAATGAAAATGAGCAAGCCAAGAGAAGCAAGCCAGGAGTCAGCATTTCTCCCTGGTCTCTGCTTCCGTTCCTATTGTCCAGGTTCATGCCTCGAATTCCTGCCTTGGCTTCTTTGCATGGTAGCCCATAACCTGTAAAATAAAGATGAATATTTTCCTCCCCCCAGGTTCCTATTGGTCAGTTTTATTATGGCAACAGAAAAGCTAATTAGAATAGTTTTCATTCTGTTAGAACCTTGAAAAGTTAACTGAAAATGTGTGGCTTATTTACATAGACGAGAACATGATGAATGCAGTCTTCCACATCTCTAGGTCCAGCACTTAGAAAATGCAAGACACGTGGGTATTTGCTGAACATGATTGAAGTCTCATTTCTCATGAGGAAAATGCAGCTTGTTCGTGTTCAGTGGCACACATGAGATCTCTCAAACCATAAAATCTATCCCATGCTACATACTCTCACCTCCTGCCTTAACACCTCCATTGCTATGTGAATTTATACAAAAGATTGGCCCCTCCTGGACCATTCCATAGTGTATGTGTTTAATAAATAATTCAACAGCCTCTTAACGTTCTGCATCTTTATAACTTTGACCTCATGAAAGCCAAGTGAACAATCACTATTGCTAAAGTGTATTTTTCTCATTATAATTTTATATACATTAATATATTCTTATATCTACATACCAACATTTAAATAATATCTCCTTCTCCACTCTCTTTCACTTGCCCTTGGCAATCAGCTCGTTCACTTATACCTGGCTGAGAGATGTACCACAGTGCTGTGTTCTATTTAAGGATATTTCCCTGGAGGCCTTGGTACTTCCTGTTATAATTTGACATTAAAAATAAATAACAAAGAATCACTCAGCAAGCTCCAGCTTCCTTCCACCTCAGGTCGGCTTCAAGCTCATGCCAAGAATCTAAAAGGTCAGAGGGACCTCCCAGCATTTTTTTTTTATGGATGAAGGAAAGAAAGTAAAAGCGGTACAGCACACACATGCCAGTGGCCAGGCTGACAGAGAGAAACACTGTCACACTGCATCTAAGAACAGGCTGCATGTGGATTTCAAGATCAAGTGTATTCAAGAATGGAGCTCTGAAGGCATTTCTTGAGGCAGCTGGAAGAACATGTCTCAGGTAATTAGAATTTCCCAAACTTAAAGTCACCATACAGAACACAACAGAGAATAAAAGAGAATATTTCTCTTTTATTTTTTTGTTGTTTGGATGTGGGTTGGGGGGGGGGGTGTAAAGAAGCCTGTAAAATTTAGAATTAACCTTAAAATATTAGATTTGTTCCAGGATCCTACTTTCAGGGAAGTAATTGGAAAGAACACTTTGAAACAAAGATAGCACCCTTGCCCAAAGCTGCTATGGAGAGACTCCTTAGTCCTCCTTTATCTCAGTCCCAGCAAGAGACAACAAGCTATTCTTTCCCCACAAAGAAACTTTCAACGGTTCAACGTGCCCACAACTACACTGACAAATGACCACCTTCAGGACTCTCTCTATTCTACACAATAGGCTTCGTTCCTTTGGGTGAACCGTATCAGCCCATTAGTAAGAAGCCCCGTCCCCAGGTCACAACTTCTTTTCTTGAGCCTTCTCACATTTGTGCTTCAGCCAAACTTCTAGCAAAAGTCCCAGGGAATTCTGTTCCACGGATTCACTCAGGGACTCTAGCTAGAAGGAGCTCCACAGTTTTGTAATGACACATCTAGCACACGAAGCTGCTTTAGAGGGCAACCAATGCCGGGGAAGAAAGGTCCTGTGGTCAGTGCTTTTAAAGCCCGAGTCTGGAAGTAACGCATGCCCACTCTACTTACGTTTCTTTGATATGAAGTAGTCATGTGGCCTCCGTGAACTCCATGGAGGACTGAGAATGTAAAGGGATAAATGCAATGCCAGGAGCATGTTTTGCCGGGCCACACAGGCCCTCAAATGACTTGACCACTGACTTTGCCATCCCTTAGAATTAGGTAGAGTCAGGTTCAGTTCCCTATTCTCTCACTCAGTACCTTGCAATTTATTAAACACAAGAGGCTTTGCTTTCCTCTCACATACAATGGTGGGGCTGTACAATAGTAACAATAACAAATCATTCATCAAGTTTTTCTGAGTCACATGAACCGATTCACACCAAACACTCGCAGTGGTATCTGATACATGCAAAATATGATGCTGGTGGTGATATTTTCCTAGACTGAAAATCTTAACACAGAAGAGTATTGAAAATTTTACCATTTTATATTTTTTTCTTGTTTTGATGTGTAACTTTCTCACTGTGTGTGTGTACACGCGCGCGCACACACACACACATACATGCACGTACGCACACGCGTGCGCACACACACATGTGCCACTGCCATAATCAACCTCTTTACAAATTTATCACCCTGAGATTTTCTAATATCCACATCCCCAGTGCTAACAGTGTCTGCTCTATAATTGTTGCTCTGAACTGTTGAATATTGTCTTAAACTGCTGCCATTTCTTCACTTCTTGATTAATCATAATTGTACAGCACAGCTATTGCCGTGACCATTTCCCATCCTTCTGTCATTTCCACGCTAGCCATCCTATAAGCCCACCCCTAGCACACACAAACCATGCCAGTCCTATCTCCACACAGTTCTCAATATATAGACCCTTGTCTTCTCTTATTGCCGGTGACCACGCCAGTTCTTCAACTCTTCCACGTTCAACATTCAGGTCCTCCAATAAGATTGTCTTTTATAAGACAGTATTTTTTTCATTTCTAGTAACAAGTCACTATAATGACATTAACAATGAGTTATTCTGATAGCATCTAGTTACAGCACAATGACATTTCTCCAGCTTTTGCATGTCTCAGAGTCACATAGACAGTTTATTATCACACAGCTGGCCAGGCTACAAAGTCCCTGATTACATAGATATGGTGTGCCAGGACCTGAGAGACTTTTTTCTAGTGGATTACCAGGTGATGTGAATGATGGCGATTGGTCCAGGACCCACACTCTGAGACACACTGTTGTCTTAACACAAAGCATGCTGCCTTTTGTCACTACTTTTAACACTCATAACCCTTTAAGGTAAACACAGTTGATGAAGTAACAATGAGATAAAATACATGAACTGACTTAGTCAAATGCACCCTACTGATATGCAGCTGACTGCGAACCTCTGACTCCTCCCCGGTTGAGTATTGATTCTCTGGACCACCAGGAGACAGTGAGTACTGCTGACATGCAAAATTGTGACATGCAACAGTCGATTATACACTGAAACAAAAAATTGTTTCTGTTCTTCTTCAGTTTTGATCAAAATCTAACATTCCAAAGCCAGAAATATTCCCCTTCATCTCATTACTGAATTTCACTTAGTTAAAATGGAGTCGTCTTCTCTAATGAACGAAGCCCTGTTTACACCAACAATAATGACACCAGAGTTACAGCCACCACCCAGATCAACTGCCATCAGGCCCCTGGCCTCTCTGAGACCCAGAGTTCTTCCTCTGGGATCCCCACTTGTCCTTAGTGTTTGTCACCAAGGCTCCTAGTGGCATTTGGGAAAGAAAGAGGAGGGAGGGATAGGGAGAGAGGGAGGGAGAGAGGGACGGAGGGAGGGCAAACATTTTCTTGGAATAGCATCTAGACAGTTTAGTATCCAGAAAACTGGTAAACCAAACTTCCTTTCTTGTGACCACACTGCCCTCTACAGGCCACAAAGTTGCAGACAGAAATAGCACCATTGCTTCCCTGCCTGGAAAAATGTTTTGAGGCCAAAGAAGACAGGGAAGGAAGCAGGGGGCAGGGTGATATGCCAGAGGATTTGCTGAGGTTTGTATTTTGAGAGCAGAGAAAAGAGGGACTAGTAGTAGCCTCTGTAATCTTCCAGGGATACTTTTCTTGTGGGAATGCCTTTCACCTTGTCGTGGGAAGTGGTTTGCACAAAACATGGAGATCATTAGCATTCAGAAGCAATTGGTTCCATACTCAAATGTGGACAAACTTCAGGATAACTGATTTTTTTCTGCATAAGAGCAATAATAATAATATAAATTAGTATGGCACTTTACAGTGAACTCCTTATACCTTCTCTCATTTAATCTTCACAGTGATTCTGAGACATGCCAACCAGCAGCACTGTTTGTGTTTTAATGAGCAAACTGGAGCCTGCATAAATTAAATGACTTGTCAAAGGAGCTGAGATGGGAGAATTACATACCTGTACCTTGAATTAAAGTCATCTCACCTCTTCCTCCAGGTTGTTTATTTTGTATCTGTTGTGGTTGGTTGAGACAGGGTTTCACTGTGTAGTTCAACCTGGAAATCACAATGTAGCTCAAACTGGTTTGAACTCATCCTCTGCCTGCTTCTGCCTCCTGAGTACTAGAATTACAGCCAAGTTCCATCATGCCCAGATGAATTCCTGGGTTTTTGTTTGTTTGTTTGTTTGTTTTTTGTTTTGTTTTGTTTTTTTTTTTTGCCAAGTTCTTCTGAACCAAAGAAAATCCAAAGCTATCAAATTCCTCCTACCTGCAAACACCTGAATAATAAGTAGGCATCAAACGAGTAGCTAAAATCATGTGTTTCTTGTCAAGTTTTAGGTGGTGGTGATTATAATTGAACCCACTTTAAAGAGAGGAAGGAAATCGAAGCTTAGAAAGTTTCAGTGATCTACCATACGGTAGATAGATTTCTCTGTCTCCAAAGCCACATGTCTAGCTTCTTGACCCATTTGAGAGAAGCTCTAAATATCAGTGCTATGTGAAACTTAGACCACCCAAGTGTCTATGTCTTTCAAAACTTATCCTATCCCTGCCTGTGCTCTGTCCCACTCCTATCTCCTTTCCTCACCCCTCCCCCACCTCAGCCTCAAAAGCCAGTTCGTACATTCTAGTATAACACCTGCTAGAAATAAGACATGCTTAGCAACCCCTCCCAGTCTCAAGGAATATCAGCATCTCGGAATACCTGGGGGGAAAATGGGTTCTATCAGCATCCTGTAATGGAGGGGGAAGAACTCATATGACCTCTGAGGTGGTTAATAGTCACTGGAAGAGGGAGATGCGTTTATACAGTTATATGTCACACTGCTAAGTTTCCCATGTTCCTGTAAGGACCTTAATTGAGCTCGATATGGAAGGAGGAGGCAGCAGAGGAGGCAGGAAAGGAGAGGAGGTGGGAAAGGAGATGCAACATCCCTGATTATCTGCCCCAACATCTCTGATTATTGTCTTCTGTGCAATACAAGTTTTGTAATTTATAGTGAACATATGAAGGTTACTCTTTACTTTGGGGGTGGGGGAGGGTGAATGCAGAAAAAAATGTGCTCTGTGTGTTCTAGGAAAACAACAGCAGCAACCTCTTAATATTCCCAGGGTTTGTTAAGGAGACATTCTGCCAGCCCCTCCTAGGTATAATCTGAAGTGTTAATTGGTTTCCTACACTGGCTGCTACACATGCTTCTCAGTTCTTCATCTGCTTCGTGAAAATCCAAATAAGACGACCAGAAAAGCATCCAAGCATTTTAATAACAAAAGTTTGGGAGCTGGGCAGAAGGAAGTGATTATACATGATAGCCAACATAGAATTTCTGCAACAAAATGGGTGGGGGAATAAGGACGGAGGGAGGGATCCTCACTAGTTGTTAAAGGTAACCTTATTTTTAAGTCTTCACCCCTCCTCTTTCCTTTTGTAGGAATACAAAGTTTCCAACAGTAGTTAGAGCCATGAAATCAGAACCCCACAAACACAGACCTACAGGTACTTCCTGGAGTCTTCTGGGTTAAGTTTCTAGGGCAGCTTGTAAAAGCGCTACTGGGAGGCTATTATAGGAAAACTATAGTTCTAAGTGCTAGAGGTTGGTAGTCCTTGATTAGGATGTCCCTGGGCTGGGTTGTTCTGAGGTCTCCCTTTGGCTACAGATAGCTGCATTTCCTCTTTGTGTGCTCTTTCTTCTGGACCTTTCTGTACCCTAACCTCTTCTTAGGGTAACAAGTACCACCAATACGATTCCATTTACTCTAGTGACCTCTTTAAAGGCCAAACTCCAATTCCAATCATTTTCAGAGGCACTGTATGCTAACTTATAACTTATATGTTAAGATTTTAACATAAACAAAACTACTCTTTGGACTACACACAGGTGAGCCAGGAAGCAGGAACAGCTAATAACTGCTCTTGGTGATTGGTGGAGCCTGTTCATCATAAGCTACTAAGACTAGCTCCAGTGGGAGCGCGTCAAATTCAGCCTGAGCCTGAATCTAAAATATCCCCAGAAGCTCATATTCTGAGCATTCGGTCCCCAGCTTACAGCCCGAACTTTGAAGGTTGTGGAGCCTTTGGAAGGTGGAGCCCTGGCTAGAAGTAAGCCTTTGAAGGTTTGCATGCTCCTCATGCTGGCCCTGAGCTCTTCACTTCCTTGGCTCATGCCGTGACGTTGCTGCTACAAGATTTCAACTTCGTGGTGGACTGAAATCTCACTGAAACCATAAGCCAAAACCCTTTCTTCCCATAAAGTTGTTGCTGTCAGATATGTTGTCATGGTGACAAGAAAACTAACACAAACTCAATGTCCTTTATTACTCAAATTGCTTGCTGGGAAATCTCTGAAACCAGTAGTGTCTCAGCTTTTCTTCCCCATCAGGACTTTAAAAAAAAAAAAAAAAATCGGAGCTGACCCATCTGTATCTTCAAGCTGGAACTTCTGAAAACACACCTTGACTGCAAAGACACTTCTACTTTTGTTTCTTCTCTGAAGTATACATGCATTATTCCCTGGCCCTTGGTTGCAGCCCTGAGGTTATTTTTATCATGGATGAGATAAAAGAAACCTAGAGATTAGAAAGTCTCTGTGACACCAGGAAATTGGAAGTCACTGAGCTTGGGGGTGTAGCTTTCTTGGTAGAGTTCTTTCCTAGCATGCATGAGGCCTTGGGTTTGATCCTGAGTACTGTATAAAGTAGGCATGATAGTACAGATCAATAATCGTGGCCCTCCAGAAGTAGAAGCCAGAAGATCAAAAGCTTAATGTCAACCTTGACCACACAGTGAGTCCCAGACTAGCCTGTGACAAATGAGACCTTGTCTCCAAAAAAGAAAAAAAAAATAACAGTCACTGTTCATGAGTTCAAATCCTGTCTCTGCAAGTAGCCTATGGATACCATACTGATCACCTTGTGCTTCAACTTTCTCATCTACAAAGAGACTATATTTCTATAATGATTTTTTTTCTAACTCTGCTCTGAGGCAAATATTCACACTAAATATGTACATAACCTGCACACAGCAGTCCTACTATTCCCAATCTTCAGGGGGTTTCCACAGTACTGTAATTTGGGGCCAGTGGACAGAAGACAAACAATTAGCTCAGCCACTTCCATCACAGCAGGCCCATTTTCTCTGCCTGTACCTTGTAATTCTGCAAATGAAGTGTCTTCAGCCAAAAGATTTGAAAAGACTATTAATGATGCTCAGGTTGGTCCCATTGTTGATGCCCCATGATGAGGACTTTGTTTTGAGATATGTTGAAGATGAAGCATTCCTAGCAGTTACTCTAGGTTTGGGTCAGATACTGTGTGTCCTGTTTGTTGGATTCCACTATTTCAGGGACAGGTGACCTAGATTGTACTTGAGAGTTATGAAAGTGTGTCATATCGCCCAGGGACTTTGGGGACAGGGGAAGAGCAATATCATACTCCTTCCTGTCAAGGAAAATTTTATTCCATTTGATGGCTTGGGCTTTTCAAGCAGTGATAGAATCCCCCATCCCCTTGTTAACCATCTAAATATATTCCTCCGTCAACACTCAGAACTGCCTGACACTTGGCGCTGTCACAGCCTGTCTGAAATGAGGAATCCCACACTGCCTTTATTTTTAGCTTCACTTGCTTACATTTTTTGTGTCAACCTCAGCTAGGAGTTTTCCCTCCTATATAGTCTTAAATTAATAAAATCTGGGTCTTTGGTACAAGGCTTTAAGATGACCACTGTCCTTAAGAATGTCCATATAGTTGCTAAATGTCATGTCTTGTAAGGGACTGACTAAACATGTATGGGACACTTACTGTATATTGTATGTAACCCTTTCAGGTTTTAAAACTAAATCTGATATGAATCACACCTCTTGAATTTGAAAATAGAGACTACAGCTCAGGGCAGAGGACTTTGGGGGAATTTGAAAACAAGACAGTGGCCAGACTCAGTGGGCTTCACTCTAATGAAGTTCAAAAGAAACCTCTATAATTGTAAGTGGTCTTGCCTGGAAAGGAATCAAAGATGCTACTCTCAAACTTCCCTTGTACTCCATGAAGACATGTAATCCAGATCCACTATTCATTTCTATAATTCTGACTTTCTCACCCCACCATGAAGTCTGCTTCAGGATTAATCTCAATTCTTTACTTACAAACACTCAAAATTAGAAGCTTCACTTTGGCTAGGTTCTCAGTGCAAGGAGTGGCATTCCAGTGGTATGTGTGTGTGTGTTCATGTGTATGGGTATATACGCACATGAGTAAGCACCAGCAGTTTGTGTCAGATGTCTTCTTAATTCATTTCTTACCTTTATTTGTTTATCTTATTTTTGTACACACGGCTTCTTTCTGCCTCTCAAGCACTGGGATTACAGGTTTTCTCTGTATATTGGACATCCAACTCTAGTCCTCATGCATACACAGTAAGGACGTTACCAGTAAAGCTCTCTCCCAAGCCTCAACATCCTTTTATGACAGATTATGATGTAGGTGACTGTGTAGAAGGGGCTTTACCTCAACAATTCTAAATCTGTCCCCTTGAGATCTACTTTCAAAACTTGCTCTGCCCTTAGAATTCAGATTAAATTAGGATCCCCACCATGCCCTGCCTGACAAGACTGGTTTATTATTGCTACACTATACATCAGTGTGCTTCATGCTTTCTTTCTGAAGACCTGGAATGTTGATATGGTCCATAGCCCACCCCTTCTGGAGAAAAAGAAAAGTAAAAACTTTAGTCACTGAGTCTTTCCAGGACTTCTGCTCAGAGAAAACACTTCACACAGAGCACAGCACATACTGCATGGCAGGCTCTCTGGAAACTTATCCCTGATCTCCTTTAGGCCTGGCCCCATGAGCCTTTGCTTTCACAGATTGTCCTTGTACGGCAATTAATCTTGCTTATGAATACAACTGTATTCTCAGTCCTTTGAGTCCCCCTTACAAATTAATAAACCTAAGAGTGAGTCCCACAAAAAGTTAGCCCACCCACTCCCAGAGCTCCAAATCCCAGAGCTTACCAATGGCTCTGAACCTGAAATGGTAACCAGCTAACATTCCCTAACCCTACATTCTCTCTTTTATGGGGCAATCAGTATCTGCCTGGCTCCTGTCCTAGCATCACAGATGACATCACTCAGCCATCACCCTAATGTTCAGGCTGCACCCCTAATGTGAAACCTGTTGTTTTGTTGACTAAGGGAAGTTTTCAATCTCTAATTCTGCACACCACAAGATACAGCAGGAAGACCTTTTCACTACTGAACCTGCTCCAATGACACATGCCAACCTTAATTTAAATGCCAGGTTTCTACCCTGACACCATGATCTCGCCATAGAACCTCAGTCTTGGTAATGTTCCCAGGCCATCCGGGTACTGCTTCCAACTTTCACTTGGCCAACAGGTCTGCAGGCTTAGAATCAAAGCAGTACAATACCAACACAGAAAATCCACTGAGGAAGTCACTAAGCAGCCATGGTGCCCTTGAATTATTGATGTGGTTTAGGTTATTTGAGCATGAGTATTCACATTATGGCTTCTGGGGTTTGTTTCTTCTGGATTCCTGGGACCATGTGATGTTTGGGATAAAAATTAAAAAAGAAAAACAGTCCATCCTAGAACACTGTGATCTCTAAACTAAATACTTTGGAATTAGTAAGCCATCAACCTCTATGGAAATTCCAAATGAAACAGTCAAGGCTGCAGATTCCAACAATGACATCCACAGATAAGAGTGAAAACGTGGTTTGTCTTATGGGGTCTGAGTTATATCACTCAGAGTGACTGTTTCCAACTTCATGTATTGACCTGTAAATTTTATAACTTTACGTTTTTAATGGCTGCATAATATTCCATTGTTCATTATACATTCTTTAGTTGGTGGAATCTGAGACTGTCTCCATTTCCTGTCTAATATGAACAGAGCATCAATTAACACTAATGGAAAAGCATCTCTGTGGTAGGTAGGATAGACATTCCTTTGGGTATATGCCCAGGAGTCATATGGCTGCACATGTGAGGAACCTGGTCACCAAATTCCACAGTGACTGCACCAGTTTGACTCCCAACAGCAACAAGCAGTCAGAATTGTTGGGAACTGAGATCCAGTGAAGGTTGCACAGAGTCTTTGATCTGAATCACACCAGGATTTTCAATCACTCATTTTTTAAAGCCTTGCTGTGTCTTCTCCAACCAAAACAGTATGAAAATCTGCTTACTTCATGCACTGTGTTAAGAGTGATAAAGAATAAAGAAGAATGGAGGAAAGTAAGCACAGAAGTTACACGATTGGCAAACTAACCTATCATCCTTGTGTTCCTGGGATCAAGGAGGAACATTTGAATGACAGCAGTGGGTTCAAAGTAATAGAAGGACATAGGGCATCCCTCCTCCCTCACAGGACATTGCCACTCAGAGTTCAAGCTCTCCTAAGAGTCTTCAGTTTGGGCTCCTGACATAGATTCTGTCTTTGCAAGCAATGCTACAATTTAGGCATCCCTTTATGAAACAGCAATAATCTACTTTAGATACATCAAAGCTTAACTCTTATTTCTGATAATGGCAGCTCTCCACTAAGCCAACCAACTCTGACAATGAACTTAAACATATGTGTGTGTGTGTGTGTGAGAGAGAGAGAGAGAGAGAGAGAGAGAGAGAGAGAGAGAGAGAGAGAGAGAGTATTCAAGTGTACATTGAAATATATGTCTCATACATGCATCAAATCTCGATGAAACACATGTTAAAACATTATTTATAGAAACAGTGCTAAAGTCAATGCTCTGAGAAGAGAAAGTTGGTACTTTTTTCTTATTCTCTTACTTTTTGACATTCCCGCCAGCTCCTGGCTCTGCACATTGATTGTGACCTAAACACAGGACTCCAGAGAGTCAGCTCAGCTGCCCCCTGGTACCAAGCTTACTTCCCCTTTCAAAGCAGCTTGCACTGATCATCAAAAGGAAACCCTTGCTGTGTAGATCTAGGACATATTGAGAGCAGCCAGCTATCCCCATTCCCAGCTCCATAAAATGATCTACCTTGTTTCCCCCTCTTGGGCAGAAAAGTAAACACAGACCTTTATAGCAAGCAAAAGCTAGCATTGTCCTTACCTTGTTATTTTGCTGGAATTCATTTGAATGCCAATTTTGATATCTTCCCTAATACCATTTCTCAAAAAAAAAAAAACTAGTCAACAGCAGAAATATAAATGACCAATAAATACATGAAGCATGCTTAATAGCATCAGCCACCAGAGAAATGCAAACCTTAGCTACCATGACATATCACCTCACCCTACTTAAAATGGCTATTATCAAAAAAAAAAAAAGATAACAATGGTTAATGATTAAAGGGAAGTCTCATACACTGTTTGTGGGAATGAGAATAATTACTACAATCATTATCTAAAACAGTCTGCAGGCTCTTGAAAAGACTAAAAATAAAACTACCATATGAAGTAGCTATTCTACTTCTGAGTGCAGGTACCTGTCCAGAGGAAATAAAATCAGTGTGTTAAGGACAGACCTGAGTGGCTGGATTTACTGTAGCACTGCTCATTAAAGCTAAGATGTGCTATGGTGCCCATCAACACATAAATACACAAAGAAAATACAACATGCACACATATACAATTATTATAATTAAGACATAGACAGGAATGAAATCCTGTCCTACACAGAACAGAAGAGAAGCACTTCTGCTAAGTGAAATCATCAAGACACAGGAAGACAAGTTATTTTCTTTGATATGAGTAAACATAAGAGAAAAAATATTGACCTAAACATTAAATAGTAAGTGCAAGAGGTTGGGGATGCTGGGGAAAGGACAGATAAAGGTGGGGGATGGATTTGATCAGTGCACAGAGAAAGCATACATTAAAACATCCCACAGAATCCTATTAACTTGTACAGTTGATACATGTTAACCAAAATATTTTTATGCAATTAAATGTGTCTTCACCGTGAGTTTCATTCGATCATTCTCTATTACTTTCTTACTGTGTTGATTAATCAGTTTGTATTTCCTCTAAACAAATGTTAGCTCTAAGAATGTGAATGAGGTGGGGGGCGGGGTATGCATGCACACTCACATACAGAGGGGGATCTAGTTTCATTACAGTATTCTCAGCATCTGTTCTAGCACTCAGCATGTAGTTATCACCAAACCCATGTGAAATGTAGAAGTGGCAAGGTAGCAAGAAACACTCATGGGGATTTGAAAAATACATATTTATGACAGTTATACCAAACATTAAATAATTTTCTAATATCTTTTACTAGGAATGTCAAGAATTTCACAGTAACAGCACAGTTAGGTCATCAGAAAAGAAATGCCAGTGTACACACCTAACAACAAATCTGCAGGTAGTTAGAAATGCCAGTTGAATATATGCCTTTGTTATCACACGAAGTCAAGCCTAAAATTAACCAAAGGCAGAGAGCCATAAACAACACAAGCACGAAAGTGACTGGCCAGCTGTTTGGTTGGAGAGTATTTGTAACCAGAATGTGGCTGTGTCTATATTGAATTTCAAATGGTATATTATAGCCACTTTAGAAACCAAAGTGTCATCTTAAACTGTCTTTGATTCCTCTTAATGTCAGAAGGACTGAATTACCTATAGTTCATGTCACCTAACCCTTGATTTTAATCAGATTTTTTAATAAAGCTATACTTGTGGGGGTTTTTTGCAGGTTTAAGAGTGAACACTGTGGCCTTGTTTAGCCATCATCAGAGAGGCTTCCTCTTACAGCAGACGGGAACAAATATATGGATTCTCAGCCAGGAATTACTTAGAGAGTGAGAAAACTTAGCCCACTAAGCCCTAAAGGACATGTCTTCATCGAACTCCATCTCTCAAAGCTAAGAGATCCTCACAGAAGAGGAGGCAAAAGGAAGAGGGAGAAGGGATGAAAGACACTTAAAAATGAGGCTCTCTAAGTCAACATGGGCAGAGCTCATATGAATTCACAGATACAAAAGCAGTATGCACAGAAAGTGCATGGGTCTGCACAAGGTCCTCTGTGTATATAGTATAGCTTTCAGCTTGTTTCTATGGGATTCCTAAGTGTGCCAATGAGTGGTTTTCTGATTCTTATGCCTTCTCTTGGGCTCTTTTCCTCCTCCTGGTTTGTCCTGTCCAATTTTGATGTGATAATTTTTTTTTTTTATTTCTTACTACACTTTATTTTGTTATATTTTTTTTTCTTAGAAACCTGTTCTTTCCTAATGAGAGAGAGAAAGGGAGAGGTGGTGAAGAGAAACTGGGAGGATTGGAGAGAGGGGAAACTCTGATCAGGATATATTTTGTGAGAAGAGAAGCTATTTTAATAAAAGGGGGGAGGAATTATACAGAAGAGGTAGTGTGGTGGTTTAAATAAGAATGTCCCTCATAGGCTGACATATTTTGAATGAATCAGGGAGTCATCACTACTTAGAATTAGGAGGTGTAGCCTTGTGGAGGAAGTATGTCACTGGGGTTTCAGAAGCTCAAGCCAAGCCCAGTGTTTCTCTTCCTGATGCTTGTGGATCTGGATATAGGATTCACAACTATTTCTCCAGTACCATTGTCTAGTCACATGCTGCCATGCTCCCTACCATGATGATGATGGACCAAACCTCTGAAACTGTAAGCCAACCTCAATTACATGCTTTCCTTTATAAGACACCAACATAACGTCTTTTCACAACAATAGAACACTAAGACATAGTCCATAATAATTGTATACTGAAAGTACAAAGCTGATTTCTAATTGTATAAATCACCATTGTTAGAAAATTGTTTTTAAAGGTAAAGAATCTGGCCAAGTACTGTGGCTATGTTCCTATTATCTTAGCACTAAGGATATGGAAGCAAGAGGATTGTGAGTTTTAGGACAGCCTAAGATATATAAGTTCAAAGAACCCCTAGACTGTGAAGAAAAATACTGTCTCAAAAAAAAAAAAAATACTTTGTTTTAAAGTGCAACCTATGAAATAGTGAAGGGGCCTAGTGTATCTGAGACTTGTTTTGCCACCTTCAAAGAGATTCTGTAAATGGGTAAGTGACATAGCAGGTCCCTGGCCAGCCCTCAGCAGCATCTGCCCCACATCCATCGTGAATCGAGTATTGTCTAACAGACTGCCTACCATCTTTACCTCAATGTTACTGTCTTAATTTGAGTTTTACTGCTGTGAAGAGACACCAAGGCAACTCTTTTAAGAGACAACACTTGAATGGAGTTAACAGGCAATAGTCCAGATTACCTTACATGGATAGTTGGTTTTCAAAACATCAGAAATCCACAGAATTGACATGACAAACATTTCTGTATTAATGTTCATTTTGATTAGAGACCTGTCTGGTCCTGACAGCTTCATATATTGAATTCTAAGAATAAATTGAGCATCTTTGGAGTTATTCCAGTTGTGGTGAGACAGCCACTAGACAAGAATTGCCTCTTTCCATCTGCAGACAAATTACTGTCCAGAAAAGGACACACTCGCAGAACAGTCGACTGATTATATCTGCCTAGACAGAGTAATCAGCCCTTAATAATTCTGCAGCACTAAGGTCTGTCAGATGATCCTGGGCCAGAAGGCTGAAGATCAGATGCTCCAACGTTATGTAGTAGAGGGACTGTCCAGGTGTTCAGAGGTCTCTATAAATTGGCTAAGTTTTAGAAGCTGTGCTTTGTGCTTCCCACAATTATAGTTAACTCAGTCATTCTGGATTTCTGATGGGGTTGAAAACTTATAGCTATTTACCTTGAGAGAAAAGATTTGAGTGGATGGTCTTCAGCTGACATTCATCCTAAAGCCAAGGAAAAAGCCAGGTTCAGAACTAAGTGTTTTAGTTAGGAGAGACAACAGAGGTTCTGGTTAGTCAACAAAATGTTGGACTGAGTATGAGGACTATCTTGTACCTCACGGGTACAAATTGGCATAATTATGCTCTAATTGTATTTTGAGAGAAAAGTTTCATTTTAACAGGAAGGGTGATATGTAGGAGGAGCTAAGGTGGGAGGAGTACTGAGAGGAAGAGAAGGAGTAAGAAGAGGAGAAGAAGGAGAGGAGAAGCTAGGTGATGAAAGAGAGAAAGAGGGGGGAGACAGGAAGGCAGATGTTCATGTATCTCCACCAGTCAAAGATAGTTGATATATCTAGGTTGGGTAGTGGGTTACACCTCTGATTGAGCAATACCAAACTTATAAAGCCTATGATTAACATTTTTTAAAAAATGTATATGTGCAAAAAGAAAAAGGGGGCATGGGATAGGGGTTTTCTAAGGGGGGAAATGGGGAAAGGGGATGGCATCTGAAGTGTAAATAAAATATCTAATAATAAAAAAAAGAGACAACACTTAATTAGGGCTGGCTTACAGATTCTGAAGTTCAGTCCATTATCATCATGACAGAAAGCACAGCAACCCCCAGGCAGGCATGGTGCTAGAGGAGCTGAGAGTTCTACATCTTATTCCAAAGGAAGCCAGGAGCAGATGGCTAGGAGGATGGTTGCAAAGCCCACCCCTACAATGACACACTTCCTCCAACAAGACCACACCTCCTAATATTGCCACTCCCTGGGCCAAGCATATTCAAACCACCACAGTCATTTCTTCAGGAGAGCCACAGAAGCTATGAATTTGCAGTAACATATGTGTGTATAATAACTCTCTCCCAAAGTGATGATTCACTGACTTTAAAAAAAAAACAATGAACTTTGAGCCAAAATTAAATTCACTGCAAGTGACATTTTTCTAGATATATATTAAATGTTAATTTTCCCAAATGAAAATTTACTTCCTATATTTGTACTGATCATCATACTGCTAATACATAAGTTTTCCAGGCATATTTATTACATGGCTTCATTTGGTTTTCATGATAACCAATACTATCCATATTTCAGGTGATATCCTATTTTATAAATTAGAAAAATGCTCTGACATTTAAGTGTTTTTTACAAAAATAAACATACTTCATCTAGGATGGGGAGGATAAATAGTTTGCCCTTTGCTTTTTGCTCTTCAGTGCATCCTAGATATTCCTCAGCATATGCTGGATGATCAAATATCAGCTCTGTTCACAGATAATCTGTTTACTCCATGTTCGTGTATCAAAGGATCACAGATAACCCTTAAGGACCTTCTTTCTCTAGACATTCATAACAGAATCATGAGACACAGGAAGAAAAAGATAAAATCCTTCACTTAAAAGCTCAGGATAAAGCAAAGCCTGGCACTAAGTGAAGGCATCACATGGGAAAAGAATGGTGTCCTGGGTGTCAGAATAAGACCTAACTGGGTACTAACCACTAATGCTTCCAGATTCCTGTTAACTTCTCGCCCAAACTGTAGTGAAATTCACATGGCTCATGGAAAAGTTAAATGATCTCATTTCACCATAAAAAAAGACCCTCCCTGCACCAGCTGTCTCCCTCAGAAATAGGACATTTTTCTGGGCTACCAAGGCATTCCCAAGATACTTCTTTGTTTTGTTAAACCAGAGCTTGATAGCACAAGCTTGCCTGGTACTCACTGTGTGACCCAAACTGATCTCATACTCAGAGGGACCCTTTCATCTCAGGTTCCTGGAGATCAGATTACATACTGAGCTCACCACTGAAAAATCCCAGGATTTTTCAGCAGCCATGATAGAGACAAATCGATGGATTAAACTGAAAACAAGATATCCAAACCCTCATTCTCTTTCCATAAGCCTATTATGAGCAATCACTCTGGTATACTACTGAGGTGGTAAAGGGCATGATATAGCAGCCATGGGGAGCATGGATGTGTGATGTATGTTCTGCCTGTTCTCCCTGTTCTTATGGAACCTTTAAGGGTTAATCATAGAGGCTCCACCCTGATCATGACCACATCCTCATCACCTCCTCGAAGCACTGCTTTTAAACACCATAGTCAAGTTGCATTTCTAACCACTTAATGCCTTACAGTGGAGATGGAGTTTCTTTTCTAAATCTTAGAGGACATGGCTAAATCATCCTAATCATGCTAGGCTGAGAAGGTTTCTTAGCAAAAATCCTAGTTGTTCAGGACTAAAATGAAAATTCTATAAAATCAAGGAGCTTGATGATCCTGTTCACCACTGTCTTTCCTACATGACACATAGTAGGCATTTTATTATTAATTAATAAGTGAATAAATGGTTGTACATAATAGGCTTTTAACCACCCTGCTTTTATATTTTTATTGGCAATGCAAAATAGAATAGCTTATAAAGAGATCTATCTTTTTAAGAGGTAGGAATGGATTGCCCAAAAAAAATTCCACCCAACTGCATGAAAATAATTGAAGCTGATATCATGTTCCCCAGAGTCACCAACTGTCAACATAAATGTCAGGACAAAGGATTATGTTAGTCTACCTCACTTCAAATAGGAATCTAGCTTGGTAAAGCCATATCATCACTTGCTGAGTTTAAACACGGTTCAAATAAAATAAGAACTGGGACTCAAGAGATGAGTTAGTGGTTAAGAACCCTGGCTATTCTTCCTGAAGACTTGGGATCCATTCCTAGCACCTACATGGCCTCACAGATGATTATCTGTTACTCTAGTCACCAAGGATCATACACTTTTTTTCTGGCCTCAAAGAGTGCTATACATGACACAGACAGGGCAAGGAGAGCAGAGGGTCAAGAGGAATGGAGAAGGTTGCTCTTAGTAGGGGCTAAGCTGGAGTTAAGATAAGAGCAAGGAGTCCATTCCTGGGGTGCTGATGAAATTAGGTGATTCTAGACAATAATAAAAAAATGCTACAGGGATTTGGGAAGTTTTCACGATAAAGGAAAAATAAGTCCTTCCGGTCTGGGCCAGGGCACTGAGCAGATCTGGGGTGGCAGCTCTGCCCCCAACCTTCAAGAACCCAGAGGAAGTGGGGATCCCAAGCGCTCTAACTCGGGCAGTATCTTAGGTAAGCAGACAGCAGGGCCCGCCCTAAACAGGGAGTAACCAGGACCCACCGAGGACTCAGGAAGTCACTCCTGGCCCGGAACACTGGTTCCTTCCGGTCTGGGCCAGGGCACTGAGCAGATCTGGGGTGGCAGCTCTGCCCCCCAACCTTCAAGAACCCTTCAGCACCCCATGGTACCTTCTCGAAAATAGACCATATAATTGATCACAAAACAGGCCTCAACAGATACAAAAAGATTGAAATAATCCCTAGTACTTTATCAGACCACCATGGACTAAGACTCATCTTTGACATGGACAAAAACAACAGAAAGCCCACATATACTTGGAAACTGAACAATGCTCTACTCAATGATAACTTGGTCAAGGAAGAAATAAAGAAAGAAATAAAAGACTTCTTAGATTTAAATGAAAATGAGGACACATCATATCAAAACTTGTGGGACTCACTGAAAGCAGAACTAAGAGGAAAAATCATAGCTCTAAGTGCTCACAAAAAGAAATTGGAAAGAGCATACATTAACAACTTGACAGCACACCTGAAAGAGTTAGAACAAAAAGAAGCTAATATACCCAAGAGGAGTAGACGGCAGGAAATAATGAAACTCAGGGCTGAAATCAACCAAGCTGAAACAAAAAGAACTATACAAAATATCAACAAAACCAGGAGCTGGTTCTTTGAGAAAATCAACAAGATAGACAAACCCTTAGCCAGACTAACCAAAGGGCGCAGAGACAGTATTCAAATTAATAAAATCAGGACTGAAAAGGGAGACATAACAACAGAAACAGAGGAAATTAAAAATATCATCAGATCATACTACAAAGGCCTATACTCAACAAAATTGGAAAATCTGGATGAAATGGACAATTTTCTAGATAGATACCAGGTACCGAAGTTAAACGAGGAGCAGATAAATCATCTAAACAGTCGCATAACCCCTAAAGAAATAGAAGCAGTCATTAAAAACCTCCCCACCAAAAAAAGTCCCGGACCAGATGGTTTTAGTGCAGAATTCTACCAGACCTTCCAGGAAGAACTAATACCAATTCTCTTCAAACTATTCCACAGAATAGAAACAGAAGGAAAAATACCCAATTCGTTCTATGAAGCTACAATTACGCTCATACCTAAACCTCACAAAGACCCAACAAAGAAGGAGAACTACAGACCAATCTCTCTTATGAATATCGATGCAAAAATACTCAATAAAATTCTTGCAAACCGAATCCAACAACACATCAAAGCAATCATCCATCATGATCAAGTAGGCTTTATCCCAGGAATGCAGGGATGGTTCAATATTCGGAAATCCATCAATGTAATCCACTATATAAATAAACTCAAAGAAAAAAACCACATGATCATCTCACTAGATGCTGAGAAAGCATTTGACAAAATACAACATCCCTTCATGTTAAAAGTCTTGGAAAGATTAGGAATTCAAGGTCCATACCTAAACATAGTAAAAGCAATATACAGCAAGCCAGTAGCCAACATTAAACTAAATGGAGAGAAACTTGAAGCAATCCCACTAAGATCAGGGACCAGACAAGGCTGCCCACTCTCACCCTACCTATTCAATATAGTACTGGAAGACCTAGCCAGAACAATTAGACAACAAAAGGAAGTCAAAGGGATACAAATAGGAAAGGAAGAAGTCAAAATTTCACTATTTGCAGATGATATGATAGTATACTTAAGCGACCATAAAACTTCCACCAGAGAACTCCTAAACCTGATAAACAACTTCAGTAAAGTGGCTGGATATAAAATCAACTCAAACAAATCAGTAGCCTTCCTATACTCAAAAGATAAACAGGCTGAGAAAGAAATTATGGAAATGACACCCTTCACAATAGCCACAAATAATACAAAATATCTTGGAGTGAATCTAACTAAGCAAGTGAAAGATCTGTATGACAAGAACTTCAAGTCTCTGAAGAAAGAAATTGAAGAAGATCTCAGAAGATGGAAAGACCTCCCATGCTCCTGGATTGGCAGGATTAATATAGTAAAAATGGCCATCTTGCCAAAAGCAATCTATAGATTCAATGCAATCCCCATCAAAATTCCAAATCAATTCTTCATAGAGATAGAAAGAGCAATTTGCAAATTTATTTGGAACAACAAAAAACCCAGGATAGCGAGAACTATTCTCAACAACAAAAGAACTTCTGGGGGAATCACCATCCCTGACCTCAAACTATACTACAGGGCAATAGTAATAAAAACTGCATGGTATTGGTACAGAGACAGACATGAAGATCAATGGAATAGAACTGAGGATCCAGAAATGAGCCCACATACCTATGGTCACTTGATCTTTGACAAAGGAGCTAAAACCATCCAGTGGAAAACGGACAGCATTTTCAGCAAATGGTGTTGGTTCATCTGGAGGTCAACATGTAAAAGGATGCAAATCGATCCATTCATATCTCCTTGTACAAAGCTCAAATCCAAGTGGATAAAAGACCTTCACTTAAAACCAGATACACTGAAACTAATAGAAGAGAAGGTGGGAAAGACCCTTGAATACCTAGGCACAGGGGAAAAGTTCCTGAACAGAACACCAATGGCTTATGCTCTAAGATCAAGAATTGACAAATGGGACCTCATCAAATTGCAAAGCTTCTGTAGGGCAAAGGACATTGTCAATAAGACAAATCGGCAACCAACAGATTGGGAAAAGATCCTAACCAATCCTACATCTGATAGAGGGCTAATATCCAAGATATACAAAGAACTCAAGAAATTATACTCCAGACAACCATATAACCCTATTAAAAAATGGGGTACAGATCTAAACAAAGAATTCTCAACAGAGGAAACTCGAATGGCTGTGAAACACCTTAAGAAATGCTCCACATCCTTAGTCATCAGGGAAATGCAAATCAAAACAACCCTGAGATACCACCTCACACCAATGAGAATGGATAAGATCAAAAACTCAGGTGACAGTAGATGCTGGCTAGGATGCGGAGAAAGAGGAACACTCCTCCATTGTTGGTGGGATTGCAAGCTGGTACAACCACTTTGGAAATCAGTCTGGCGGTTCCTCAGAAAGCTGGACATAGCATTACCTGAGGATCCAGCTATAGCACTCCTGGGCATATACCCAGAAGACGCTCCAACATGTAATAAAGACACATGCTCCACTATGTTCATAGCAGCCTTATTTATAATAGCCAGAAGCTGGAAAGAACCAAGATGTCCCTCAACAGAGGAATGGATACAAAAAATGTGGTACATCTACACAATGGAGTATTACTCAGCTATTAAAAATAATGAATTCGAGAAATTTTTAGGTAAATGGATGGATCTAGAAATTATCATCTTGAGTGAATTAACCCAATCCCAAAAGAACACACAGGGTATTTACTCACTGTTAAGCGGATGTTAGCCCCAAAGCTAGGATTAGCGAAGACCCAACCAGCAGACCACATGAATCTCATGAAGAAGGAAGACCAAGAGGGGATGCCTCAGTTCTACTTAGAACGAGAAACAAAAATGCTCAAGGGAGCAAATACGGAAACAAAACATGGGACAGAAACTGAAGGAGGGGCTATCAGGAGACCACTCCACCTCGGTATTCATCCCATGTACAGCCACCTAAGCTAAACACTGTTGTGGATGGCTGGAAGTGCATAATCTGAGGAACATGATATAGCTGTCTCCTTAGAGGTCTGCCAAAGACTAACACACTCAGAGGACGATGCTCACAGTTAACCCCTGATATGATCAGGGGTTTCCCAATAGAGAACTTAGAGAGAGGACTGAAGGAGTGGAAAGGGTTCGAGACCCCAGGAGGAAAGCAACAATACCAAAAACCAGAGCCCCCCAGGGTCTAAACCACCAGCCAGGGAACACATAGGGAGGGACCCAAGACTCCAGAGGTATATGTAGGGGAGGATGGCCTTGTCAGGCATAGGTGGAAGAGGAGTTTCTTGGTCCCATTAAAAAAAATAAACACAGAGTGAGGGGGAATGTGAGGGTGGGGAAGGGATAGTTGGGGGGGTAGGTGCGGTCACTGCCTCATAGAAGCATGAGGAGGGGGATGGGATGGGGGGTTTCTGGGTGGTGGGAGGAAGTGGGGTTAGGGGATAAAACCTGAAATGTAAATATTACAACCAATTTTTAAAAGGGGGGGGAAGAAAAGTTGTTAGAACCAACATCTTTAAAAAAATGTCAGCCCCGGGGGGGGGAATTTTTTTTTTCTTTTTTTCCCTGATACTAAAACTTGTTCTGAGAATTGTATATTGCAGAATACACAGCCTTGGTGTATCTACTCATCAAGTATACAGAGCAGACCTGCCCAAACCTCCGATGTCCTGGAATTCCATCTGGATTCAGTGAAGACACAGCATCAGAGGATTATCAACTTACTCTTCCCCCCACCCCTCTTCTAATATCTCAACGCCCGTAATCAGCCTGAAGAAGTTACAGAAGAGTCAGCGCCCCTATTCCCTGGGCTTGGGGACTAATGTGGTTAATAATGGTCTGTCTTTCTAGGGAAAAGTAGTGGTTTTGTTGGAACAGGGAGGATTAGTTAGGACTTATTGCACAGCCATAACCTATTGGTAGAAATCTGTATAATTATTATCAAGATGAAGTTATAATTTCTTAAAAAAAAAAAAAAAGAAAAAGAAATGTTTGATGAGATGAATATACTTAATCTGGTGTAAATATTATGAAATTTATTTACATATTGAAACAGGCTGAGCGTAGCAACTCATGCCTATAATCTCAACACATCTCAACAATTAGAAAACTTAGGCAGGAAGATCTTAAGTGTGAGCCCAGCCTGGAACACCTAGTAAGAATCTATCCCAAGAAAGAGGATGTGCAGGGTGTGGTGGCACATACCTTTAATTCCAGCAGAGGTAAGCTGATCTCTGTGACTTTAAAGTCAACCTAGTCTATATAGCAAGTTACAAGACAGTCAGTCCCACAGTTAGACTCTGTCTAGGAAGAAAGGAAAGAAGGGGAAAAAAGAATCAAATGTTATACCATACCTTATTAATATGGATAATTTAATAAACAAAAAATATAAAACTAGAAAGATGTACACAAAATAAAGACTGCTTTAGACCACTGACTTTATAACTGGCGTTAGGGAGAAATACTTGGAAGTAAAGTTAAAAAATTACCCAGCTTCCCCCTTTATTTTACACATGAGGAAAGACAGGCAGTGGACATTCCCAGCTCAAGCCAAGAACCTGCTTAGGTTGGGCCCCAAGTCTTTCGATACCCATGGCAGGCCTTTATTTGAGTCCATCATCCCTCAGATTCTAATCAAACCTAACTACTGATGAAATTTTTTGCTAACAACTTGGGACAACATCTAATATTCCTGCTAAAGTCTCAGGTGCCTATTCCTAGCATTCATGGATGCTTTGCTATCCTCTTTGAAGCAGAAGTAACTGCATTTTATCAGACAGACTTCCTCACCATCCTACAGAATAAAGGCCAGAGAGCTGCAGTCAGCGGGCACACCCACAAGCAGTCCCTCACCAAACACACAGTGCATTTGAAGCGACCCATATGTGGATTTAAACAGCCAGCTGAGGAGCTGGAAAGATGCCTCACGTGAGTAAAATGTTTCTGTGCAAGCATTAAGGACCTGAGTTCAGATCTCCAGGACCTACATGAAAAATCCTAGCCACAGCTGGTCTAAGACACAAAAACCCCTGAGACTTTCTGGCCAGTCATTTTAGTCAAATTAATGAACCCTGGTTCTCCAAAAGACCCTGCCTCAGAAAAATAAGATGTGAATTTAAGAACCAGAGGATGGAGAGGAGAGCTTGTTTGTCTTCAGGATACAACACGGCTGATAAACACATAAATCAAAACAACAACAGTTGCCAGCATAAGAGGTGCAAAAGATCAAGCCAAGCAACCACTAACCAGGCCAACTTGAGACCCATCCCATGGGCAACCATCAATCCCTAACACTATTAATGATACTCTGTTGTGCTTGCAGACAGGAGCATGTTGTCCTCTGAGAGGCTCCACCCAGCAGCTGACTCAGACAGACACAGACACCCACAGCCAGACAGTGGATAAAGCTTAGGGACTCTTATGAAAGAACAGGAGGAAGGATTATAGGCCCTGAAGCAGATAGAAACTCCACAAGAAGACCAACAGAGTCAACTAACCTGGACCCTCAGGGCTCTCAGAGTCTGAACTACCAACCAAAGAACATACATAGGCTGGACAGAGGCCTTCGCACACAGATATGCAGCTTGGTTTCATGTGGGTCCTAAACAACTAGAATGCAGGCTATCCCAAAAGCTGTTGCCTGTACCTGGGATATGTTCTTCTAGGTGGGCTTCCTTCCTTGTCTGGCCTCAGTGGGAGTGGAAATGCCTAGCCTCCAAGAGACTTGAAGTAACAATGTGGGGGAATACCCAAGAAGACCCCCACCCACTCAGAAGAGAAGGGGAGGTGGAGTGGGGGAATGGATTGTGGGAGGGGCCAGTGAGTAAGTAAAGTGAATCAGATAATAATAATAATAGTAATAATAATAATGATGATGATGCAGTTGAGACAGACAGCAGTTGAAAGATATATATCTGATGCTGACCTCAGGCCTACACATGCATGTACACTGTACTGGCTAATTTTGTGTGTCAACTTGACACAACCTGGAATTATCACAGAGAAAGGAGCTTCAGTTGAAAAAAATGCCTCCACGAGATACAGCTGTAAGGCATTTTCTCAATTAGTGATCAATCAAGGAGGGCCCATTGTGGGTAGTAGCATTCCTGGGATGATAGTCTTGTGTTCTATAAGAAAGCAAGCTAAACAAAGCAAGGGAAGCAAGCCAGTAAGTAATATCCCTCCATGGCCTCTGCATCAGCTTCTGCTTCCTGACCTGCTTGAGTTCCGGTCCTAACTTCCTTTGATGATGAACAGCAACATGGAAGTGTAAGCTGAATAAACCCTTTCCTCCCCAACTTGCTTCTTGGTCATGTTTGTGCAGGAATAGAAACCTTGACTAAGACACTTTCCCCCCCAAAAAATGAAGGCACATATTTGTGTGTGTGTGTGTGTGTGTGTGTGTGTGTGTGTGTGTGTGTGTGTGTGTGTGTGTATGTGTACAAATACATGACAACTGAGTTCATCCTCTAATACCAATTAAATTTCCACAACTTTTGTCACTTTGTGATTGCATGACACGAGAATTTTCCTTACTATTACTAGTTGCTAAATAAAAAAAAAAAAATTCAATTTCAAGATAGTGCAGCAATTTACTGTTTCTGTTCTTTTCGCATTACAAAACCTGGTGCAATCTCTCATCAGCTGAATGAGTTCATGTTTTCTTGATCTGCTGTGCCCTCAGCTTCATGGCTAGGTGCTCCATCTGAATCTATTTATAATTAGAAGGTGAAGAGAACGGTGGTGTTTACAAATAGAGCTTGGGATGGGGGTGAAGTAGCCACAAATAGATCTGTCTAGCACTCTCACCATTGGCCCTTTTCATCTATCAGAAAAATAAATAATACTGGTACCAAAATAGCCCTCACCTGTTAGCAGAGGAAAACCAATCCTGCTTAGCCAGTGACCATAGAAACAGATGTGCTCTGTGTAGTATAGAACGCACAGGGATAATTAATCGGGGTCTGTTTGGTTTTATTCTCTTTTACACTGCTCTGTTCTATTTTAAGACAGGGCC